>NW_006921808.1:2732267-2739551 GCF_000298275.1 Orycteropus afer afer
TGATGGGCTCAAGTATAGCAGGGATTGTGGGGCTGGCGCGGGATTGGGCAGTGTTTCGTTCTGCTGTGCATGGGGTCGCTATGAGTCGGAAACGACTCGATGGCACTTAACAACAACAACAACAACCCCTGAGTTTGAGGCTCTCAATCCTGAACCACTGTGTCGGTGACGGTTGGGGGTCCGAGCTCAAGCTTGAATAAACAACCCCTATGCTTTTGCAGTGGAATTGGCTCCTTGGTGGTTATTTGGGGATTTCAGGACTGGGCACAACAGAGATTTCTGGGAAATCATGTAGAAGAAGCCTAGTACGTGAGTAGTGATGACAGAGAGAAGGGAAGGTAGCATTCATTCCTACCTTATAAAGTAAGATGCATGGGAGCTCCTGAGAAACTGCATGCAGTATAACTTTAGCAAAGAAGATGTGCTTCATGAAAGTTAGTGTGGATGTTTGTGTGTATGGATGTGTCATGAATGGAAGATAATATAACTTAACTATGGAAAGTTCAAGTTCTGGAGTTAGATTGTTTGGGCTGGTATCCTCATTCCACAACTTGGTGGCTGTGTGACCTTGTGCAAGTTGCTTGAGCTCTCTGTGATTGTTTCCTTGATTATGAAATGGAGCAGCTAATAACAGTAGCACTCTCCTGTGATCAGTGTGAAGATCAACAGCACATGCCTGTCTCTTAGTAAATTTTCAGTACATGGTAACAAACTCCAAACTTAGTGCCCTTGAGTTGACTCTAACTCATAGTGACCCCTTCTGGGTTTCCAAGGCAGTACATCTTTCCAGAAGTGGATTGCCCAGTCTTCCATGGAGTGGCTGGTGGGCTTGAATCACCAATCTCTTGGTTAGCAGTCAAATGCCTTAGGCACTATGCCACCAGAGCTACTTGGTACATAGTAGCTGTGATTATTATTATTATGCCCAGGCAAGAGGAATTAGCCATGTACCAGTTCTTTCTGATGGTGCAGAGGGTTGGTTGTTCTTCTCACTCATAAAGTGCATTGATAAGCCCTTTTCAGTGTGGGTGGGTGATCTAGTCATTCCATAGAGAAATGCTCAGCCTCTATTTTCAAGGAGCTAATTATGGAAGGCCATACATTGTGGGTAGGTACAGAGAGACTGAAGGGAGTGAGATCCACAGACAAACAAAATAAAAGCAAAATTATTAGGTGTGCCTTTTGGGGCCAATGTGAAGGATGTGCTGCTAGAGATGCATGCTTAGTCAAGATGGATCTGTACCTCTTCAAGGTAGTTTGGAAAGTCTGACTGGACAAACTAGAGTCCCAGCTTGGAAGAGGTGTTCTTTCTGGGACCTAGCTGGAGCCCGTCACTTCCTGTACACTGAATTGTCCCTGCCAGGCCACAAAACAGAAGGGCTTAGGAAGGAGGTATCTCTGGGTGTGCCCACCAGCTGAGGAAAGGCACAACTTCCTATGGCTTTAAGCTCCCTGAACCTCTGGGAGAAGTTCCTACACAGCTTGGCACAGGAGTGAGTAGTGTGGCATCATGTGGCCATCAGATGATGCTGTTGATCCAGTGTGTGGCCAGCTACTGATCCCCAGATAGTGCCCCCTCAACCTTATTCAATCCCAAGCTTTTTGTTGTTTCTTGGATATTTCTTATGCACACTGCCATTACGCCACCAGCTTTTTCCCATTGACATCTGCAGTTAGCTCATGTACTTGCCCCTGGGGGGGGGCAAGTTCCTCTGCCCAGGGTAAAACTGAGTCTGCTGTTTGGAAATGTGCTGAAGATAGTCAGTCTTATTTTATGGGGGAAGAGGCACCATGCTCTTTCATGCTATGAGCAGAGAATGGTGGTGACTTGTGGGAGAGTGATTCTCCTTGCATATCTTTCACCTCACTCTTCTACAAAATGAGACTGTTAAAATATGTCTCACCAAAAAGTAATTGGCCAGAATCATTGGAAGTCTTAGAATAGGGAAGGGTTTTATGATTTGCTTGATCTTTTCACTACTGACTTTTGGACCTGGCCAAAATCTTGATATTCAGTGCCCTTTGCTTTATCCATTTGTAGGAGATCTTCCTTTTCTCTTTTCAACCTTGTTGGGTCTGTGTAACACAACAGGATATCACAGGTGGCCTGGTGTGGAGCAAAGAGCTTGGCCTTGGAGGCTGCCCAGTGTCTGGTGTATAGCAGGCATTCAATACAGTTTGCTGGATGGATCAAACCTTCAGTTGGCTGTGTGACCTTAGGCAAGCCACTTACTCTCCCTGAGCTCCTAAAGTAAAATAGAAATAATGTCTGCCTGACAGAAGTATTTAGGAAATGCAGAAAATGAAAAAGTGGATTAGTAAACTCTAAAGAGGTGGCATTTTTTTTCTTGCTGCCAACTCTTGTGAGGTTTTTTCATCAGAAGCAATGTGTTTTAGTCTAGGTATCCACCTTCTCATGCTTTGAAGGAGAGGGGAAAAGGCTCAAAGAGATTGTTGTCAGTGAACAAGCTTACATTTCTGATGGGCAGAAATTGCATGGTTTTCCTTCCATAAAGAAAGGAGAGAAAGCTACATTGCAGGCATTCTTGCCATGACAAAATCTGCAACCCCTCCCAACCTCAACTACAGGAACCTCAAGAGTTTGTATTGGGAAGTTAAGTTTGAATGTTTAATAGATTTCCTCACTCCACAAGCAATTAACAATCAGGGATTGCATGTCTGTTCTATATTGTTGGGAGTTGTTTTAGATGATGAAAAAGAACTTATCAAGGTCACCTAGCCTTACCTTTACCTCTAGCAAGTTGCATTAGTCCATCCAGGATAGAGGAGGACCCTGAACCTCTTCAGGAAATTCACTCCTTTCTCTCGCAACTCTGCCTGAATCTTGTTTCTTCAGTTTTGAATACTCTATTCTGATACTCACACTCTCCCTTTATGAACCAGCTTCACTGCCATGTCCTCTGAAAAATGGTTCCTCTTTCTCCTTACTCTCACCTCTCCAGCAATGATCAATTTTGTTTCCACATCTCACTGTCTATATCTCCACTTAGGATAATTTCTTTTTATATTCTATTTTTCAATAGGTAGTCCATAGCCCCCCTCAGTTACGGACTTGTCAGACTCACTAGATTATAATATTGTATGGAACAAGAGACTAAGGTGTGCCTGACACAAGCCATATTTTCTATCACCTCATATGAATGTAAGAGCTGGACAATGAATAAAGGAAGACAGAAGAATTGATGCTTTTGAATTATGGCTCTGACAAAGAATGCTGAAAGTACCATGGACTGCTAAAAGAACTAACAGATCTGTCCCAGAGGAAGTACAGAGAGAATTCTCCTTGGAAGCAAGAATGGACAGACTTGGTCTCTCCTGCTTTGGTCATGTTATCAGAAAGGACCATTCCCTGGAGAAGGATGTCATGCTTGGTAATGTTTAGGGTCGAAGAAGTGGGGAAAGGCCCTCAGCAAGATGGATTGACACAGTGGCTGCAGCTATGGGCTCAAATATAGTAAGGATCCTGGAGCTGGTGCAGGACCGGGCGGTGTTTTGTTCTGCTATGAATAGGGTTGCTGTGAGTCAGAGGTGACTCCACAGCACCCAAAAACAACAACAACAGCAAGGAGTACTGTACATTTTCCATAGGGGTTGTATGAGGGTTTCAGTCTCCTCACACCTTCACCAGGATGTTTTGTTTTCTGGTATTCTGTTTGTGCTATTAATGTTGGAGTGAAATGATATCTTATTAATCGTTTTGATTTGCATCTGTCTATTGACTGTAAGGATGGTTCATGACTAGGCAATATTTCGGCCTGTTGTGCAGAGGGTCATTGTGAGTTGGAGCCGACTCAGTGGCACCTAACAACAAATAACAACAACATTGGCTAAATGATTGTGAGCATTTTTTCATGTGTTTTCTGGCTGCCTGAAGGTCTTCTTTTTTTGTGTTCATGTCACCTGCACATTTTTAATTGCATTATTTGTATTTTTGTTGCTGAAGTTTTCTATAAATTTTAGAGATTATTTACTTGTCTGATATGTCATTGCCAATTTTTTTCTTCCAGTCTATTGGTTTTCTTTTTATGCTTTTGATGAAATATTTTGATGTGCATAAATGTTTAATTTTTAGGAAGTCCCAGTTGTCTAATTTGTCTTCTGCTGTTTATGCATTTTCAGTTATGTTTGATAGTGTATTTATGCCATGTATTAGGGCCCCTGTGTCTGTCCCTATTTTTCTTAGATGATATTTATAGTTTTAGGTTTTACATTAGGTCTTTGATCCATTTTGAGTTAGGTTTTGTATATGGTGTAAGACATGGATCCTGTTTCATTTTTTTCTGCAGACTTACCAACACCATTTGTTAAAGAGACTAACTTTTTTTTTTCCTTTCAATTTTTTATTGTGATTTGGGTGCAAATTTACAAAGCAGATTCATTTTACTCTCAACAGTTCATGTACATTTGTTTTCATGGCCCTAGTTACGATCCCCAACCATAAAATGCTCTCCTCTCCTCTTCTCCCTGTTGCTACCCCTTCCTTGTGCCTTTCTTATCTGTGCATTCCTGTCTGTCCAGCTTTCCCTCTATGTGAATGCTGCCCTTCTGATGTCTCATGGTTGATTGATTTAAGGGGTGCATCTCCCTAGGGTAGGTGGGTGTATCTCCCTGGGGTAGGTGTTCTGCTCATAGGTCTTTCTGCTGTTTGGCTGCGAGCTTATCCACACAAGTGAGTCAACTTCCCAACATGGAGCCTAGTTTAGGGGGTTCTACCAGTCTCTAGCTAACCTGTAATTCTGGTCATTTTTGTGTTTTTGAATTTTGTTCCATATTTGCCCTCCCACACTATCCACAATCTCCAGGTTTGATCCTTTTCTGATAAGTTGGCATTGGTTGTTGTTGTTGTTAAGTGCCGTCGAGTCGTTTCCAACTCATAGCGACCCCATGCACAGCAGAATGAAACACTGCCCGATCCCGCGACAGCCCCACAATCCCTGCTACACTTGAGCCCATCATCGCAGCCACCATATCAATCCATGTCCTTGAAGGCCTCCCCCTCTTTCGTCGACACTCTACCCTACCAAGCATGACATCCTTCTCCAGGGAATGGTCCCTTCTGACAACATGACCAAAATAGGTGAGATGAAGTCTGGCCATTCTTGCTTCCAAGGAGCATTCTGGCTGCACTTCCTCCAGGACAGATCTGTTAGTTCTTTTAGCAGTCCACGGTACTTTCAGCATTCTCCGCCAGCACCACAACTCAAAAGCATCAACTCTTCTTCAGTCTTCCTTATTCATTGTCCAGCTCTCACATGCATACCAGGTGATTGGAAATATCATGGCTTGTGTCAGGCACACCTTAGTCCTCAATGAGATATCCTTGCTCCTCAGCACTTGAAACAGTTCCTTCGCAGTTGACTTTCCCAATGCTACATGTCGTCTAATGTCCTGACTGCTGCTTCCGTTGGCATCAATTGTAGAACCAAGCAACGTGAATTCCTTGACAACCTCAATCTTCTCTCCATTTATTGTGATGCTGCTCATTGCTCATTGGCATTGGTAGCCGGGCACAATTTTGGGGTCTTGAAAGCTGAGATCCTCATGATTCATCATATCTTAGGACTAATTGTTTCCAGATGACTTTGATTTTCTTCACTCTTCTTTGTGCCAGTTGAGAGGACCAATAGTTGCATCTTAGATAGCCAATCAACAGCTTTTAGGACTTCAGTCGCTACTCACAAAAGTAGGATGTAGAACAATTTTTATGTACTATGTTGTGCCAACTGAGCATGATGCCCCCAGAGACTAGGGTCCTGAGCCTGCAGGATGAGTGATTCTCAGTCAAGGTGTATGAATGTCTTTGAGAAGCTACTCTAACATTGTCCTCTGTTACTTCTGTAATGTATATGGATAATTTTGTAGCACAAGTACATATTGTTCTCGTTACCTAGTACCGCTCTGACAAGAATATATCACAAATAGGATGGCTAGAAGAAACAGGAGTTTATTCTCTTAGTTTGGAGGCTTTACGTCTGAGTTCAAAGTGCCAGTCTCTAGGGGCTGGGTAAAAGCCCCTGAACCTTGGGCTCCAGCTCTGTTGCCTGCTCCTGGCCCACTGGAACTGGAGGCTTTTCTTCACTTAGCTGCTAGCTGTTAAGGCTGACAAGCCCAAGGTTGACAAGTAAAAAGGCACAGTCCCGATGTTACCAAACCACACAGCAGGCCATTAATTCAAGTCCACTGAAAGTCCCAAAGGTCAGCAAAGCACGACAGGCTGCTGAGCTATGACATGGCTACGTGCAGGTTCAAGTGTGCCAAGAGCTAGAGACCATTCCCAAAGCTGCTTCTTATATACAGGAAGCAGACCACACCCCTAAAACAGCTACTCAGCTGCTTGTGTTAGATCCCACCATGGAGCTGATTGCCAGTGTCATCACAGGGAATAACTACCACCAGTTGCCCCATCACTCAGCCAGGCCCAGCCACATTGACACACAACATAACTACCATGAATATGTAAAGACTATCTTAAGCCACATCTATCCTTGGTCTTGGGTATATTCCTGTTCCCTTACCCACATCTGATCTTCTCATCTGTCTATACATTTACCCATAGTCTAGTGTTTGCTGCCACTGGTAATGCAGTATTGTGCACATAATATTTGCAGTATTTGCCTCTGTTGTCTATATCTTCTGTGCATATTTCTGTGTCCTTCTTTTCCCCATTGTCAATGTGGGTGTCACATACTCTTGCCATACTGCATGTTCCCTCACCCAAATCAGCATGTGATCCCCAACTAGTCAGAAAATTTCCCTCCAAACCCAGTAAGCAACAAAGTGAATTTCCTTCTCTGTGTAAACCTTTCTTTGACTTTTAAGATATTGGACTCATATATAATATTTGTCCTTCTATGATTGACTTATTTCACTCTGCATAATGTCCTCCAAATTCATCCATGTTATAGGTGATTCTTATATACTTCATTATTGTTTAATGCTTCATAGTATTCCATTGTGTGATCATTCCATGGTTTGGTCATCCAGTCATCTGCTGATGAGCACTTAGGTTGTTTCCATCTCTTTGCTATAGTGAATTGTTGCATGAGGAACATGGGCATGCTTATGTCTGCTCAAGTCCTGGATAAAGAAACTAACTTTGGAGGAGGCAGGGCAAGATGGCGGACTAGGCAGAAGGATTGCACAGACCCTCTTCAACAAAGAAAACGGAAACCAATTAACACAGACACAGAAGATAATCTTGGACCCCTGAGCCTTGAAGGAAAGGATGCAGAATTGGACTAAACCCCAACTAGCAGAAGAATT
>NW_006921808.1:2766523-2768041 GCF_000298275.1 Orycteropus afer afer
CTCAGGGGTCCAAGATTATCTTCTGTGTCTGTATTTATTGGTTTCCCTTTTCTTTGTTGAAGAGGGTCTGTGCAATCCTTCTGCCTAGTCCGCCATCTTGTCCCGCCTCTCCCATGTCTCTATTTTTATCCATACCATATAGAAAAATGAATTCAAGATGGATTAAAGACTTACTGTAAAACCTAAAACTATAAAGTTCATCAAAGGAAACATAGGGACACACTCAGGGCCCTAATGTATGGCAAAAATACTCTATCAAACACACAAACAGTAGAAGACAAACTAGTCGACTGTGGCCTTCAAAAACTGAGTACTTATGCACATCAAAAGATTTCACCAAGAGAGTAAAAAGAGAACTAACAGACTAAGAAAAAATTTTGGCAACAAAAAAATGTTGATATCAGACAAGGGACTATCTCTCAAATTTATAGAAATCTTTAACACCTAAAAACCAAAAGTATAAATAATCCATTTATAATCTAGACAGTGGATATGAACAGTCACTTCACCAAAGAAGACACTGAAGTGGCCAAGAAACACATGAAGAAATTCTTGTGACCTTTAGCCATTAGAGAGGTGGAAATCACAACAGTGAGATATCATCTCACACTGACATTAGTAGCAAAGTTCAGAAAAACAGAAAACAACAAATGCTAGTGTGGAGAGATTGGTAATTTCATACACTGCTGGTGGAAGTATAAAATGGTGTAGCCACTAGAATATGGTATAGTGCTTTCTTAAAAAATTGGAATAGAAATACCATATGAACCAGCAATCCCACTACTAGGTATAAGAGCCATGACAAGAACATATATATGCACACCTATATTCATTACAACATTGTATACAATAGGTAAAAGTTGGATACAACCAAAATACCCATCAATAGATGAATGGATAAACTAGTAAATACACATAACACAATACTACCCAATATTAAAAATAACAATAAATCTGTGAAATATTTTATAACATGGATGAACATTATGCTGATCGAAATTAGTCAATCACAAAAGGACAATTACTGTATGAGATCACTATTATAAAAAGTCAAGAAAAAGTGTACACACATGGAAAGAAGCATTCTTTGAAGGCTACTTGTGGTTACAGTGGTGGGGGGCTAAGTGAGGGTTAATCAGTAACTAGAGGGCAGACACTAACTTGGGTAAAGGGAAAGACAATATACAATAAGCAGGAGGTCAGCACAGAACAATCAAAGTGAAGGAAAACACTGAGAAGAGCTCAAGAGTTAAAAGCAACAAAGGTAAATTCTATTACATACCCAATTTCAGTTCTACTCAACTTGTACCTTTTTTTTTCTATACAATATAGATTGTGATTTCTGTGAAGCAAAAATATTATATAATATATTCTATAAAATTATATATTATATAATATTTTCTTGGGTTCCTGAGTTTGCATACCTAATATTATATATTGAAAGAATCAAACAGGGAAAGGGAAAAAGAGAAGCACAAGAGAAAGAAAAACATTTCCTTGTATAACTTGCAAAATAAT
>NW_006921808.1:2768476-2791871 GCF_000298275.1 Orycteropus afer afer
TCCTACTTCCGTAGTGATACTGCCTCGGAAACCCAAGGAGGGGTCGCTATGAGTCGGGGCCGACTCGACGGCACATAACAACAACAACAACAAGTTAAGTGTCTTAGTTCAATTAGGGCAGGTCCCACTGTCAAATCCATCTTACATAAACTAGCAATCACAACAGTCTTCAAGTATGCAGGGGATCCCTTCACAAATTTATTCCTCACCATACTGGTGAAAGGTATGTCCTCTGGACTCTCCATTTCTGGCTCTAGGGGTCTAATCTGATAAGTCCATTCTCACAGGCCACTTTCCCTAAGCCCCTGGGTACCTTCTACATTATACCAAGGCAGGTATGGTACTTTAACTTGACTTAAGGTAGGCCACTGCATAATTCATGTTTCAGTAACCCAACCAAATAAACTGTTAGATCCTTTCCTAATCTCTTGAGCTGAAACACTGAATGAAGAATCCGTACTTAGTGGGCATAAATCAATAAACTCAGACTGACCCAATCTTACATTCCTTGCACCCTTATCCCACACCCTCAGTAGCCATTCCCATACATATTCTCCAGGTTTCTATCTGTACATGTTAGCAAGGTCAAGTAGGTCTTTTTGGGTGTAGCTTACCACCTCCTCAGTCACACTTTCTATTTCACCTTTTGGGGCTCACTTGGACTTAACTTTCATTATAGGAACAATGGATGGTTGGGGCAGTGTCTGAGAACATTCAGCAATATCATCTGTGGCCTCTGCCTCAGGCAATTACTCAGCAGGGACAGGAGGGTTAATCCCATCAACCTGAGGTGGAAGGGATAATGGTTTTATAGTAATCCCTTCAGTTGGGAGGGATGGAACAGAATTTACAGGCTCTGTATCTCTGTATCCTGATCTTCCTGACTGTTGTTGTTGTTGTTATATGTGCCGTTGAGTCAGATCTGACTCACAGCGACTCCTCCTTTGGTTTCTGAGGCAGTATCACTATGGAAGTAGATTGCCCTATCTGCCCATATGTCTCCATTCCAGGTTTCTGGATCACACTTTTTTCCCAATCAGTGCCCTCACTTTAACTTCAGACACCTCTGGGTTGGGATTTTAATTGGCGTTGTAGTTCAGCCACCCTTACAATAAGACTTTGGGTTTGTTTTTGGCAATATCAGCTCTTACTAGAAGAAATAAGGCTTTCTTTGAGAGCACAACTGGAAACATTGAGGTCTTTTATGTGATGCTTAAGCTGTGACTCAGCAGCCCTGAACTCATCTTGCTCTTTCACCACTTTGTATATTGTAAGTAGGACCAACCAACCAACCAGCTTCCTTATACTCCTCATGCTGAGAAAATTGCATAATAGTATCAAATATGTGATCACCTAGATTCTCACTTCTCACAAGTACTTGATCTATTGGTGGTGTTATTTTGTATATTAATGTTGCCAACTCATGCCATGGATATGCAGGGCCCTCTTTACTAATGCAGGCAGGATCACCAGTGCGTTTATGATTAATCAAATTGGAGAACCAATTTAAGAAGTCCATCCTTATGATTTTGTCTCTCTAGAAACACTCCTGGTACCAAATGTGTTAGACTGAGTTCTCTAGAGAAGAAAAACCAGTAAAGCTTATGTATGTAGAGAGAGAAGGAGAAATTTATCTTAGAAAAATGGCTCACACACTTCTAGAAGCTGGTAAGTCCCAAGTTCTTGAATCAAACATCAAGCTGGAGCTTTTTCCCAAGTCATGCAGCTACAGGGGCTGATGAGCTCAAGGTTGGCAGATAGTATACTGGCTGTTGAATCCAATGAGTGATGAATGCAAGATCTCCAGGCTGAATGGTGTATTGTTCATTCACTTCCAGTTATAGGCAGCAGAACAGAATCCCGATCCACAGAAGAATGTCTCTTTTCCCAGGATGTCCATAAATATATTGGTAGCAGCCACACCCCTAGGGAAACACCCTTTCAATGGATTGGCTGCTCAAAACATATACATCTGACCCCATCTTGGGAACAACCCACATCACAATTGCTTCAACCACACAGAATTGTGGTCCAGCCAAGTTGACACACAGCTCCAAATATCACAAGTGGTAATGCAGTATTGTGCATAAACTAGTACTAGCCTCAGTTGTCTATATCTTATATGCACAGTTTGGTGTCCTCCCTTTCCCCAATGTTATCATGCTGGTCACAGACTCTTTCCATACCATCCCTCCCCTTAACCAACTCAGCGCGTGGCCCCTAACTAGTCTGAAAATTTCCCTTCCCCTTCCCTCCCATCCCTGGTAACATACAAAGTGAGTTCCCTTCCCTAAGGCATCAATGATCAAAGGCATCAATTCTTCTTTTGTCTTCCTTATCTATTGTCCAGTTTCACATGCATACGAGGAGATTGAAAATACAATGGCTTGGGTTAGGTGCAGCTTATTCTTTAGAGTGACATCTTTGCTTCTCAACACTTTTAAATGATCCTTCTCAGCAGATTTTGCCAATCAATATGACATTTGATTTCTTGACTTCTGCTTCCATGAGTGCTGATTGTGGATGCAAATAAAATGAAATTCCTGAGAACCTCAATCCTTCCTTCATTTATTGTGATGTTGCTTACTAGTCCAGTTATTAGGATTTTTTGTTTTCTTTATGTTGAAGTATAATTCATGCTGAAGACTATATTCTTTTATCTTCATCAGTAAGTGCTTCAAGTCATCTTCACTTTCAGCAAGCAATATTGTGTCATTTGCATATTGCATGTTGTTAATGAGTCTTCCTCAAATCCTGATGCCACATTCTTCTTCATTTAGTCCAGCTTCTTAGATCTCAGCATACAGATTGAATAAGTATGGTGAAAGTATACAACCCTGATGTTCACACTTCCTGATTTTAAACCATGCAGTATCCCCTTGTTCTGTTTGAACACAGACAGCCATTTGGTCTATGTACAGGTTCCTCATGCAGCAATTAAGTGTTCTGCAATTCTCATTCTTTGCAATGTCATTCATAATTTGTTATAATCCACATAGTTGAATACCAACCTGAGGCGCTTCATCTTGCAGCTGTATCAGACAACATTTCAAGGCTATTCATAAAATTTTCCAGTAATATAGCAGACATGTTTCAATCTTATTCATAAGGTTTTCAGTGGCCATTTTTTTTTTTCTGAAGTGGATAGCCCCATCCTTCTTCACAATCTATCTTAGTTTGGAAGCTCTACTGAAACTTGTTCACCATGGGTGATCCTGCCGATACTTTACCTGTGGCATAGCTTCTAGCCTCACAACAATACACAAACAACCAAAGTATGACAAACTGATGGATGAGTGGTGGAGAAAACTCCTTAGCCTTAACCAAACACCTTGAGAAAATGAGTCACTAGGCCTGGGAGCTCATGATCATGATCTCGGGAGATAACAAGGTCAACTGACATAACACACTTCACAGAGACAATGTTCTGCATCTGAGTTTGGTAAGTAGTGACTGGAATCTTAAAAGCTTGTGAGCAGCCATAAAAGGTGAAACTACTGGTCTTTCCTCATCCAGAGAAAAGAAGAGTGAAGAAAATCAAAGATGCAAGAGAACCCTTCATGACCCTGTGATGATCAGAACTGGATGATGTCTGGCTACTACTGTTGACGGCTCTGAATGGAATCACAATAGGAGATCTTGAATAGAGTGAGAAAAAATATGGAAAAATATTCAAAATGATAAAAATGACCAGCCTTACTGATCTCATAAAGACTGGTGGGACACCTAAGACTTTGGCCTTTGGATACCCTTCAGGCCTGGATCTGACCTGAACTCATGGCTCAACCTTTAGCCAAATGACTGACAGGAGGATAAGGTGAATAATATAACACTAGTAAGGTACATACTGCTTAGAACAATCAACTATCTGAGATCAAAAGGGTAGGCTTTGCCCATGGATAAAGTTCAGAAGGCAAGAAGGGATAGGAAAGAAGGACAAATGAAAACAATAAAAACAGGAAGTAGAAAGAGTGCTCTTACATTGTGGGGATTGTGATCAATGTCACAGAATAAAATGTGTTTGAATTATTGAATGGAAATCAATTTGTTCTGTAATCATTCATCCACATCCCAGTAAAAAGTTACAAGTAAAAATCTATATATTACTATAAAGTACAATACAAATGCATTCCACAAGGACCAGGACAGTGAACAACTTGTTGACAACTGCATCTCCAGTAACTGGCACAGTGTCTGGCACATGATGGCATTTAGAAGTGAATGAATGAAGGCCAATGAGCTCTGTGAACAGGATTAGTGAGGAAAGAGAGAACAGATCTTAAAGACTCCCTCCAGCTTCCAGGAGATGCTGAGGACAGCTGAGTGAGGGAGTCATGCAAGTAAATCACGTGAACTCAGTCCCTATTTCAGCTGTGCCAATGCAGACTGGCATTAAAAAGTACAGACTGGAAACTGGATAAACCATAGTGGGGTGATTCTGGAAGAAGAATGGGGGTCTCAAAGTAAGGTGTATTATTAGTATGGTTTTGGTGACAAGTAACTGAACAAATGGTTAACAATGGCTTAGCAATCAAGCCATATAGTCATCTCACACCACAGCTTCCAAGCAGGGACTAGCTGCTCCTCCTCCTCTCCCCTGCATCTTCAACATGTCTGTGCAGCATGTGACAGCATCCCAAGCAGAGAAGGAGTGGGAACTGGCAAAAACATATCCTCTTTTTTTTTATCTGGAAGGCTTCAGCAGGATCCCCCTATATCTCATTGGCCAGAAATGGTGAGAAAATTCAGGTTTCCAGGGTTTGATTAAACTAGTGTTGATTCATCTTTTGGGCAGAGTACATTACTGTTTGGAGGAAATGGGATTATGATACAAAGGAGAAGAGGGGAGAAGTGGCTGTGGGGAAAGCAACAAGCATTTTCTATAAAATGGGAAGGAAACAAATTTATCTGGCTGCACTGTAGCTCCCTGTGCACAGTAAGGTGACATCAGGAAAGAAATCTACATAGCTCATAATTTGGATGCTCTGTATAGGCATATCTTGTTTTATTGAACTTTATTGCACTTCACAGATAATGTGTTTCTTACAAATTGAAGATTTGGGCAACACAGCCCTCATCCTCCAAGCAAGCTTTTTTTACTAAGCCGACATGCAACTAGCCCATTCTTGAAGATCCCAGAGAAAGGAGTTTTGTGGTTTTAATTATTTCTTCCCTATCCAAATAGTTTCTGCTGAAAGGGAAACACATTCATTCTACTTGTTCATTCTTCATCTCCTGAACTGGCTTCAGACCTCAGAAAAGCTCACTGATGCTGAATTTACATGAGAAAATGAGTAAGGCCCAGATTTAGGATGGGAAGGAGGAGGTGGAGGAAAATGAGGAAAGGGGACCATCAGTGGGACATCTGGCCTCCTTGGAGAATAGTTTAGGATCATGGTGGTGAGGGATGCATGCTTGGGGTGTTTTTATCAGCATTATCATGTAGTATTCCCAGATTGCTTTTCTTTACTTTTCATTTGCTTTGGATTTTATAAACACCACCAATGGATCCTGTTGTCCCTTTCTGTGAGTTTATTAATATTACCCTCTGATATATGGGTAGCTGCTACACTTTATATTCTGGCCCCATTCCCTTCTCCAAACTCAGATACCATATTTAATTAGATTTGCTCTATGGCTAAGGAAAATAGAAAATGAACTACCAGTATATCTTTATTTCTCTAGAGTTAGCGGCTGGCAGAAGTGGACAGCTCTCCTTTCCCTTCTTTGGCTTTCTCTGTGTTCCCTCCATTTCTACCTTTGACATTAACATTCCAAAACAAGCCTACTTCTAAGTTTTATCTTTGGTGCAAACTCTAAAATTCATCCTTACATCATCCACTGCCGTTCAGATGAAGTGTGCCAAAGACTTTTTGCTGCTAAAACTTTTTTAATCTTCCACAAGGTGTAGAGAGTGGAGATGAAGTTGTCTCAATTTATATGGGAAGTTTAGGAGTAGTTCTACCTGAAAACAAGAAGACAGACTCAATGACTTTCAAGACTATATGACTCCACTCCTGGGGGAATTCATTGGAGGAGTCTCAGGGAAAAATATATTACTTTTTTTGTGTTATAATTTTTCCATCTGTAAAATGGGAAAGGAAACAGAATTAGCCTTTATTCAAGTTATGAAAATTGTATACTAATTTTCTTTGCTGTCAAGCAAATAAGAGTGGAAGGAAAAGAGCTAAGAAGGGGCTCAGGAAATATAAGAAGGTAAAAGTCCTGTGGAGCCAGGAGTCAGAAAGCCTGAGTTTCAGTCAAGACTGATTCCCCCTATGGTACAGCTGGGACCTTGTCTACAGAAGCTGGAACCCAGCGGGCCCTTGAGAAATCTTCATATATATATATATATATATATATATATAAGCTGCAAATCTCTTCATTAATACCAGGCATTACCTTTATTAGTTAAATCTTGATTTGTAATTACTATATCAAGAGAACAGGGCCTGAGTAATGTGAAATGGAGGATAATAAAAATGATTTTTATTTGACTTTCAAAAGATTTTTTTTTTTTCATTTTCTTTATCCAGGAAATTTACCATTATAATTAGTTTACATTGCCTGAGAACTTAGACAGACTGATATCAGAGGGAATTTAGGCTGACAAAAAGAAATAAAGGAAGAATGGAAGGAGGAAAGCGGGGGGGGGGGGGGGGGGGGGGGGGGGGAGGACAGGCTCCAAGTTGCGGATCGCCATCGAGGTCTCGGAAGAGAAAAGGGGTGGGGGGGGGGGAGAAGGGAAGGAGAAGAGAAAAGGAAGGAAATGGAAGTATTGCATTGATTGAGAGTAGGGTAGGCTTGCACAGCTGATTATTGTAATTTCTGTCAATAAGGTGTACACTTGTAAAAAGTTATATTGGTCAAACAAACAAAAAACCCTACCTCCCCAGTAGGAAATTGGTTGCACAGCTCACAAGCAGGACACATTTCCCAATGCTCTCCTCAGATGAGAAGTTATGCAGGACAGTGTACAAGGCAGAGCTTCCCAGAAGATGGAGCCCAGAACCCAGAGAACAGTGGACAACAATATTTCTCCCCAGAGAACAGAAGCAAGATCTAATCAAGTAGTGTCCCCCACTGCCAGGTGGATCATTTTCCCCAATGCCTTCCATCAAAGTTTCATCATTTCTATGACCATAGATTGCTGTGTGTCAACTATGGACATTTCTATTGCAGTTATCTTTTTCTTCTTCCCACTTTGGATCTTGAGGGTAACTTCAGGGATAGTGTGGCGGTAACTTGCCGCAGACCAGCACAGTCACTGGGCTCGGTTCTATAACTCGAAGAAGATTATAGGTGAATAGGGAGTCGGCGAATTGGCTAACAGAAGACAAACAACTCAGAGGCTGCTTGCAACTGAGAGCGTTTATTGAGTTATAGGGCCAAGCTTTTATGGTGCATGTTAGTTCCTTCTACAAAACCACTGACCTTTCAGATATTGATCAGTCAAGCACAGGTTTACGCAAAAACACAGAAAGTAAAGTACCTGATCAAAAACAGTAAGTTTACAAGTTCCCATTACATCACAATTCTAAGTACTACAACAATGATCATAATTATTGTTTTGGCCTTTTTGTCGTATGCCCTGAGACTTCCCATTACATCAGGATCCTTTTCTAAACAAACTCTTTTTCTGTCCTTTGGAAATATTTACTTTTGAAATTTGCATTGTATCTTTTCACTAATGCTGTGAGCCACTTTTTAAACTTGGCTTTTGTTCATTAGTTAATAAACACCAAGGGTTTCTCATATTTTTGTACAGTCACTGGAGATGTTGTGGTGATCCTTGGTTTTTTCCAGCATGAGTTCACTTTGTTCCAAATCATTGAAAAGATTTCCAACTGGGTCATTAGTTAAGTTCTTATGGTCCATTTTTAAAATTGCTTGAAGTACTGGAGGCAATTGTTCCTCTGGAATGTTTTCCAGGAGTTTCCTTTGAAGTCATCCATGATTCTGTAGAAAATACACCCTCTCCCAAGGTAGGTTTTAGGTCAATGCCATCGCCTGATCCTCTGACGTCTCTCTGCTCCAAGAAATCTTTATTGTTCTTATTGTAACTAGCAACTATTGAACCAAACAACATTATCAAAAACATCAGCAAACAGGAACAAATGGTAAAAATTGAGAGAGCACACTTCACCCCGGGAAGCTTAGAGTTTCCTTGAAACAGCCGCTTCAGACCGGTGACTATGTCACGCGGACCCCACCGGGGCTGTCGTGGCAGTAACTCATCTATCAGAGACCTTGAGAAACCATATGAAGACTTGATGGAGAACACTGGGTATCTTTAGAGGTCAGGAAGGGTGAATGTGTTTGAGCCCAGGAGGAGAGATGAGCCCAGAAGGAGAGAGCCAACATATTTTTGGTGACAAGAGAGTAATCTGTGGCAGGGTCTAATAGTTGTTTACCAACATCCAGGCTTCTGTTCCCCCCTTCTTTCTGTGCAAACAGCTAAACTATATTTCTCAGGTCCATTGTAAAATGTGTTTGTAAGCATAGATTATGAGTTATTGGTAACTTTTCCAGGTCAAAGCTTTTATGGAATATCTGTGCCTCCTCCCCCTCCTCATCTCTACCTTTTCATCATATAAATCAAGAGGCAGCAAGGCCTTAAGGGATCACAGAGCCACATAATGAAAGATCTTGGGTTCCTCAATTATCATAGATGGAAGGCATCCACTGATCAGAAATCCCATATCATATTATTAAATGAGCAAAAGAAAGAAACCACTTCTTTTGTAGTAAGACACATGAAGATTTTTGTTACAGAAGCTAGTATCATACCTGATTTATGCAGCAATGCAATCAAAGTGGGGAATACTAAGAGCTCCTCTGCCAAGAGGTGTACATGGTGTTGTGAAATAAACTAGAATCAGTTTTGCCACTGACCAGCCCTGTGATGCCAATAAATCATGTAATTTCCCTTAAGAAGGCAGGTATCCTCTAGATCAGTGCTTTTTATACTGTTTTTATGCCCAGTGGTTCTGCAGTAAGACCTCAAGAGTGAGCAGATGGGCTTCAGAAACTTAAGTCTACCACAGGCAGAATTCTCTTCATTTTGGTCTGTTAGGTACCTTTGGGCTTCCAAATAAGGATATAAGGGGTGTGATAATAAAAATAAAATTTGGAGCCACTGCTCCCAATGATCTTTAAGGACCTTTGTTTTTGCCTTAAGCACTCAAATATTCAACGTTTTCTTCATCCCATTCACAACATGCAGCCTCAGCTCTCAGAGTCAGAATGCAAACCTGGTTCTTCTGGAAATCTGACCTGAGCCTTGATGCAGCATGTATGTGACCCCAACTCTGAGGGGCTTTGAACACACAGACAGTGAAGAGTGGAAGATGTTTGCAAGGACCAAACCAAACCAAAACCACTTTCATTGAGTCAATACCTTTGAATTGTGATGTTGGCAAAAAATATTAAATATAGCATGGACTGCCAGAAAAATGAACAAATCTGCCTTGGAAGAAGTACAACCAGAATACTCCTTAGAAGCAAGGATGGCGAGGCTTTGTTTCACGTCAAGAGGGACAAGTCTTTGAATTAGAACATCATGCTTGTTCAAGTAGAGGGTCAGTGAAGAAGGGGAGACCCTAAATGAGATAGATTGCTACACTGGATGAAACAATGGGCTCAAACATAGCAATGACTGTGTGGAAGGTGCAGGACCTGGTAGTATTTCATTGTGTTGTACATAGAGCCACTATGGGTTGGAACTGACTTGATGGCACCTAATAATATTTTTATTTTTCTGAGGAATCACTACACTGTTTTCACAATAGCTGTACCATTTTGCATTCTCACCAGCAATGAGTAAGGGTCCCAGTTTTCACCAATGTTGGCCAACATTTGTTATTTTATTTTTTATGTTAGCTATCCTTAGCAAAACCAAACCAAACTCACTGCCATCGAGTCTATTCTGATTCATAACGACCATTTTTGGGTTTCTGAGGTGGTAAATCCTTATGGAAGTAGATTGCCCAGTCTTCCTTACACGGAGTGGCTGGTGGGTTTCAACCACCAGCCTTCTGCTTAGCTGTCAAATGCCATAGTCACTGAGCCACCAGAGCTCCTTGTTAGCTATCCTAGAGGGAGTGAAATGATATCTTATTGTGGCTTTCATTTGGATCATTCTGATGATTAATAACACTGAGCATCTTTTCAAATGTTTGGTGGTCATTTGAATATCCTCTTTGGTGAAATGTCTATTCACATCCTTTGCCTATTTTATGATTGTGTTATTTGTGTTTTTGTTGTTAAGTTGTTAATGTTTTATGTATATTTTGTTTATTAGATTCTTGTTAGCTGTATGGTTTCTGAAGATACCCTCCCAGTTGGCAACTTGTCTTTTCACTTTTTTGGTAAAGTCTTTTGATGAACAAAATTTTTATCTTTTATTTTACCCATTGATTTATTTTGCCTTTTGCTGTTTGTGCTTTCTTCTGTATGATGATGTTGTTGTTGTTATGTGCTCTTGAGTTGGCCCCAACTCACAGTGACCCCTCCTTGGGATTCTGAGGTGGTATCACTATGGAAGTAGATTGCCCAACCTTCCTTCTGAGGAGTGACTGGTGGGTTTGAACACCAGCCTTCTGGTTAGCAATCAAGTGCCTTAGGCACTATGCTACCAGAGCTCCCTTCCATATGATACCACCTCTGAAACCAAGGAGGGGTCACTATGAGTCAGGCACAACTCGATGGCACATAACAACAACAACATTGTGAGTGTGGAGTCATCTGCTTGCCTTTTCAATTCTGTTAATATCTGATTTGTGTATTTTGGGGCTCTTTCATTGGACCCATAGATATTTATTATGATTATATCTTCTTGTTCAATTTATTCTTTAATCGTTATATAATGTCCTTCCTTGTCTTTTGTGGTGGTTTTTTTCTTAAAGTCAATTTTATCAGAAGTTAATATTGTCACTCCTGCTCTTTTTTGGTTTCTATTTGCTTGATGTATCTTTTCCCAACCTTTGATTTTTAGTCTATTTTTGTCTTTGTCTTTAAAGTGTGTCTCTTGTAGACAGCATATTGATAATTTATCTTTTCTTATCCATTCTGCACCTCTCTGTCTCTTTAATGGTGCATTTAATTCATTGACATTGGGTATGATTATCGACAAGTATTAATTCCTTGCTGTCATTTTGGTATGTGTTTTTTTCATTGTGTTCCTGGTTTCTTTGTTCCATGTAATTTTCTGTGCTGAGCTCATTATGTTTATGAATCATGTTATCATTTCCTTTGTAGCTGTTGCTTTAGTATTTGCTAAAAATGTGTGCTTATTCTCTTTTTTATTGTGATGTGAAGGTTTATCATTTTTCTTTGAGGCTATCCCATGATTTATCATTTTCTTCCTGAGTTCAGAACAGTCCATTCCATCTTTCAGCTCTGTTCCTTACCATTTAGAAGTTCTGTAACTACACTATTTTTTCCCTCTTTTTGGTTTATAATTGCCCTCATTTGCTGATTGATGTCTCTGGTTACCTGTTTACAATCTTGTAAGTTTATTTTACTTTTGATACTTCCACAGTTGTGTTGGTTTCTGGATTATGTCACCTTGTGTATTAATTGTTGCCCGTTGTTTGTTATTATTGGTCCTCTGTTCATAGGACTCCATTTAGCATCTCTTGTAAGGTTGGTCTGGTTTTAATAAATTCCCTTAATTTATGCTTCTCTGGAAATGTCCTAATTTTACCATCATATTAAAAAAAACTCACTGCCATCAAGTCAGATCCAACTCATAGGAACCTCTCCTTGGGTTTTGGAGTGCAATCTACTACAGAAGTAGATTGCCCAATTTTCCTTTCAAGGAGTGGCTGGTGGGTTTGAAGTTCCATCCTCTGGTTAGCAGTCAAATTGCTTAGGCACTATGCCACCAGAGCTCCACCATCATATTACAGGGACAATTTTGCTGAGTATATAATGCTTGGTTGGAAATTTTTCTCTTCCAATGTTTTATATATTGCATCCCTTTGCCTTCTTCCTTCCATTGTTTCTGCTGAGAAATCAGATTAATTATTAATTATTAATTAATAATTAAGAATAATCAGAGATTGTTCTTATTGGTTGTCCTTTTTAGGTAACTTTTTGTTTTTCGCATGCTGCTTTCAGGATTATTTCTTTGTCTTTTGGTTTGATGAGTTTGTTGATGATATGTCAGTGATTTTCTTTTGAGGTCTATTGGATTTGGGATTCTTTGGATTTCCTGAATGGACATATTCTCATCTTTCATCATATCAGGGAAGTTCTCTTCCAACAAATCTTGGACAATTTTCTCACTGATCTTCTTTCTCTCTTCCTGTTCTGGAATTCCAATTACACATAGGTTATTCCTTTTGATGTATCCCACCTGAAACTTAGGCTTTATTCATTTTTTTTTTTTTTGATTGATCCCTTTCCAAAGAAGTATTCAGGTATTTGTCTTCAGTTTCATTAATTCCATCTTCCATTGATTTGATTCTATTACTTTACTCTTTCAATGCATTATCTATTTCTGAAAACTTAGTATTAATTTTCTGGATTTCTCTCTGTAGATTTTGTATAATTTCTAATTTTTCACTTATTTTGTCATTTTGTTCTTGTATTTTCTTTTGAAATTGTTCTAGGATTTTGTCTGTGTTTTCCTTAATTTCATCAGTGTTTCCTTGATGGTCTTCTCAATCCTTTGAAGATACCTACATATAATTCTTTTGAATTTCTTATCAGGGAGTTTGCAATGTTGCTTCTTCCTCAGGGATGTGCTCTGAGTCTATATCCTGCTCCCTTGTTTATACTATTTTTCTTGCTTCTTTGTGTGGACTATGATGGTGTGTTGTCTCTGAGAAATTGTGGCATTGTTGTATTTATATTCCTTTTAGCTGTTTGTGAAGACCAGTTAAGGGTGAGTCAGGTTCTTCTTGGTAGTCTTTTATCATTGGCCAGTTGGTGGAGAAGGAAGTGGTGGTTCTCATTCAGTAAGTGGAGCTGCTGAAGATGCAAGTGTGGTCATGTTGTTTGGGCATGGTTGCTGTCTCCAACTCAGTTAGACAAAGAAAATGTTCAAAAAACCATCAAAAAAACCAAAGCAAGCTGACAAAAAACACACCACATAGAACACAGGAATAATCACCAAAACAAGGAAAAATAATAATAATAAAAAATAATAATTATTATAAAAAAGCAATGTCTGGGGAGGGAGCAATAAGAGAAAAGAAGTAGAGCAGGACAATAATGAAGAAAAAAATGGGAAACATGCAAAAAGGAAAAGAAAGAATGGGGAGAACCACAAGAAAGAAAAAATGGGAACCAGGAACAGGGAAGAGAGAAAAAGCTGAAAACTAGAAGCTGGGAAGGGAAGAATAAAGAATAATAATAAAAAGGATGAAAATAATAATAATTTTAAAACAGAGAAAAACAAACAAACTAAAAATAAGGGAAAATAATCTGGACAGGGCAGGGTACCCAGGCTCCATTAGAGCACACAGATTGGGATCAAATTCCTACCGGCCCAGAAGATGGCTGGGAATGAGGGATGGTTGCACTTCCATTCACCAAGAGGGTGTGAGGTCTAAGATTAACAAAGGGAATATTTCACCTTTCCAAGCGTTCGTGTACAGAATATTCTTGTAGTCCCAGGCAGGTGGAGCCTATTATTAAGTCCCTGGAATCTGAGAGATTGCTGTTGCTTTAAATATCCAAAATGGTCAAACTGCTCATAAACATTCAAAATGGTTGCTCCTTCCACACAGCCAAAATTCCACAGCTCAGCCCATCTTCTTTGCTGCTTCCCCTTTTATTCATCATCCACCAGTGTAGTCCTCCATGCAGCCCCTAGTTAGCAGGGCCAATTTTTAGGTTAAATATTAGGTCCTAACACCACTGGGTAATATCCAATTTGTCCATGCCATCAGGATCACTGACAGACCACAGCTCCATATGTCTCTTTTTTCGATGTTTTTATGCATGTTCTTCTACTGGCTGGAGTTTTATCCACTTCTGTATCCTTCTTTTCAAAGCTCAGGTCTCCAGGATTATCTTCTGTATCTTTGCTAATTGGCTCCCCTTTTCTTTGTTGAAGAGGGTCTGTGCAGTCTGTCTTCCTATTCTGCCATCTTACTGGATCCTCCTCCATGGTCTTTAAGTTTTAAGTCCTTTGCCTCCACTTCTTGATTCATAAAATGGAGAGATTTCCTTCTAGGTAGGTCATTTGAAGAGAGTTCAGAAATTTGTGGCATGAAAAGTTTGGGATAGAGATTGAACTGAAAAGGGGATTTGAATAGTACTCAGTTAACTAAAGGAAACCAGATCATCCTTAAAGTCCCTTCAGTTCTAATTTTTCTGATATTCTTATCTGTATTTCCTAGTATAGCCAGGAATACTTCTTCACAGTTACTCTCCCAGTTGTTTATGGCTTTACAAGTCTGCATCTTCATAAGATTGTCAAACTTGATTTGTTTTCTTCCAATGCCATTGAAGCCAGTCTCTCCTTTAGCCTTTCTATGAACTATTTCTGACAAGCAAAGTTAGCTGTTGTTCTTCATCCTCCGTTTGCAGTTCTTCCTCAGTACAGGCAAGTCATTATCAAGTAAGCTGCTACCTTGGTACAGAGACATTGGAGTGTCCAGGCAGAGCAAGGAGCTGAGAGTACACTAAAACAACACCAAACAACCCTGTTCTCTCTCCCCTTTCCATCTTCACACAAAGAACTCAGTAAAGGTCAGGAAAGCCAGGCTAGAAAATTAAATTCTGAGTGTGCATTTCATTAATGAAGGAAGCAGACAGTAGAGGAGAGAATAGTGATATCATAGTCTGTCTGATCTAATTATGCTAATTGATTTTCATGACTTACCAGAGAGAATCCCAATTAGAATTGTCAGGAATTACTCAGATGACTTGAAGAAGAGGTTCCAGGACTTGGAAAGCTGTTGGAAGAACACCCAAGAACTTTATAAACCAATGCTTTTCCTGCTTTTCAAGGTCTCTGCTTGCCCTCCAGTGGATGGCTGGATGAGGCATTGTTCTGGGATAGAGAGGTAGGGGATGCTAGGCCTGTGGTGTCATCAGGAGTAGAAGACTAGAGGGAGGCCACTGGGGGACCTGTGATTGTTACAATCTCTCCTCTGCTGGATGAATCGTGACTTCAACTTGGTTAACTGCAAAGCCAGTATTGTCAACAAGGGTGCCCAGTCCTTCTGTGTCAACTTGTCCAAAGTGCTGCCTCCAACTTCTTCCCAGTCCCTCTCATCCATAACCTTTAAAAATATGTCAATAAGCTTTAATACTCATAGGTGTAATTTCCCATACTTTAGAGAATCATTCAGTTCTACACCTAAATCTTCAATTCTCATGTCTCCTTCTCTGTAGCTCTCCTTCTACCCAAGATGTATGTATATTTTCATGACTAGGTTAGACTCCACTTATTGTTGGGCAGGTAAATATTGGTTATTTGAGACATTATGAGAAAACCAAATAATTCTATCTCATGCCCACAGGTAACTAAAATTCTTGTCAGATCTCCATTGTTTTTGGCCTAAATCTTTGATTCATGTTAAAATACCCCTTCCTCCATGTGAGTGTAGATTAATGTTCGTACAACTCATTAAGCACAAACATTGTGGAAATAATTTCCAGATTTTTCTTGAGGGGAATTATATTGGAAGTAGTAAGCAGAAGAAAGGGAGGGGAGCACTAAGAGAAAAAAAGGCAAGCAATGAGACTTGGATATTTTTGCCCAGGGCTGTATCCAGGGCTATGTTTCCAGTGATAAACTGTAGGTCATACTAGTGTATCCCTGTCCTTCTGAAAGTTATGACTGCCTTATTCTAGGAGAACTTTTGGGTACAGAGTGCTCTGCTCAAAGACAAGCCACCCACCTCTGTGAGCTACCAGAGGCTAAGCTCTACGATGGCCAGGTGTGCCTCTATTATCCACAGGGTCTATTCTAGTGTGTAGCATAGAAAAAGGTTCATATTTACTATTTGACGACTAAATGAGAGTAACCTTTCTTCAGGGAAGGACATGGGTCTCAGAGGGCCTAGGGCAGTGTGTTATTTTCTCAGTGCTATTGTAACCACAAGTCAGTGGTTTTAAACAACTGAAGTTTATTTCCTCACAGTTTTTGAGGCTAGAAGTCCAAATTCAAGGCACCAGCTCTAAGGAAAGGTTCTTTTCTGCCAATTCTGAGGGGATATTCTTTACTTAGCTTCTCCAGTGTTCCTCTCAGCATTTCTTGTTGATCTCCACGTGGTATCTGTCCATTCCCCATTTGTGCTTTCTCCTCTCTGAGTCTAATATACTTTTGTTTTTAGTATCTTGTTAACATAAAGAAGAAAATCCAGTTTCAAAAAAAAGATTACATTCATAAGTATAGAGATTAGAACTCCAACACATATTTTTTTTGGGCACAATTAAATCCATAAGAGGCAGTAAAGAAAACAGAGGTGGAGAAGTGGAGTATGGAGAAGTTAGGTCAAATTTCTGGCAGAGACTGAAGTTAAGAGTGTCCAACATTTACTTTGAAGACATGGAGTATGTTCCAGAGCACCAGACACTATGTGCTGCTAAAATATTAAACTAAAGTTTAGAACCAAGAGCGGTCACTGCCTGTATTAATTTTCTATTGCTGGCTTTTGTAGTTTTCTTTTGCCACCATAACAAATGACCACACATTTAATGACTTAAAGCACAAATTTCCTATTTTATGGTTAAGTTAAAATCCAATTTGGTTTTCATCATGCTAAAACCATAGTGTCAGCAGAGCTGTGTTTCTTTCTGGATACTCTAGGGGAGAATCATTTCTGCTTCAAGAAGACATTCACATTCCTTCACTCATGGTCCCCTTCCTCCATCTCCAAAGCCAGTAATATTACATCTGTCTGACTTTGGTTCTGTCTTCAAATCTCTCTTTATGATCTCATCTAGGAAAGGTTCTATGTAGGGACACATGCGATTAGTTTGGGTTCACCTGCATACTCCAGGAGAATCTCCCCATCTCAAGGCCTTGAATTAGTCTCATCTATAAAGTCCCTATTTATAGGTTCTGTGTATTAGGACATCAGAATCTGTGGGGAATGTCTTCAGCATTCCACCCTGAGAGTCCTTAAGCAAGTTCTAAGATGTCCTTAAGAATTAGCTGCAGAATGTCTGGTTCTCATAGAGAGTGACTCTGAAAAGGGGTCTCTCAGGTCATTGCATAGATGTAGAATGACACCGCTATTAGGTAACTTTCTTCCTTGCTTTGGGTGGTGGAGAATCAATTGTAAAGATTTTCTCCTTGGGAGCAGAGCTGAAATCCTAAGCTTTCATATTTATATGTTATACTGCACCCAGTGGTATGTTAGGTTGGGTTCTCTAGAGAAGCAAAATCAGTAAAGCTTATATACAGAGAGAGATATAGAAATTTATCTTAGGAAAATGAATCACACACTTATAGAAGCTGGCAAGTCCCAAGTTCTTGGATCAAATGTCAAGCTGGATGCTTTTCCTGTCATGCAGCTGCAAGGGTTGATGAGCTCAAGGTTGGCAAACAGTATACGGGCTGTTGACTCCAACGAATGATGAATCCAAGATCACCAGGCCGAGTGGTGAATTGTTCACTCATGGACAGTTGTAGACAGCACAACAGGATCCAGATCCACAGAAGAGTGTCTCATTTTCCTATGATGTCCATTCATACATTGAAAACAGGCCACACTGCTAGGGAAGCTCCCTTTCCATGGATTGGCTGCTCAAAACATATACATTCAATCTCATCATGGGAAAAACCCACACCACAATTGCTTAAACCACTCAGAATTGTGGTCCAGCCAAGTTGACACACAAGTCCAACTATCACAAGTGGAATTTAGACAGAAGTGGTGTGTGTAGGATGGTCAGAAGACTACCCACAGAGTCCTCCCTGCTCTGCTTTCCACTATGGGCTGCTTAGAGGAAGTAGAAGGTCCACAGAGGGTGCTGAGGACTGGTGATGGAGAATCAATGAGATAGAAGGGACGTGGGTTGGAGAAGTGGCCCTTCTCCCATCTCAAACACTGTTAGGCTGTGACGTGAGCAATAAATATGACCTTATAGTGCTAAGGCATTGGATGATGGGCTTGTTTGTTACAGAACATAGCCTATTCTGAATAATGTAGATCACAGAAGTGCTGCTTCTATAATAAAAAGCCTAAAATGTGGGGCATTGACTTAATACTCAGGTATTGGTGGTAAATGAACATGTAATGGAAGCTGGAAGCCAGAGATCCTTATTTGGGGTGGCAAAACCTTTAAAAACTGTACCATAATAACATGGAAGGAGACCACGCCTACTGAAATTACAGCTAGAGAGGGAGAGTTTGGAAAATAGAATACTGGCAGTGTGTGTATGTTTATTTATAGTGTATTAACTGCCATTGCAAGAAAAATACAAAGGAATTGAGAAAATCCAGAAACTCAAGGTTCAAACATGGTCCATATATTATTGCTGTGTAACAAATTACCCTAAAACTTGGTGGTATAAGCCAATTATTCTTTTCAAAGATTCTGCACATGAGGAATTCAGAGTGGGCATAATGGGCATCTTATCTCTGCTCCACAATATTTGGGACTCAGATAGAAGATGAAAGCTGGGGGCTGGGATCATTTGAGGTCTCATTCTCTCATGTTTGGTGGCTGAGGCTGCTATTTGCTGAGGGCCTGGGTTTTCTCCATACATGCTTCTCTATTTTGTCTCTCTATAATGGCAAGTTTGGGCTTCCTCACAGCATGGTGACCAAGTTGCCAAGAAGTAGCTGTAGTCCCTTTACTACCTAATATCAGAGGTTATACAGCATCACTCACACCTCATGCTATTCATGAATAAAAAGTCACTGTGGTGGTTAGCCATATTCGGGGGGGGGGAGGGGAATCAGACTGTACAACCGGATGAGTGTCAAGGTTCTGAGTGAGCATGCAAGTCTGGCAAGTTGTCATGATGATTTTGGAAAACAATCTACAACATAAGGATTGAAAAGTCAAGGACTTCCAAAATAGCAAGAGATATGATTGAGAAAGTTTGTGAGAGACAGAGGACTCCTCAGGATTGGACCTTGCTTATTCTGAAGCTTCAATTTCCCCTCTCCTTCACTTGAACAGAGTGACTTGGTCCTGTCACTGCAAAAAATTAGATGAGGAAGTGGTGTCCCACCCTATTCTAATGGCCCATATGGTCTCATGACAGCTGTTACTAAGAAAATAAGAGGTGTGAAGGAGAAGGAGGAAAGGAATAAAGCCTATACTAGATCTATGTGTAGGAAAGAATATTGGTATGCCTTTTGCCGGATGGAACTGACTGGAGGTTGTAAGCTACTACATTTCTGAGGTAATTGTATTATAAACAAATAAACCCTATATAGACCTTTAATCAATTCTGGGGCAGGAACCATAAGTGAAAGTTGACAGTCTCCAAGAGTCCAAGGAGGGCACAATCCCCTAACTAATTTAATATACAGAAAAGACGAACCACAGAGAGGAAAGAATTCTAAGTGGGAAAGGCTGGTATCATGGTGATGGTAGGCAAGGGAGCTCCTCCAAAAGGGCAGAACCAGGGCTCCACCAGGTTATTTCATGCCTGGGAGAGGCAGGGAGCCTTCACAATAGGATTAGCAGATCTGCTGTAGACTGGCTTCCCATTTCTCTCTTTCTAAATGGGAGTGTTTAATGTGTTTCTGTTTTTTTTGGTGGTGATTTTGACTGTCTTGTTACAATTCCACTATTGTAAGTTAATTTTGCGGGTGGCGAATAAACTACTTTGTTATTTCACTGGTTGCCAGACTGTGAGAAGCCATATCTAGGCCAAATGGAGAGAGCTGTGCATGCAAGATTATAGGGCCTGGAGAGGGTGTGTGTGTTCTGTGTGGGAAGATGAGTATACATGCATATTAAGTGAACAGAAAGATGGGCTGTGGCATAGACTGACAAAATAGCTCAGCAAGTTTCCTTCCTCTTTGTGGAGCCACAAGTAGGCTGCATTTTCTTGCCTTCCTTGTAGTAAGATGGGGACATGTGATTGTGCCGTGGCCAGCACTGTGGGCAGAAGTGTTGCACACTACTTATAGATTTGCCTCTTAAAACTCCAACTTGTCCCTTTCCCCTCATTGCCCTCCAAAAGACCCAGGAAAAGACCTAAAGCTCTGTAAAATCATGGAGTAAGGTGGCCAGCTATGGCTGGAAGAACCAGGTCACTGAATGGCTATGTGTAGCAATGCCCCTCCTGGCCCTGGCCTCCCCATCCAACCCATAATAAACTGGGATGTAAGCAAGAAATATCCTTTGGGGATTGTGTAAATAGCAGTTAGCCTACCCTGACTAATGCAAGCTGTTTTTCTGGCATATCCTTTGAAGAAACAGTAAATAACATTTGTAAGTCAGCTGCAGGGATCCAGGTAAGGAGAGGGAACTCAAGCATGCCCACAGCAGCAGAGTGGGAGAGCGAGAGAAAGGGGATAAGAAGCCAGGAACCTGGAGAGAGGAGCAGTCAGCTGCAGGAAAGGAGGTGAGGAGAGGGAACACAGCAAGCCCAAAACAAACAGCAGGGTGGGTGAGCAGGAGAAAGGGGATAAAAAGCCAGGAACCCAAACAGAGGAGCAGTCAGCTGCAGGGATCAGGGTGAGGAGAGGGAACTCAGGCAGGCCCAAAGCAGCAGGGTGGGAGTGGGAGAAAGGGGATAAAAAGCCAGGAACATGGACAGAGGAGCAGTCAGCTGCAGGGATCCAGGTGAGGAGAGGGAAATCAGTTACACCCAAAGCAGCAGGATGGGAGAGTGGGAGAAAGGGGGTAAAAAGCCAGGAACCCGGACAGAGAAGCAGTCAGTCCCAGGGATCTAGGTGAGGAGAGGGAACTCAGGAACTCCCAAAGCATCAGTGTGGGAGAGTGGGAGAAATGGGATAAAAAGCCAGGAACCCAGACAGAGGAGCAGTCAACACCAGGGATCCAGGTGAGGAGAGGGAACTCAGGTAAGCCCAAAGTAGCAGGGCAGGAGAGTGGGAGAAGGGGGATTAAAAGCCAAGAACCTGGAGAGAGGAGAATCAGCCGCAGGGATCCAGGTGAGAAGAGGGAACTCAGCCATGCCCAAAGCAGCAGGGCGGGAGAGCAGGAGAAAGGGAATTAAAAGACCCAGGAATCCGGAGAGGAGAAATCAGCTGCAGGGACCTAGGTAAGCATGGTATGGAGGTTTCCAACAGGGAGACATATATGTCTGTTGGTTTCTCCTGCTGTGGTGACATGTTGATGTGAGTTTTGAGACTGAGCCACTGGTGTTTCAAACCCAGCGGAATGCACATGGTGCACAGGTATCTGCCCAGCTTACATACTGAGACAGACTAGGAAGAAGGAAGAGGCCATCCACTTCTCAAATAATTGGCCAGGGAAAACTTTATGAATAGCAAAGAAACAGTGTTTGATACATTACCATGCAACTTTATGAATAGTCTGGTTATGTTAAAAGACTCTTAAAATAGGACTGGGAAAGAGCTGCATCATCAGAGTAAACCCATCCTTAGTCCTATGGATAAGGTAAAGCTTTCGGGACCTCCATTTGCTGATGTGGCACCACTCAAATTGAAGAGAAACAGCTGCAGACATCCATGAATCATTGGAACATGGAGTGTATGAAGTATGAATCTAGGAAAGTTGGAAGTTGTTAAAATGAAATGGAATGCATAAAGATTGATATCCTCAGCAATAGTGAGCTGAAATGAACTGGTTTTGGCCATTTTGAATCAGACAACCATGTGATCTACTATGCCGGGAATGACAGTTTGAAGAGGAATGGCATGGCATTCATCATCACAAAGGATGTTTCAAGATCTTTCCTGAAGTCCAATACTGTCAGTGATAGTATAATATCCATATGCATACAAGGAAGACCCATTAATATGACTGTTATTCAAATTTAAGCACCAACCACCCAAGCCAAAGATGAGGAAATTGAAAATTTTATCAACTTCTGCAGTCTGAAACTGACTGAACATGCAATCAGGATGTGTTAATTATCACAGGTGACTGGAATGCAAAAGTTGGAAACAGAGAAGAATCACTGTTGGTTGGAAAATTTGGCCTTGGCAACAGAAATAATACTGGAACTCGCATGGTAGTATTTGGCAAGACCAATGACTTGTTCATTGCAAGCACCTTTTTTCAACAACACAGATGGCAGCTCTACACGTGGATTTCACCAGATGGACCACATCGGAATCAGATTGACTACATTTGTGGCAAGAGGGGTTGGAAAAGCTCACTATCTTCAGCCAAAACCAGGCCAGGAGCTGATTGAGGAACAAACCATCAACTGCTCATATGCAAGTTCAACTTGAAGTTAAAGACAATTAAAGCAAGTCCAAGAGAGCCAAAATATGATCTTGAATATATCCCTCCTGAATTTAGAGATCATATAAAGAATTGATTTGATGCATTGAATATCAACGACTGAAAACCAGAAGAATTGTGGGAGGATATGAAGAACATTATCCATGAAGAAAGCAAGAGATCACTAAAAAGACCAGAAAAGGGTAGAAGACCAAAATGGATGACAGAAGAGACTCTGAAACTTGCCCATGAGCAGAGAGTAGCTAAAGCTAATGGAAGAAATGACAAGTTAAGAGAGCTGAACAGAAGATTTCAAAGAGCAGTTTGAGCAGAAAAAAACAATTACTATCATGAAATGTGCAAAGACCTGGAGGTTGAAAACCAAAAGTGATGAACATGCTCAGCATTTCTCAAGCTGAGAGAGTGGAAGAAAAAATTTAAGCCTTTAGTTGCAATACTGAGAGATTGTATAGGCAAAATATGGAATGATTCAGGAAACATCAAGAGAAGATGGCCGGAATACACAGAATCACTGTACCAAAAAGAACTGGTCAATCCTCATTCATTTCAGGAAGTGGCATATGATCTAGAACCAATGGTACTGAAGGAGGAAGTCAAAGCAGCAATGAAAGAACTGGCAAAGAACAAGGCTCTGGGAATTGACAGAATACCCATTGAGATATTTCAGCAAACGGATGCCCCATTGGAGGCATTCACTCGGTTATGCCAAGAGATTTGGAAGACAGCTACCTGGCCAACTGACTGAAAGGGATCCATATTTGTACCCATTCCAAAGAAAGATGATCCTACACAATGTAGAAATTATCGAACAATATCATTAATATTGCACACAAGTAAAATCTTACTGAAAATAACTCAAAAACAGTTGCAGCAGTATATTGACAGAGAACTTCCAGAGGTGCAAGCTGGATCCAGAAAAGGATGTGGAACAAGGGATATCATAGCTGCTGTCAGACTGATCTTGGCTCAAGGCAAAGAATACCAGAGAGATGTTCACTTGTGTTTTATTGACTATGCAAAGGCATTTGATTGTGTGGATCATGACAAATTATGGATAACATTG
>NW_006921808.1:2792566-2795194 GCF_000298275.1 Orycteropus afer afer
TTCGTCTCACCTATTTTGGTCATGTTGTCAGAAGGGACCATTCCCTGGAGAAGGATGTCATGCTTGGTCGGGTGGAGGGTCGGCGAAAGAGGGGGAGGCCTTCAATGTGATGGATTGACACTGTGGCTGTGATGATGGCTCAGGTATAGCAGGGATCATGGAGCTGGTACAGGATCGGGCAGTGTTTCATTCTGCTGTGCATGGGGTTGCTATGAGTCAGAAATGACTCGACAGCACCTAACAACAACAACAAGTAAGTGCAGTTGCCTAATATGCTGGTATGCCAATTCTCTGCCTCTCCCATTCCCACTGTCAGTGGCTAATTACTTCCAGGATATTCAGATGACATAAACTGTGTCAGCTGGATGACTTACCTACCTACCTACCTAAGTGTTTGGCACTGAAAGTTTAGTAATTTGGTGGCATGCATTAAGGATGAGAGAGATCTAGCAGTGCTATTGGTGCTAGGTAGACATTGTCCACTACTGCACACAGACGCAGGGCAACAGGATTACAAAGAGGGCAGTGCATTGTGCCGAAGAACCATGATGCACACACTTTGGAGGTCAAGGGAGTTAGTGCTCGTCCTTCTTGTCCTAGCTGTTCCTCTCTTGGGTTCTGTGAGAGATTCCTGATTCTTCTGATTCTTATAATAAATTCTCTCTGACTTAATCTTGTTTTAGTGAGTTTCATTTAAGGCAAACACCACTGACTATGACAGAAGCAACATGGAAGAGTGTTCATTGTTTTTCCCCCCACACAGCAGTTCATACACATTTTGTTTCTTTACATTGACTGCAATTCCTACAATATAACAGGTCTTTTCCCACTTCCTCCCTGCAGCTGCTTCTTCCTTATGTCCTTCCCTCCCATGCATTCCTGCCCCCCGAATTATCTCCCTGTGCAGACTCTGCCCTTCTGTTCTCCCATGATTGATCGCTCCAAGGAGTGTATCTCCCTAATGTAAATCTTCACCTCATACGTATGTCTATTGTTTGGCTGGAAGCCACAGGAGTGAGTTGAGTTCCAGTTCTGAAGGGTCACTAGGAGCCATAGTCTCAGGGGGTTTCACCAGGTTCTATCAGACCACCAAAGTTGGTCTTTTCTTTTTTTATGCTTTTGGGATTTGCTTCACATTGTTCAACTCTGTCCAGAATTTCCTGTACCAATCCCCCTAAGTGCTTGAGAGTGGTAGCTGGGCACCATCTAGTTCTCTGGACTCATGGTCATATAAGCTGAGGATCACATGGTCTACCAGTCCCTTGGACTAATTGTTTCCATACATCTTTGGTTTTCATCATTCTTCTTTGCTCTGGACAAGGAGAGACTTATGCTTGCATCTAGATGGCTGCTTGCAATCTTTTGAGACCTCAGTTGCTACTCACAAATTAGGATATAGAAGAATATTTTTTTGGTGTAGTACTTTATGCCAATTGAGCTTGATGTCCACTGGGATGATGGTCCTGAGACCACATGTCCAACTAGTTGATCCATCAGGTTTTCTGACTGTGGCCAAGAAGCTGCCACAACCTTGACCCTTGTCAGCCTTACTATACACCTGGAAATTCTTACAGTACATAAAAATACTCTTGTAGAAACATCATCTTCCAACACTACACATGTCATGGGCACCCTCATCCTTGCCTAGACATACCTAATTATTCAGCCTGTCCACCTATCTGTCCACTTGCAGATCAATGCTTGTTGTCACTGACAATGTGGTACTATACATGCAAAATGGTTCATTTTTGTTGTCTGTACCACCCATGTATGTCTCTATGTCTTCCTCTTCCTCAATGCCACTGTGTTGATCACTCAGTTTTGGTACATTGTGCTTCCCTTCACCCAAATCAATACTGGTCTCTACCTATCTAGCAGTGCTCCCTCCTTTCCCTGCCTATCCCAAGTAACAAAGAAAATTTCCTTCCATATATAAACCTTTCTTTGACTTTTTAAAATAATGAACTAATACAATATATGTCCTTTTGTGATTCACTTATTTCACTTAGCATAATATCCTCCAAGTTCATCCATGTTATGTGGTGGTTTGCAGAATCTACAATATTCTTTATTATTATTATTATTTTATTGTGATTTGGGTGAAGATTTACAAAGCAAATTCACTTTCCATATAGCAATTTACATATACTTTGTCTCATGACATTGACCACAGTTTACCACAATGCAACAGCTCCCCTTCCAGTTCCTCCCCATGGTTACCTCTTCCCAGTGTCCATCCCATCATGGACTCCTGCCCACTAAGCTGTCTGCCTGTGCATAGGCAGCCCTTCTTTCTCAATGATTTTTCTCTCCAAGGAGTGTATCTACCTCAGGTAAATGTTCAACTCATATGTCTGTATTTTGTTTGGTTGGAAACCACAGGTGTGGATTCAATTCCAGACATGAAGGGCAGCTAGGGGCCATAGTCTCAGTGGTTCCACCAGGCTCTATCAGATCAGTAAACCTGGTCCCCACCCCTTTTTTTTTTCCTCCAAATGATTTTGAGTTTTGTTCCATGTTGTTCTTCCTCTCTATCAAGGATCTGCTACACAGATCCCCTTCCAAGTGGATGACAGTGGTAGCTGGGCACCATCTAGTTCTTCTGGTCTCATAGTTGTATAGGCTGCT
>NW_006921808.1:2816187-2818667 GCF_000298275.1 Orycteropus afer afer
ATGAAAGATGGGGAGGCCTTCAACGACATGGATTGGTATGGTGGCTGCGATGATGGGCTCAAGTATAGCAGGGCTTGTGGGGCTGGCGCGGGATCAGGAAGTGTTTCGTTGTGCTGTGCATGGGGTCACTATGAGTCAGAAACGACTCGACGGCACTTAACAACAACAACAACAATACATGACATAAATAGAGTATCAAGCATAACTCAAAATGCAAAAACAGCAGAAGATAAACCAGATGATTTGGACATTCCAAAGTTAAATTTTTATGCGCCTTCAAAGACTTCTGCAAAAGAGTCAAGAAGAGAACCTACAGATTGGGAAACATATTAGGTAATAACATATCTGACAAGGGACTTATCTCCAGAATTTATAGAAAACACCAACACCTCAACAACAAAAAGACAAACAGTCCAATTAAAAAATGGGCAGAAGACATGAATAGACACTGCACCAAGGACCATATTCAAGCAGCCAACAAACATATGAAGAAATGCTCACAATCATTAGCTATTAGAGAGATGCAAATCAAAACAACAGTGAGGTACCATCTTGCTACAGCACTAGTAGCAAAGTTCAACAAGACAGAAAATAACAAATGGTGGCGCAGTTGTGAAGAGATTGAGACTCTCATACACTGCTGATGGGACTGTAAAATGGTACAACCATTGTGGAAAGCAGTATGGCAATTCCTTCTAAAGGTGGAATTAGATATACCATTTGACCCAGCCATTCCATTACTAGGTATATATCTTAAAGAAGTGAGAACCAGGACAAGAACAGATATATGCATACCCATGTTCATTGCAGCATTATTTACAATAGCCAAAAGATGGAAAGAACCTAGGTGCCCATCAACTGAAGAATGCATAACCAAACTATGGTAAATACACCCAATAGAATACTATGCAACCCATAAGAATAACGTACAATCTGCAAAACACTGCACATTGTGCATGATCTTGGAGGACATTATGCTGAGTGAAGTAAGTCAATCACAGAAGGACAAATATTGTACTAATCTGTTATTGTAAAAAGTCAAGGAAAGGTTTATGTATGGAAGGAAATTTTCTTTATTGGTTCCCAGGGTGGAGGGGGGAGGAGAAGGGAAGGAACACTGTTAGATAGGTAGAGACAAGTATTGATTTGGGTGAAGAAAAGGGCAATGTACCAAACGTGAGTGATCAGCATGGTGGCATTGAGGAACAGGAAGACATAGAGAAGTACATGGGAGGTGCAGACAACAAAGATGGACCCTTTTGCACATACAGTACTGCATTGTCAGTGAAAGCAAACATGGATATATGGGTTGGATAGGTGGGTGGACAGGCTGAACTATTAGGTATGTGTCTGCAGGGGGGAGAGTGCCCAAGACCATGTATAGAGTTTGCAGACAATGTTTCTACAAGTGTATTTGTGTGTTCTGTAAGAATTCCCAGGTATATAGTGGAGCTGACAAGGGACAAGGTTGTAGTCACTTCTTGGTCACAGCCAGCTACCCAGAGGGAGTGAGTAGTTGGACCTGTGGGCTTGGGACCATAATCACAGGGGACATCAAGCTCAATTGGCATAACATACTACACAAAACATTGTTCTGCATCTTACTTTGGCAAGTAGTGACTGGGATCTTAAAAGCTTGCAGGAGGCTCTCTAGATGCAATGATGGGTCTCTCCTCATCCAGAGCTAAGAAAAATGAAGAAAACCAAAGATTCATGGAAACAATTAGTTCAAGTGACTGTTACACCATGTGATCTTCAGCCTATAGTACTATGATACCAGAAGAACTAGATGGTGCCCAGCTATCACTGTCAACCACTTAGAGGGGGATCCTGTAGGAGATCCTGGATTGAGTGACAGAACAATGTGGGACAAAACTCAAAATCATTTGGGGGGGGGGGAAGGGACCAGTTTTTTTTCTGTCCAGAGGGCACAGGCATTTTGAATGTTTTACAAATGGCTTGACCATTTTGGATATTTAAAGAAACAGCATTATCCCAGATTCCAGGGACTTAAGAACAGGCTCCACTTGTTGGGAACCACAAGAACATTCCGGACCCAGACGAATGGAAAGGTGTGACATTCCACTTGTCACTCTTGTACTCCATTCCCTCTTGGTGAGTGGAGATATGGCCATCTCTCACTACCACCCACCACTGGGCTGTCAGGAATTCCATCCCAATCTGTGTGCTTGGAGGGATCCTGGGTACCCTGCCCTGCCCTGCCTTGATTTTTTTTTCTTTTTTTCTGTTTTTTTAGTTTGTTTCTTTTAGTCTGTGTTAAAATTATTATTATTATTATTATTACTTTTGTCATTTTTACTATTATTCTTTATTCTTCCTTTCCAAGTTCTAGCTTCAGCTTTTTTTCTTTTCCCTGTTCCTGGTTCCATTTCTTTTTTTTCTTTCTCATGGTTAACCCCATTCCTTGTTTTTCTTCTTGTGTTTTTTTCCTTTTTTTCTTCATTAGTCTACTTCTCTAC
>NW_006921808.1:2819063-2827925 GCF_000298275.1 Orycteropus afer afer
TAAAGAAGTGGTAGAAATAAGGGAGCAGGATACAGACCCAGAACACATCCCTGAGGAAGAAGCACCATTGGAACTCTCTGATAAGGAATTCAAAGAATTATATTTAGGTATCTTCAAAGGATTGAGAGACAGACCAAGGAAAACACAGACAAAACCCTAGAAGAATTTTGGGAGAAAATATAAGAACAAAATGAAAAAGTCAATGAAAAATTAGAAATGATGCTAAATCTGCAGATAGAAATACAGAAGATTAATACTAAGTTGGCAGAAATAGATAATACATTGAAAGGGCAAAGAAGTAGGAATGATGCAATAGAAGACAGAATTAATGAGATTGAATACAAATACCTGAATACTTCTTTGGAAAGGGATCAATCAGAAAAAAGATTAAAACAAAATGAAAAAAGCCTAATGTTCACGTGGGATACCATTAAAAGGAATAACATATGTGTCATTGGAATTCCAGAATAGGAAGAGAAAAATCAAACGACTGAGAAAATCGTCCAAGATCTGTTGTATGGGAACTTCCCTGATATGATGAGAGATGAGAATATATCCATTCAGGAAGTCCAACAAACCCCAAACAGGATAGATGCCAAAAGAAAATCACCAAGACATATCATCATCAAATTCATCAAAACCAAAGACAGAGACAAAATCCTGAAAACAGCATGGGAAAAACAAAAAGTTACTTACAAAGGACAACAAGTAAAGATAAGCTCTGATTTCTCAGCAGAAACCATGCAAACAAGAAGGATGGAATATAAAATTCTGGAAGAAAAAATTTTTCAACCAAGAATTACATACCTGGAAAAATTGTCCCTCACGTATGATGGTGAAATTAGGAGATTTTCAGATAAGCAGAAACTAAGGGAATTTGTTAAAACCAGACCAACCTTACAAGAGATGCTAAAGAGAGTCCTTTGAACAGAGAACCAAAAATAGCAAATTAGAACCTATCATTAACACACAAGATGACATAACCCAGAAACCACAGCTATGAACATATCTAAAGTAAGATAAGTCTACAAGATCGTAAACAGGAAACTAGATACATCAATTGGCAATGGAAGACAACTACAAACCAAAAAGAGGAAAAACACCGTGTAGTTACAGAAGTTCTAAATGGTGAGGAAGTCAAGAGATTTGCAAGATAGAATGGATTGTTCCAATCTTGGGGAGAAAATTATAAATCACAGGGTAACCTCAAAGAAAAATGATAAACCTTCACATCACAATAAAAAAGAGGACAAGCAAAAATATTCAGCAAATACTAAATAACAGCAACAAAAGAAATGATAACACAATTCATGAACATAATGAGCTCAGCACAGAAAATAATACGGAACAAAGAAACCAGAGACACCCTGAAAAAGCACATAACAAAATGACAGGAACCAATTCATACTTGTCAATAATTACACTGAATGTTAATGGATTAAATGCACAACTCAAGTGATAGAGAGTTGCAGATTGGATAAGAACACAAAACCCATCAAAATGCTGTCTGTAAGAAGCACATCTTAGAGACAAAGACAAGAATAGACTAAAAATCAAAGGTTGGAAAATGATAAATCAAGCAAATGGCAACAGTAAAAGAGCAGGAGTGGCAATATAAATCTCTGATCAAATTGACTTTAAGACAAAAAGAACATATGAGACAAGGAAGGACATTATATAATGATCAATGAATCAATTGAACATGAAGATATAAACATAATAAATATCTATGGACCCAATGAAACATAATACATAAATCAGATTTTAAAAGAATTGAAAGGAAAATAGACGATTCCACAGTCATAGTATGAGACTTTAATACACCACTTTCAATGAAAGATAGAATAACTGGAAAGATGCAGAAGAGGTAAACAATATAATCCACCAACTTGTCCTTATGGACTTATAGACTCCACCCAATAACAGCACAATATACATTTTTTGTCTAGTGCACATGGAACACTTTCCATGATAGGACATAGTTAGGCCATAAAGCAAGCCTTCATAAATTTAAAAATATTGAAATACTGCAAACTATCTTCTCAGATCATAATGCTATAAAATTAGAACTCAACAATAGATAGATCAACAGAAAAAGAGTAAACACATGGAAACTGAACATCACCCTCCTTAAGAAAGTCTGGGTAAGAGAAGAAATAAAAAGTGAAAATGAAAAATACCTTGAATCAAACGACAATGAAATTACAACCTACGATCTCTAGAATTTATAGAAAACTCCAACTCCTCTATAACAAAAAGACAAATAATCCAGTTAAAAAAGGGCAGAAGACATGAATAGACACTTCACCAAGGAGGATATTCAGGCAGCCAACAAACATATGAAGAAATACTCATGATCATCAGCCATTAGAGAGATGCAAATCAAAACAACAATGAGATACCATCTTGCTTCAGCAGTAGTAGCAAAGTTCAACAAGACAGAAAATAACAAATGCTGGTGAGGATGTGGAGAGATTGGGACTCATATACTGCTGGTGGGACTGTACTATGGTACAACCACTGTTGAAAGAAGTATGGCAATTCCTTAAAAAGCTGGAAATAGAAATATAGTAGGTCTTTCCTTTACATATAAAATTAATGACTGGTTTTTCTATATCCTTAAAAAATGTTGGTTGTTGGTTTTGCATAGAAGCCCTTTATTATGTTGAGGAATGTCCCTTCTATTCCTATTTTGCTGAGAGTTTTGATCAGGAATGGGTGTTGGATTTTATCAAATGCCTTTTCTGCATCAATTGATACAATCATGTGGTTCTTCTCCTTTGTTTTATTTATATGGTGGAGGACACTGATTGTTTTTCTAATGTTGAACCATCCTTGCATACCTGATATGAACCCCACTTGGTCATAATGAATGATTTTCTTGATATGTTGTTGCAGTCTATTGGCCAGGATTTTATTCAAGATTTTTTCATCTATATTCATGAGGGATATTGGTCTATAATTTTCCTTTTGAGTGATGTCTTTGCCTGGTTTTGGTATCAGGGCTATGCTTGCTTCATAAAATGAGTTAGGGAGGATTCCATCATTTTCAATGTTTTGGAATAGTTTGAGCAGGAATGGTGTCAGTTGTTCTCTGAATGTTTGGTAGAATTCTCCAGTGAAATAATCTGGGCCAGGATTTTTTATTGTTGGTAAGTTTTTGATGACCTGTGCAATTTTTTCTTTTGTTATGGATCTGTTCAACTTTTCAACATCAGTCTGTGTTAGAGTAAGTAAAGTGGTGTGTTTCTAGAAATCTGTCCATTTCTTCCAGGTTTTCAAATTTGTTGGAGTACAGTTCTTCATAGTATCCTGTTATTATCCTTTTTATTTCAGTTGTTTCTGTTGTGATGTCAACAATTTCATTTGTTATTTGTGTTATTTATATTCTCTCCCTCTTTTCCTTTGTTAAATTTACCAGTGGTTTGACAATTTTATTGATATTTTTAAAATAACAACTTCTGGTCTTGTTGATTTTTTCTATTGTCTTTCTATTTTCTGTTTCATTGATTTCTGCTGGAATCTTATGTCCTTCCTTCTGGTGACTGCAGGTTTTTCTTGCTGTTCTTTTTCTATTTGTTGAAGATATTGGTTTCACGTGTTGATTTTGGCCCTTTCCTCTTTTTTGATTCATGCATTTATTGCTATAATTTGGCATCAATCACTGCTTTTGCTATGCCTCAAAGATTTTGGTAGGTAAAACCAAATGGACAAAATTTGATGGCTTTTCAACTGTTATTTTTGTCTAACTGATAGGGTGACAGCCATAGTCCCCATATGACATAAAATCACCCACAGCTCCTGCAGCTTCACTTATTGAGGCTCATCACATCCTTCTCCACCAATGGGCCTATGATAAACTACTGCCAAGAAGAGCTTGATGAGTCAGGCTGATGTGTTAGCTGCTCTTTGCAAACAGTTAACAGAGATCTAAATACAACAATGTCACAATGTCTATGAGATGAATGATCATCACAGTTCAAACAAAGAAGCAAGATAAAATGGTAGAAACAAGGGAGGGGAATACAGACCCAGAACACACACCTGAGGAAGAAACAGCATTGGAACTCTCTGATAAGGAATTCAAAAGAAATATATTTAGGTATCTCCAAAGGTTTGAGAGACAGATCAAGGAAAACACAGACAAATGCTTAGAAGAATTTTGAAAGAAATTATAAGAACAAAATTAAAAAATAAATGAAATATTAGAAATGACTCAAAATCTACAGATAGACATCCAGAAGACTAGTATTACACTATCAGAAACAGATAACACATTGAAAGGGAAAAGGAGTAAAACTGATGCAATGAAAGACAGAATTAATGAGATTGAACACAAATATCTGAATACCTCTTTGGAAAGGGATCAATCAGAAAAAAGATCAAAACAAAATGAAGAAATCTTAAGGTTCATGTGGGATACCATCAAGAGGAATAATCTATGTGTCATTGGGATTCCAGAACAGGAAGAGAAAAATAAAACCACTGAGAAAATTGACCAAGATTTTTTGGAATAGAACTTCCATGATATGATGAGAGATGAGAACATATCCATTCAGGAAGTCCAGTGAACCCCAGACAGGATAGACCCCAAAAGAAAATCACCAAGACATATCATCATCAAACTCATCAAAACCAAAGAAAGAATCCTTAAAGTAACATGGGAAAAACAAAAAGTTACTTACAAAGGACAGCCAGTCAGAATAAGCTCTGATTTTTCAGCAGAGACCATGCAAGCAAGAAGGCAATGGGATGGTATATAAAAAACCCTGAAAGAGAAAAATTTTCAACCAAGAATTATATACCCGGCAAAATTGTCCCTCATGTATGATGGAGAAATTAAGAGATTTCCAGATAAGCATAAATTAAGGGAATTTGTTAAAACCAGACCAACCTTACAAGAGATACTAAAGGGAGTCATTTGAAGAGAGAACCAAAAATAGAAAATTACAACTGATCATTAACATACAAGATGACATAACCCAGAAACCATAGCTCTCGACATATTCAAAGTAAAATAAGCTTACAAGATTGTAAACAGGAAACCAGAGAATTCAATTGGCAAATGAGGAGAACTACAAACCAAAAAGAGGGAAAATACTATTTTTGTATTTGTAGCCATAGAACTTGTAAATGGTGAACAGAGAGTTACAAGATGGAGGACTGTTGCAAACTAAAGGAGAAAATTATAAATCACAGGGTAACTTCAAAGAAAAGTGATAAGCCTTCACATCACAATAAAAAAAAAAGGACAAGCACAAATATTCAGGAAATACTAAAACAGCAACAAAGAAAATGATAACAGGATTCCTAAACATAATGAGCTCAGCACAGAAAACAATATGAGACATAGAAACCAGAGACACCATGAGAAAACAGATAATAAGATGACAGCAACAAGTTCATATTTGTCAATAATTACACAAAATGCTATGGATTAAATGCACCACTCAAGAGACGGAGAGTTGCAGATTGGATAAGAAAACAAAACCCATCAATATGCTGTCTACAAGAGACATACCTCAGAGACAAAGACAAAAAATAGACTAAAAATCAAAGATTGGAAAAAGATATACCAAGCAAATGGCAACCATAAAAGAACAGGAGTGGTGATATTAATTTCTGATCAAATTGACATTGAGACAAAATCCACCATGCAAGACAAGGAAGGACATTATATGATTAAAAGATCAACTGAACATGAAGATATAACCATAATAAATATATATGGACCCAATGAAAGAGCCCCAAAATACATAAATAAGACTTTGAAAGAGTTGAAAGGCAAATAGGTGACTCCACAGTCATAGTAGGAGACATTAATACACCACTTTCAATAAAAGATAGAACTGGAAAGAAACTCAACAAAGATGCAGAAAAGGTAAACAATACAATCCACCAACTTGACCTTATAGACATCTACAGAGCACTTCACCCAACAACAACACAATGTACATTCTTTTCCAGTGCACATGAAACATTTTCCATGATAGATCATATGTTAGGCTATAAAGTAAGCCTTAATAAATTTTAAAACATTGAAATACTGCACAGCATCTTCTCAGATCACAATGCTATCAAATTAGAAACCAACAATAGGAAGACCAACAGAAAAAGAGTAAACACATAGAAACTGAACAATACCCTCCTTAAGAAAGACTGGGTGAGAGAAGAAATAAAAAGTGAAATTGAAAATTTCCTTGAATCAAATGAGAATGAAAACACAACATATCAAAATCTTTGGGACCCAGCAAAAGCAGTGATCAGAGGCCAATTTATAACAAAAAGTGCCCACATCAAAAGAGAAGAGCCAAAATCAGCACTTTAAACCAACATCTCCAACAATTAGAAAAAGAACAGCAAGAAAAGCCTACAGTCACCAGAAGAAAGGAAATAGTCAAGATTCCAACAGAAATCAAAGAAACAGAAAATAGAAATACAATAGAAAAAATCTAAAGAGCAGAAATTGGTTTTTTTGAAAACATCAATAAAATTGACAAACCACTGGCAAATTTAACAAAGGAAAAGAGGGAGAGAATACAAATAACACAAACAAGAAATGAAACAGTTGACTTCACAACAGAACCAACTGAAATAAAAAGGATAGTATCAGGATACTATGAAGAACTGAGGAGCTCTGATAGCATAGTGGCTAAGGCATTTGACTGCTAACCAGAAGATTGGCAGTTCAAACTCACCAGCCAGTCCTCAGAAGGAAGATTAGGCAATCTACTTCTGTAGTGATACTGCCTCGGAAACCCAAGGAGGGGTCACTATGAGTCGGGACCAACTCAATGGAGAATAACAACAACAACAACAATGAAGAACTGTACTCCAACAAATTTGAAAATCTGGAAGAAATGGACAGATTTCTAGAAACACAACACCTAATTAAACTAACACACACTGATGTGGAAAAGTTGAACAGATCCATAACAGAAGAAAAAATTGAACAGGTCATCAAAAAATTATCAACTAAAACAAGTCCTGGCCTAGATGATTTCACTGGAGAATTCTATCAAACATTCAGAGAACAACTGACACCAATCCAACTCAAACTATTCCAAAACATAAAAAAGGATGGAATCCTCCCTAAATCGTTTTATGAAGCAAGCATAACCTTGATACCAAAACCAGGCAAAGACATCACCCAAAAGGAAAATTACAGACCAACATCCCTCATGAATATACATGCAAAAATCTTGAACAAAGTCCTAGCCAATAGACTCCAACAACTTATCAAGAAACTCACTCATTATGACCAAGTGGGGTTCATATCAGGTATGCAACGATGGCTCACATTAGAAAAAAAATCAACTTCCTCCACCACATAAATAAAACAAAGGCGAAGAACCACATGATCATATCAGTTGAGGAAGAAAAGGTATTTAATAAAATGAACACCCATTCCTGATCAAAACTCTCAGCAAAATAGGAACAGAAGGGACAGTCCTCGACATAATAAAGGGCTTCTATACAAAATTAGCAGCTAAAATTATTCTTAATGGAGAGAGACTGAAACCATTCATCTTGAGAACAGAAACCAGAATAGCATGCCCTTCTATCACCACTTCTATTCAACATTGTACTGGAAGTCCTAAGGGCATAAGGCAAGAAAGGGAAATCAAAGACATCCAAATTGGTAAGGAAGAAGTCAAACTCTCCTCATTTGCTTATGATAAGATCTTATGCCTAGAAACCCAAGAGACTCAGTCAAAAATCTACTAGAAGTAATTGAGAGATTTAGTATCGTGGCAGGATACAAGATCAACATCCAAAAATCAGTTGGATTTCTTTACGTTAGCAAAGAGATTGCTTAAAAAGAAATAAGAAAATCAATACCATTTACAATAGCCACACACACACAAACACACACACACACACACAACAAAAAACATTGGGAATAAATCTTAGGAGGGACACAAAAGACCCGTACAAAGAAAACTATAAAAAACTACGTCAAGAAACCACTAGAGATCTACATAAATGGAAGAACATACCATGATCATGGATAAGAAGATTGAACAGTGTGAAAATGTCAGTTCTACCCAAAGCAATCTATACATTAAAAGCAATCCCAATTCAGAGCCCATCAACATTTTTTAAGGATATAGAAAAACCAGTCACTAATTTTATATGTAAAGGAGAGAGATCCCAGAAAAGCAAAGCACTATTAAAGAAGAACAAAGTAGGGGATCTCACACTGTCAGATCTCAAAGCCTACTATATAGCTACAATTGTCAAAACTCCCTAGTATTAGTATAGACCAATGGAATGGAATTGAGAACCCAGAAATAGATCCATCGACCTGTGGTCAGCTGATCTTTGACAAAGGTTCTAAGTCCGTTAAATGGGGAAGAGGATGTTTGTTTAATAAATGGCACTGGAAAAACTGGAGATCCATTTGCAGAAAAATGAAACAAGATCTCTATCTCACACTATACACAAAAACGAACTCCAGATAGATCAAAGATTTATATGTGAAACCTAAAACTATAGAGTTCCTCAAGGAAAAACTAGGGGCAAATTTAGGGGCCCTAGTGATAACTGCCTCGGAAACCCAAGGAGGGGTCGCTAGGAGTCGGGGCCGACTCTATGGCAAATAACAACAACAACAACAATATATGGCATAAATAGACTATCAAGCATAACCCAAAATACACAAACAGCAGGAAAGAAACTAGATGAATGGGACCTTCTAAAAATTAAATATTTATGTGCTTTCAAAGACTTCTCCAAAAGAGTCAAAAGAGAGCATGCAGATTGGGAAAGCATATTTGGCAATGACATATCTGACAAGGGACTTATCTCTAGAATTTATAGAAAATTCCAACACCTCAATAACAAAAAGACAATCCAATT
>NW_006921808.1:2828967-2834203 GCF_000298275.1 Orycteropus afer afer
ATCCTACTTCCGTAGTGATACTGCCTCGGAAACCCAAGGAGGGGTCGCTATGAGTCAGGGCTGACTCGACGGCACATAACAACAACAACAACATGAAGTGGGGAGTGTACCCAAGTCCATGTATAGGGTTGGCAGATAATGGTCCTATAAGTGTATTTGTATGAATTATAAGATTTCCCAGGTGTATAGTAGAGCTGACAAGTAACAAGGTTGTAGTCACTTCTTGGTCACAGCCAGCTTCCCAGAAGGACTGAGTAGTTGAATCTGTGGGGTTGGGGCAATAGTCACAGGGGCCCTCAAGCTCAATTGGCATAACATACTACACAAAACATTGTTCCACCTACTACTTTGGTGAGTAGTGACTGGGATCTTAAAACTTGCAAGCAACCTAGACGCAATGATGGGTCTCTCTTTGTCCAGAGCAAAGAAGAATGAAGAAAACAAAGATTCATGGAAACAATTAGTCCTAGTGACTGGTTCACCATGCAATCCACAGCCTGTAAGACTATGATACCAGAAGAACCAAATACTGCCCGGCTAACACTGTCAACCACTTGGAGGGATTTCTATGTAGGAGATCCTGGATAGAGAGGGAGAACAATGTGGAACAAAGCTCAAAATCATTTTGCAAAAAAAAGGGGGGGGACCAGGTTTGCTGGTCTGATAGAGCCTGGTGGAACCTTTGAGACTATGGCCCCGAGCTGCCCTTTAGCTCTGGAATTGAACCCACATCTGTGGCTTTCAGTCAAACAAAAGACAGGCATATGACTTGAATATTTACCTGAGGTAGATACCCTCCTTGGAGATATCAATCATGGGAAAAAGAAGGCCTGTTTATACCAGGGAGATAGCTCAGTGGGCAGGAGTGCATGGAGAGATGGACACAGGGAAGAAGTAACTATTGGGAGGGAGTGGGAGGGGTAAATTGTAGTCAATGTCACGAGACAAAGTGTATGTGAATTGCTGTATGGAAAGTGAATTTGCTCTGTAAATTTTCACTCAAATCACAATTAAAAAAAAAGAAATTAAAAAAAAAATTCTAGCATGGTATCTCCAGTGTTATTTTTATCAACCAAGGCCATATTTTCTAGCTACCAGTGATTATTCTTTGTTTCCAAATTTTGCATTCCAATCACCAGTGATAACCAACACATTTTGATTACATGTTCAGTCCATTCAGACTCCAGAAATTCTTAAAATTGTTCAATTTCTTCATGTTTGGCTTTGGTAGTTGGTCCATAAATTTGAATAGTAGCATTAGCTGGTCTTCCTTGTGGGTATATAGATATTATCCTATCACTAGGAGCATTGTACTTTGGGATAGATCTTGAAACATTCTTTGTGACAATGAATGCTGCACCATTCTTCTTCAATTTGTCTTTCCCGGCATAGTAGATCATGTGGTTGTCTCATTCAAAATGGCCAAAACAGTCCATTTCAACTCACTAATGCCTATGCTATCAATCCCTATGTGTTCCATTTCATTTTTGACAACTTCCAGTTTTCCTAGATTCATACTTCATACATTCCAAGTTCTGATTATTAATCGATGTTGACATCTGTTTCTTCCTATTTTGAGTTTGCAACATCAGTAAATGGAGGTCCTGAAAGCTTTACTCCATCCACATCATTAAGTCAACTCTACTCTGAGGAGGCAGCTCTTCCCCGTCATATTTCAAGTGCATCCAGCCTGGGAGGCTCATGTTCTAGCACTATATTGGACAATGTTTCAGGGCTATTCAAAGTTTTCCAGTAATATATCAGACATTGTTTCACTGCTATTCATAAGGTTTTCACTCGCCAATTGTTTGAGAAGTGGATGGCCTCTTCCTTCTCCCGAGCCTGGCTTTGTCTGGAAACTCCACTGAAACCTACCCAGCATGGGTAATTCTGCTGGTATTTCAAATACAGGTGGTATAGCCTCCAGCCTCACAGCCACACACAAGCCACCACAGTATGGCAAACTGCAGACAAGTGATAGGCAGTTCTTCATGGTATCCCGATATTGTCCTTTTTATTTAGGTTGGCTCTGCTGTGACATCACCCAAGTTGTTTCTTATTCTTGTTATTTGTATTCTTTCCCTCTTTTCCTTTGTTGCATTTGCCATTGGTTAGTCAAATTTTAATTAATAAGAATTTTCAAAAAACCAACTCCTAGCCTTGTTTTTTTTCTATTATCTTTCTACTTCCTGTTATATCTGTTCAAATCTTTATTATTTCTTCTCTTATTTTGATTGTAAGCTTTTTTGCTGCTCTTTTTCTAGTTGTTGGAGATGTTGATTTTGGCTTTTTGTTCTTTTTTGATGCAGGCATTTAGTGATATAAATTGGCCTCTTACCACTGTTTTTGCTCTGTCCCAAATATTTTCATATGTTGTGTTTTCTTTCTTGTATGAGTCAAGTAAATTTTTAATATAATTTTTATTTCTTCTGTTACCAAGTCTTTTTTAAGCAGGGTGTTATTCAGTTTCCATGTGCTTGCCCTTTTTCCATTTATCTTCCTATTGTTGATTTCTAATTTTATAGCACTGTGATCTAAGAAGGTGCTTTGCAGTATTTCAATGATTTTAAATTTATTGAAGGTTTCTTTGTGGCCTAACATATGGTCTATCCTGGAGAACATTACATGAGCACTAGAAAAGAGTGTATATTGTGCTGTTGTTGGGTGAAGTACTCTATAGATGTCTATAAAGTCAAGTTGGTGGATTTTATTTTTTAGTTTCTGCACCTTTCTTGAGTTTCTTTGCAGTTGTTCTATCTTTCATTGAAAGTGATGTATTAAAGTCTCCTGCTATTACTATGGAGACATTAATTTGTCTTTTCAATTCTGTTAAAGTCTGCTTTATGTATTTTGGAGGTCTTTCATTGGGTGTGTAGATATTTATTATGGCTATGTCCTCTTGTTCAATCAATCCTTTAATCATTGTAAAGTGTCCTTCCTTGTCTCTTATAGTTGTTTTTGTCTTAAAGTCAATTTTATCAGAAATTAATCTTGCCACTCTTTCTCTTTTTTGATTGCCATTTGTTTGATACACCTTTTTCCAACTTTTGCTCTTTAATCTATCTTTGTCTTGTCTCTAAGATCTGTCTCTTGTAGACAGTATATTGAGCTATGTTTTCTTTTCTGCAGTTCTCTGTGTCTTGAGTGGTTAATTTAGTCTATTGACATTGAGTGTAATTATGGACAATTATGAATTAGTTGCTGTCATTTTTTTATGGTTTTTTTTTTTGTGTGTGTGGTGATGCTGATTTCTTTGTTTCATATAGTTTTCTGTGCTATGAATCATGTTACCATTTCCTTCACTGATATTGTTTTAGTATGTCAAAATATTTGTGCTTGTCTTCTTTTTTATTTTATGAGAAAGTTTATTATTTTTCTTTGAGGATATCCTATGGTTTATAATTTTCTTCCCAAATTTAGAACAGTCTGTTCTACCTTGCAATTGTCTTGAATTCCTCACCATTTAGAAGTCATGTTACTACACTATTTTATTCCTCTTTTTGGTTTGTAATTCCTTTATTTACCATTGATATCTCTGGTTCCCTGTTTATAATTTTGTAAGCTTACTTTACTTTGGATACTTCCATAACTGGGTTGGTTTCTGGGTTATATCATCATATGTCTTAATGATCAATTGTAGTTTGCTGTTGTTGATTCTCTGTCCAAAGGACTCCCTTTAGCATCTCTGAGAATTAACCAAAAAATCAGCCCTGCTCAGTAAAGGCTGCATAAACAACTGGACTGGTGGCTAATGACTAAGAAGAGAAACAGCAAAGAAGGAGACAAAGGCTGGTCTGGTTTTAACAAATTCCCTTAATCTCTGCTCATCTGGTAATTTCCAAATTTCATCATCATACATGAGGGGCAGTTTTGCTGGTTATATAATTGATGGTTGAAATTTTTTTTTCTTTCATGATTTTATGTATACCATTGCGATGCCTTCTTGCCTGCATGGTTTCTGCTGAGAAATCAGATCCTAGTCTTCTTGGTTGACTTTTAGGTAACTTTTTTTGTTTGCTTGTTTTTCCCATGCTGCTTTCAGGATTCTTTCTTTGTCTTTGGTTTTGGTAAGTTTGATGATGATTTGTCTTGGTGACGTTCTTTTGTTGTTTATCCTGTTTGGGGTTCCTTGGACTTTTTGAGTGGATAGATTCTCATCTTTCATCTGTCAAGGAAATTCTTTTCCAACAAATGTTCAATAATTTTCTCTGTGGTTTTGTATTTGTCCCTTCCTGTTCTGGAATTCTCATTACATGTAGGTCAATACTTTTGATGGTATTTCACATGAATCTTATCCTTTCTTCATTTTTCTTGATCTTTTTCTTACTGATCCCTTGTCAAATAGTATTGAGGTATTTGTCTTCAATATCACTAATTCTGTCTTCTATTGACTTCATTCTATTCCTTTGACCATTCAATGTGTTATCTATTTCTGAAATTTTAGTATTTTTCTGGATTTCTATCTGTAGATTTTGTATACTTCCTATTTTTTCCTTGATTGTGTCATTTTGCTCTTGTATTGTTGTCCAAAATTGTTCTAGGGTTATGTCTGTTTTTTCCTTAATTTTGTCAGTGTTTTCCTTGATTTGTCTCTCAATCATTGAAGGTACCAAAATCTAATGCTTTTGAGTTCCTTATTAGGGAGTTCTAACGCTTCTTCTTCCTCAGGAATATTTTCTGGGTCTGTATCCTGGTCACCTATTTCTACTACTTTACTTGCTTTTTTCTGTGCACTGTGAAAGTCTGTTGTTTCTGAGACATTGTGATGTTGTTGTATTTATATTTAATTGGTGATAGTGTGTTAGAGTGAGTCAACCAAGGTACTTGTTTTCTTTGTGTGTATCTGAGTAAGCAGGATACTGTGCTCCTCTATTCACTAGTTGGTAGCCCTTCTGCACTCATCACCTGTCTCCTTGTGTGTGTGATAAAAGATGAGAGTGGGTGTCATTTGTGAAGAACAGTTATGGGTGAGCCAGGCTTTTATTGGCTGTCATAAATCATTAGCCAGTTGGTGCAAAAGCAAAAGCCAATGGTGGCCCTCCCTCAGTAGGTAGGGCTGCCAGGGGTGAGGGCATGCTTGGATTGTATGGACATGCTTGCTGTCTTCCACTCAGTTAGACAAAAACAGCAATCAGAAAAAACACCAAAAGTCAAAACAAGAGAACAAAAACACACACTGCACAAACCCACAGTACAAATCACCAAAAAAAAAAAAAAAAAAAGAGAAAGAAACGCA
>NW_006921808.1:2834957-2839574 GCF_000298275.1 Orycteropus afer afer
GGAAGGTTGGGCATTCCTACTTCCGTAGTGATACTGCCTTGGAAACCCAAGGAGGGGTCGCTATGAGTCGGGTTTGACTCGAAGGCACATAACAACAACAACAACAACAACAACACTTAGAAGCTCTGGTGGCATAGTACCTAAGACATTTGACTGCTAACCAGAAGGCTGGTGTTTCAAACCCACTAGACAATCCTTGGAAGGAAGGTTGGGCAATCTACTTCCGTAGTAATACCGACTCAGAAACCCAAGGAGGAGTCACTAGGAGTCAAATACAACTCAATGGCAGTGAGTTTGAGTTTTAACACCACTTGGAAATATTCAAATTATCTATGCCACCAGGATCGCTGACTGTTGGCAGCTCCTTTTGTCTCATTCACTATTTTCATTCAGGTTCTTCTACTAATTGGTATTTAATTGATGTCTGCATCCTTCCTTTCAAAGCTTAGCATTCCAAGATTATCTTTTGTATCTGTGTCAATTGGTTTATCTTTTCTTTGTTGAAGAGAGTCCATGTCCACTTATTCTGCCATCTCACTGGAAGTCTATTGATGATATATTAGGTGAAAATATCAGTTTACAAAATAGATTACACAATATGATCTTGATTTTGAGACAATTTTATGTGTGTGTGTATGTGTGGGTGTGTGTATGTATATATGTATATATAATAACCACCAACATAGAAACAATGGTTATCTCAGGAAGGGGAGGATTATAAGTAATTTTTAAACTTTCTTGTGCATTTCAATATTTATATATTTTGCATTAAGGATATATATCACCAATTCAACTTTTGTTTTTTTATTACAGGCATACAACTACTTGACAGCAATTACAATAATTGACTGTGCAACACTACCCTTAATCAATGTGATAGTTGCATCACTGTTAATCAGGAAAGTGGTATGATAGATATATTTACAACAATGATAAATAAAAGTAGTTGCTGAGGCTGTTTATTTACAAGCAAACACCTCATGGGATCTGGTTTCTTGTTTTGGAGGTTTAGGGTCATGGTTGTGTGGGACATCCCAGTTAATTGGCCTAATAACCTGTTTATGTTCTACCTTCTAGTTTGTTGTGTAGTGCGTGAGGTTTTAACAGCTTGCAACTGGATATCCAAGTCATAACAGTTGGTCTCTATGTATTTGCTTGTATGAACAGAGGAAGAAGGAGAGTAGGAATATGAAGAGAATATGGAATATGGATGCCATGAAACCAAAATTGGATGGTGCCTGGCTACCATTATTGAACATCTTGATCAATGATTCAGTAGAGAAGACATGATCAAAAAGGGGAAAATGTAGAACAGAATTTCAAATTCTCATGGACTCCAGACTTTCTGGAACATGAAGGCTGGATGAACCCCTAAAATTGTTACCCTGAGATAATCTTTAAACCTTAAACTAAAAATATCCCCTGAAATTATCTTAAAACTAAAAATTGTTTGTTGTTGTTAGTTGCCATCGAGTCGGCTCTGACTCATATCAACCCTATGTACAACAGAATGAAACACTGCCAGGTCATGTGCCAGTTTCACAATCCTTGCTATATTTGAGTCCATCATTGCAGCCACTGTGTCAATCCATCTCATTGAAGGCCTTCCCCTTTTTCATTGACCCTCCACTTTACCAAGCATGATATCCTACACAAGGGAGTGGTCCCTTCTGATAAGATGAATAAAGTAGAAGAGATGAAGTCTGGCCATTCTTGCTTCCAAGGAGCATTCAGGCTGCACTTCTTCCAGGACAGATATGATAGTTCTTCTGACAGTCTGTAGTACTTTCAGTATTTTTTGCCAACACCACAACTCAAAAGCGTCAACTCTTTGTTGGTCTTCCTTATTCATTGTTCAGCTTTCATATGCATATGAGGCGACTGAAAATACCATGGCTTGGATTAGGTGGACCTTAGTCTTCAAAGAGACATCTTTACTTTTCAGCACTTGAAAGAGGTCTTTTGCAGCAGATTTTCCAGTGCAATATGTTGTCTGATTTCTTGATGGCAGTTTCCATTGGTGTTGATTGTGGAACCAAGTAATGCAAAATCTTTGACAACTTCAATCTTTTCTCCTTTTATCATGATGCCTAACTGATAAAAAATTTCTGCCTTAAGCATTATGCTCTTTTAAAAACTAGCTATATGGGATCAAATTAACAATAGTAACTCAAAAGATTAAATAGGAACCTCAGGGGGCAGTGAGTTTATGTTAATGGGAGAGAAACAACTCAGAAAAAGAGTGAGAATGATTGCACAACTCAAAGAATGGAATTAATGTCACTGAATTGTACATGTATAAGCTTGAATTGTTGTATATTTTGCTGTGTATATTCTCAAAAATAACAATAAAATACAATTGTAAAAATATACAAAAGAAGAATATATATTGCTTTAATGTCAGAAAAAATCAGAAAATTTTAAGTATATAATATGTTTGAAAAGGAAGTTGAGAAACACAAAACAAGTTAAATAGAGGTAAGGATATAATTACAGATGTATGGTTGGCAGTCTTTTCCTTATGCTTGTCTCTTCTCCTCTGAGGTTGTCTCAGGTTGTTGGGAACGTTCTTGACTCTTCCAAAACTCACTCATTTTCTTTCATCCAGCTGTAGAATGGTGCTGCAGTCTCTGGGACTTTGGAAGATAAAGACATTTATCTCATCAGGGCTGGGTGTTGCTTAACAGTTGCCACTGAGTCGATTCTGACTCATGGTGACCTGTGTGTGTCAGAGTAGAACTGTGCTCCATACAGTTTTCAAGGCTGATTTTTTCAGATGTAGATCATCAACTCCGGGGTGCCTCTGGTGTACTCAAATCTCTAACCTTTTGGTTGGTAGTCATGCATTTAACCATTTGCACAGTTCAGGGACTCCAGGCATTGTTCAGTATGCATTAACTCTGATCTTTCTCTTAGCGACTCACACTAGTTACCAAAGATAACTTTAGAAAAGCTCTTTCTCTGCTCTTGTTTTCTCTCACCTTCCTCTCTAGCCTGAACCTTCCTATTCCCACCTTTTTTCTACTGTCAGCCTGCATTCTGATGTGATTGTTTTTTTGGAAGGATAGCTGGCCAGAGTTTATGACTGGCTTTCATCCATTGGTGGTCCTGTCTGGCCTGGCAACACCTTCTCCTCAGGAGCTAGCTTGGATTTTTCTTATTTACCAAAGCAGAGATGATTGTCTTGCATTGGCCCAATGAATGTCCTCTCTCCTTTTCACTTGTGACTTAGAGGCATGAATTCTCAGAGCTCTAGCAATCACATTGCAAAAGCAGAGTAATGCTCAGACAAAGACCATAACAACCATCATTTCTGAAGTGTGACATCTTATCATAAATGAGACCAGGCATATGGTTGGAATGACTAATATTATGACTTTTTGTCACCCTTCACACCTGAAACTGAACTCAGTCATAGTTCAATTTTCAGTCAAGCAATAGACAGGTCTGCGAAGGGAACAATAACTCTAGGAAGGTAGACACTCCTTAGAAAAATCAACTATTCTAGATCAAAAGGGCAACATTTGCCCAAGAACAAAGTTTAGAAGGCAGGGAGCATTAGGAGAGAAGGAGGAATGGAAATGAGAAACACAGAGAGGAAGTGGGGAAGTGGGAGGAGTGATGTTACATCCAGGGGATTGCAATCAATGACATGAAGCAAAATGTGTGTGAATTGTTGAATGAAAAAATGATTTTCTCTGTAAACTTTCACCCAAATCACATTTTTTTTTTTTTTAAACCAGAATGACATAAACAAGAGGAGGCTCGGACTCATACTCAAGCCCACAAAAAAATGGTCCTCTCCTGATCAGCTCCAGGAATTTTCCAGCCAGACTTCTCTCCTGGAGACAAAAGAGTAAGCTCTCTGCTTAAAATAACATAGGATTTTTGCCAAAACAAAATTGTACCAACTCTGTTTAAAATGCTGTTGGTTGAAAACTCATAGTTCAAAAATGCTGATGAAAATGTCATTTTATTGTTTGCTTAATTAACTTCCTCTTATTGATTTTTGTCAATGTTTCTGCCCCCTGTAGGAATGTTATTCCAAACACAGCTGCATCCTGGGGCCCAGAAGAGAGAGAGAGAGGCTGCAGGCAGGAAGTGAGTCTGATCCTGTCAGTCTGCATAGATTCTGCATTAGGGGCATGTTCCCATCATATCATGCATGTGCAGCCCCAGCAAAGAACCATGGTACCTGTGGGACAGTGTAGCTGATCATTGCCCAAGAAGCCTCCATGTGTTCTCAGAAATGAAGATAATTATGTGCTTTCTGTCTTCTTTTTGAGAGAGGGGAGCTTTATTTAGGAAATTAGAAGCTGTAACTAAATAGGAAGCCATAGTTCATAATCACCAAAGCACAGCTTAGAAATGACCTTGTTGCTATAAACAATATCTCGGCTTATGTGTGTGGCATCTTTGTCATTCATAAGGCTTGTGCATCATTTAACATTAAGAATCACCAAATTTAGCTCTCATAGTCTTGTTGTTACTTTGTAGGTCCTAGTAATCTGGTAGCATAGTGGCTAACACACTTGCCTGCTAACCAGACGGCTGGCGGTTCAAACCCACCAGCCACTCCTCGGAAGGAAGGTTGGGCAATCCTACTTCCGTAGTGAT
>NW_006921808.1:2839759-2843543 GCF_000298275.1 Orycteropus afer afer
GGGCAATCCTACTTCCGTAGTGATACTGCCTTGGAAACCCAAGGAGGGGTCGCTATGAGTCGGGGCCGACTCGACGGCAAACAACAACAACAACAACAACAGTAATGTGTCAGCCTGGCATGACTGGCAGGTGGCTGAAATTTTTCAAATATCATAGGGACTTTATAATTAATGTAGCATCTCACAAACTACAAATGGTATCCCATCCCTACACCTGTACCAACCCCACAGGAACAAGGCTCTGAGAAGTTAAGTGTTTTGTCTAAGGTCACAAGATCTTGAAGCCTGGCTACAAGCCTGGTTATAAGGCTCATGTTTTGTTTCTTGAAACACAAAAGCGATAGCAACCAAACAACAACAACAACAATGGTGACAACAAAAACAGCAGTATAAAACAACACATCACAGAACAGAACACCTTGCTTTTTGAAGGACTGGAGAAGTGGCTTTCTGACTCTGTGCTGTGGGCAATTCTCATCTCTAGCCTTCTAACTTCCTAGATTTACTTGGTATATTGTTAGACTCTCATCGTGAACAGAGAGACTTCACTTCACAATACGTATGTCCTCTGAATATCTTGATAATTATTTTGATATAACAGGAGACCCTAGGTTAGAATGCATGGATGGCCATTATAGAGTCTGTAATGTATGACAGAGAAAATATCATTTGACTATCAATATCAAAAAGCCTTAGGGTAAACAGCTTTTGATTTTGTTCTGAGTAGTTTCCCTGTGGAGTTATGACCTTCACCCTTCTATTCATTTGATTAGCTTAGAATATTTCAATATTCTTGTGCTGCTAGGTGGGACACAGTTAAGCACCATCATTACTATACGTTCTGAGCACACTAGACAGTGTGCAGAGGCTCTCTGCAGCCTCTCTTTAGATCCTTTGAAGTCTTATGTCTCACCTGAGGATTAAATTAGATGAATCCTTTACAGTTAGATTTCTATGGATAAGAGATGAAAGAAATGCTGCTATTGCAACATCCAATTGCAAATATCTTTTATTAATCTAGCAGATTTATCACGCCAAGGGATTTAGGTTTTTCTGAGTCAGACATGGAGAAACTGAGCATTTTCAGTCTTTAGATGTCAGAAACCAGGCCACCCAATTTAGCAAGATCACTTTCTTGCTGTGAAAATGCATGTTGGAGATGCAAGTCCTGGCCTGATCAGGCAGAGGTGCTCTGCCAAGGGCAGGTTCAGCAAAGTAGCTGTCCAGCTGGGTTCCACTTCCTTCCCTCCCCTGAACTTTGCTTGGTGTCTTACTGTGTGGACTGTAGCCTCTGGGGACTGGTCAGGTGCACCTCATTCACTGTGGCTCAGCTGGAGACAGCAAGTGTTGAGGAAAAAGGGCTGATTTAATTTGGTTTGGGACCAGCTCCAAGTCCTGCAATTGTTTTGGAGGTGATTTCCATATCACTCAAAAATTGCTTGTCTTTCTCCCAAAGGCAAAGGCTATTGCCAAGAGTGTAAGACTTAAAGATGGAGGCTGCCCTGAAGATGGGGAATGAAATAATGCCTTTTCTGGAGCTGAAAGGAGTTGTGTATAGGAGGAGGGAGCTTTTTGGCTTTTTATGAATTCCCTATAGTACAGAAGGTGTTCTGGTGGCATAGTGCCTAAGGCACTTGACTGCTAACCAGAAGGATGATGGTTCAAACCCACCAGCCACTCCTCAGAAGGAACATTGGGCAATCTACATTCATAGAGATACTGCCTCAGAAACCCAAGGAGAGGTTGCTAGGAGTTGGATCCGACTTGATAGCAGTGAGGTTTTTTTTATTTTTTTTTCAGAGTGAAGAAGAACAAAGTACCAAGAAGAAAGCCAGGGCTTTGTGGGGCTTCCATTAGCTCAGAGACATAGTGTGAGGCCTGAAGAGGTGATTCATGGAAGAAATGGAATGAAGTAAAGTGAAGATTATGGGTGCTATGGAATGATATGCAGGGAAGTTTGGTAATGAATTTAGGGTAACCCTATATGAAACTATGCAGATGGAGGCATTGAATAGGAGCAGTCAGGATGAATACATCTGTGGCTGCATCTTTTGGAATCCCTTTAGACAAACCACTTACTGGCTCTGTGTTACATTGTTTCTGATTTGGAGATGGAGATAAATATCCAGGTGGAGTTCTCTAGAACTATAGAGGCCCTGGGAATATAGTGAGAAATGGGACAGAAGTGACTGCAGTTCAGGCACTTAGAGTAGTAACAGCTTGGACCTGGAGAAAAGAGAAAGAAAATATATATAACACCCTCTACTAGGGTGTGTTGCTGTGGCTTCTGGAGGAAGTGATGCTTAACTGATACATGCAGGATAACTGGCTAGATGAGGGGGCTGAGGGAAAGGGAGCTGAAGGAAAGGAAGCAAGAAGAAACCCTTTCTTAAATGTGAGCTGACACAGGTAAGAGAGTGATATTTTCAAGGAACAACAGGTGGCCAGCATGGTTGGAGAGTGACAAACTAAGGAGAAGAGGGAGATGAAGCTGGGCAGGAAGGAAGTCAGAAACAGGATTATGACTAGCTTTGTGATGGATTATCTTTATCTGAAAAAAATTAGAAAGCAATGAAAGGTTTTAAGAACTCTGTCAAGTTTCAGACAAGAGCAACTCTGATGAGACAAGTTAGGAGGTTCTTGGACAAGACAATGTGAGAGATAAAGGCAGATTGAAACTGGTGAGAGGTGGCAGTGAGGAATGGAAAGAAGTGGACAAGATTTGAAATACCCCTACAGAGTAGAATCAAAAAGAGGATGGAATGGGTGGGGTATAGGAAAGGAGGAGCTAACAACAATAACAACAAAGACAATAGAATGAACATATATGTACTTACTATCTAGATTTATCAAATATTAGCATTTTCCTTTTTACTATATATGGTAAAGTCCCCTATTAAAAAAAAAAGAAAAGAAAAGAAAACCCACTGCCATCGAGTTTATTCCAACTCAATAGCGACCTTACAGGACAGAGTAGAACTTACTAATAGGGTTTCCAAGGCTGTACATTTTTACAGAAGCAGACTTCCCTGGAGCAGCATGTGGGTTCAAACCACCACCTCCTCATTATCAGCCAATTGCCTTAACCACTACACCACCAGAGCTACCTTAAGTCCCCTATACTTCTCCCTAATTTCATTCTATTTCTTTCCTCCCTAAGAGGTAATCACTGCTCTACATTTGTTTATAAAATACATGTTTATTATGCCTATTGGTATTATATTGTCTTTGCTTTGTATTGAATTTTGTATTATAGGTTTTATTCTGTAAAAACTTCCATAACATTTTTTTTTCCATGCAACATTTTAGGTTGGAGATGTACCTATGTTGGAACTGGTAAATCTTCATTTTCACTGCTGTAAAGTATTCTGTTGCATGAGTATGTCACAATTTATCCATTCTCTTATTGATGCTTTTTTTCCCTCCTTATTTTTTTCATTTATGAAAAATGTAATGAGTATTCTCATGAATATCTTCTAATACATGCATATGGGGTTTTCTAGGAAATATAGCTGGAACTGCAATTGCTAGGTCTTAAGGCTATACACATCTTCAGCTCAACTAGATTTACCCAAACTATTTTTCAAAGTGGTTCTAATTTTATCTTGCTGTAAGTTCCAATGACTCTATAATCTCACCAACATTTGGTATCATCTGACCAAAAGATGGAAGTAAAATGTTATTGTTATTGTTGTTGTTGTTATATGCGTCGAGTCGGCCCCGACTCATAGCCACCCCTCCTTGGGTTTCCGAGGCTGTATCACTACGGAAGTAGGATTGCCCA
>NW_006921808.1:2844048-2845674 GCF_000298275.1 Orycteropus afer afer
ACAGAGCAAACTCACTTTCCATACAGTACTTCACATACACTTTGTCTCATGACATTGACCACAATTTACCACAATGCAACAGCTTCCTTCCCATTTCCTCCCAATAGTTACCTCTTCCCTTTTTCCACCCTTCATGCACTCCTGCCCCCTGAGATGTCTCCTTGTGCATAAGTAGCCATTCTTTCTCCCATGATTGTTCTCTCCAAGGAGTGTATCTACCTCAGGTAAATGTTTGACTCATACAACTGTCTTTTGTTTGGCTGGAAGCCACAAATGTGGGTTCAATTCCCGACCTAAAGCACAGCTAGGGGCAATAGTCTCAGTGGTTCCACCAGGCTCTATCAGACCAGCAAACCTAGTCCTCCCTCCCCCCCCTTTTTTTTTTTCTCCAAATAATTGTGAGTTTTGTTCCACATTGTTCTCCCTCTCTACCAAGGATCTCCTACAAAGATCTCTTTCCAAGAAGATGACAGTGGAAGCTTGGGACTATCTACTTCTTCTGGTCTCATAGTCATATGGGCTGCAGATTGGATGGTGTACCAGTCAACAGGACTAATTGTTTCCATGAAATTTTGGTTTTCTTCATTCTGCTTTGCTCTGGATGAGAAGAGAACCATCATTGCATCTAGATGGTAGCTTGCTAGCTTTCAAGATCCCAGTCACTACTCGCCAAAGTAGGAGGTGGAACAATGTTTTGTATAGTATATTATGCCAGTTGAGCTTGATGTCCCCTGTGATTATGGTCCTGAGCCCACAGGTTCCACTATTTGTTCCTTCTGGGTAGCTGGCTGTGACCAAGCAGTCACTCCAACCTTGTCCTTTGTCAGCTCTTCTATACATCTGGGAATTCTGATCATTCACATAAACTTATAGGACCATTGTCTGTCAATCTTATACATGTTCTTGGATACACTCCCCACTTCATAGACATAACTAATAGTTCAGCTTGTCCACCCATCTGTCCACCCCTATACCCATGTTTGCCTTCACTGACAATGCTGTACTGTATGTACAAAAGGGTTCATGTTTGTTGTCTGTACCTCTGTTGTACCTCTCTGTCTTTCTCTTCCTCAATGCCACCATATTGATCACTCATATTTATACATTGCCCTTCTCTTCACCCAAATCCATACTTATATCTATCTATCTAATTGTGTTCCCTCCCCTTCCCTCCCATCCATGGTAACCAACAAAGAAAATTTCCTTCCAAAGATAAACCTTTCCTTGAATTTTACAATAGTGGACAAATACAATATTTGTCCTTTTGTGATTTACTTATTTCACTCAGCATAATGCCCTCCAAGTTCATCCATGCTATGCGGTGTTTTGCAGATTCTACATTATTCTTTAGCATTGCATAGTAGTCCATTGTGTGTATGTACCACAGTTGGTTATCCATTCCTCAGTTGATGGACACCTAGGTGGTTTCCATCTTTTGTCTATTGTATAGTCTATTTATGCCATATATTAGGGCCCTTAAATTTGCCCCTAGATTTTCCTTGAGGAGCTGTATAGTTTTAGGTTTCACATTTAAGTCTTTGATGCATCTGGAGTTCGTTTTTGTGTATGGTGTGAGGTCCAGAACTTGTTACAACAGTCCATTCTATCTTGCAACTCTCTTAACTT
>NW_006921808.1:2870704-2883702 GCF_000298275.1 Orycteropus afer afer
AGATATTGGCAGAGAAGGTGAGAGTGGAAGAAGGTGGGAGTGGAAGAAGGAAAGCTTGGTGTTGCTAGGGCCGGTTTCTAGGGCTTTGAGCAGGCTATTTTTGATGACGTATTTATTTGCAAGACTGCAGCTCAATTCAGGAAAGATTCTTATTGTTAGAGCATCACACATTTCTGCCAATTTCAGGCATGCTCAAAGATCCCGCCTGTGTGGCCCCACAGTGCTAAAGAACGGCTCCAAGGCAAAAATCCTGGGAGTGCGGTTTCTTCTGTCTCCCAGTTCGTTCTGTGTGCGGTGCTGACGTAATCCCACCAGATCGCTAATGGCCACCTCTGGAGTTTGTCTGTGATACCTCCCAGCTGCAGCACCAAAGATGCGTGCAGTTTGAGCTGTGGGTCAGGGGAGTGACCTGCAGTCCCAATCTCTGTGACAAAGAAAAGCAGGAAGTCTCCCAGTCTGACCCCAGTCTACTCTGTGCCCCACTGGGAGGGGAGGGATCTACCCTTCCTGTCGCAATAGTAAGTTTTCCTCCAAGTCTCAGCAGAGGTGTCCATGCCTGCAGTGAGCCCCCAGGAGAGCCAAATTACCTCCACAAAATCAAGATGAGCTGCTGGAGGCAGGTCTCTGCCACTGTCCCCTGGAATATTAGAGTGGTTGCTGGTAAGCTGTTATAAGGCATCCTTCCTTTTGGCTCGGGGATCTCAGGCGGGTGCCCTAGCCTGGTGCACAGTGAGTTTCCAACGCCTCTCTTGGTTGCCCGTCCATCCTTCTTCCTCCTGTAGCTCTTTTCCAAATAATCTCTCTGTGCCTTTCCTCTAATTCTGCTCTTGTGAGTTTGGTATAATCTGAACCTGTGAGCTGTTCAGAGTAGTGAAATTCCTAATTTAAACTAATTCAAGACCTTAGATGCCAGAGGGATAAAGCGTGCTGCTCACTGGCTCAACTCCATTTTGAACTCCTAGAAAAGTCTTAAAATCTCCCAGTGTGATTGTAAAATTAAATTTGTAAATGTAATTTTGTCATTTTATCTTTATGAAATGTAAAAATGTGTTTAAAAATATTTTGAGGCTAAATAATTATTTGCATAAAATAACAGAGTTATCATAGCTTCCTTATGAACTGTTTTGTTGATCATCATTCAGTGACCCATTATGGTAGACTGTACTATGTTCGAAATATTTACTCTTCCTGCTAGGGGAAGATTACACTTCCTTTCTCCTTAACATAAACTTTAGTATGTCTTGGTTAGTTTTCTCAAAGTTTGTTCTTAGACGTAGGACATAGTAATAATTAAGAAAGCATAAAGAGTACTTCCACCACTTGTCTATCAATTTATCATATTGTGGTGACTTGCTGATGTGGTACAACTCAAAGTCAGAAGAAACATCTGCAAACATCCATTAATAATTGAAACATGGAATGTACAAACTATGAATCTAGGAAAATTTAAAACAAAAAACCAAACTCACTGCCATTGAATCAATTCTGACTCACAGTGACTTCCATTGGGTTTCCAAGGCAGTAAATCTTTATGGAAGTAGATTGTCCAGTCTTCCTTCCACAGAGTGGCTGGTAGGTTTGAACCACCAACCTTCAGGCTAGCAGTCAAATGCCTTAGGCACTAAAGAAATGGAACACACAAAGATTGATATCCTAGGACTTAGTGAGTTGAAATGGGCTGATGTTGGAAAATTTAGAACTGGGAAATCATATGGTATACCAGGACTGGAATGGCAAATTGAAGAGGAATGGCCTTGCATCATTGTCAAAAAGAGTATTTCCAGATCAAGCCTGAAATACAATGCTATCAGTAATCAGATAATATCCATGCACATATAATCATAATCAGTTAATACAACTATTATTCAAATTTACACACCAACCACTAATGCCAAAGATGAAGAACTGAAGATTTTTAACCAACTTCTGCAATCTAAAATTGATCAAACATGCAGGCAAGGTGCATCATAATTTTTGGTGATTGGAATGAGAAAGTTGGAAACAGAAAAGGGATCAGTAATTGGAAAATATGGCTTTGTGATAGAAATGATGCCAGAGATTGTATGATAGAATTTTGCAAGACCAATGACTTAGTCATTACAATTATTTCTTTTCAACAACATAAACCATGACTACATGCATAGAACTTGCCAGATGGAATACACAGGAATCAAACTGACTACATCTGTGGATAGAAATGATTGAGATGTTCAAAATAATTAGCCAGAACAAGGCCAGGGGATGACTACAGAACAGCCCATCAGTTGCTCATCTGCAAGTTCAAGTTGAAGCTTAAAAAAATTAAAACAAGTCCATGAGAGCCGAAATATGGCCTTGAGTATATTCTAACTGGATTTAGAGACCATCTAAAGAATAGATTTGGTGCATCAAACACAAGTGACCAAAGACTAGGTGAGTTGAGGATGACATCAAGGACATCATACATGAAGAAAGCAAAAGGTCACTAAAAAGACATGGAAGAAAGAAAAGATCAAAATGGATGTAAGAAGACATCCTGACACTGCTCTTGAGTGGAGACTAGCTAAAGTAAATGGAAGAAATATAAATATAAATTAAATTATTACAATGAAATGTGAAAAGACCTGGAGTTAGAAAACCAAAAGGGAAGAAAATGTTCAGCATTTCTCAAGCTGAAAGAACTGAAGAAAAAAAAATCATAATTTGAATTGCAATATTGAAAGATTCTGCAGGCAAAATATTGAATGATACAGGAAGGATCAAAAGAAAATGGAAGGAATACACAGAAACACAGTACCAAAAATAATTAGTAGATATTCAACCATTTCAGGATGTAGCATGTAATCAAGAACTGATGGTAGTGAAAGAAGATGTCCAAGCTGTGTGAAGGCATTTGTGAAAACAAAGCTTCAGGAATTGATGAAATACCAATTGAGATGATTCAACAAATAGATGGAACACTGGAAGCCCTCACTTGTCTATGGCAAGAAATTTGAAAGACAACTAACTACCTGGCCAGCCTACAAGGAGAATTGTATATTTGTGCCCATTTAAAGAAAGGTGATCCAATAGAATGCAGAAATTATAGAACAATGTGATTAATTTCACATGCAAGTAAAATTTTCCTGAAAATAATTAAAGAACAGTTGCAGCAATCCATAGGGAACTGATAGAAATTCAAGCCAGATCCAGAAGAGGATGTGGAATGTGAGGATATCATTGCTGATGTGAAATGGATGTTGGCTGAAAGCAGAGAATACCAGAAATATATTTACCTGTGTTTTATTGACTATGTGAAGACATTCAACTGTGTGGATCTTAACAAATTATGAATAACAAATTATGGATTGTGAAGAATGGGAATTCTAGAATGCTTAAGTGTGCTAATGTGGAACCTGCACAAAGACCAAGAGGCAGTCATTCCAAGAAAAAAAAGAGGATGCTGCATGGTTTAAAATAGGAATCGTGTGTGTCAGGTTTGTATTCTTTCGCCATGCTTATTTACTCTGTGTGTTGAGCAAATAATACAAGGCACTGGGCAACATAAAGAAGAATGCAACCACAGGATTGGAGAAAGGCTCATTAACAACCTGTGATATGCAGATGACACAACCTTGCTTTTTGAACATGAAGATGACTTCAAGCACTTACTGATGAAGATCAAAGACTACAGTTTTCATTATGAATTACACCTCAACATAAAGAAAACAAAAATCCTCACAAATGGACCAATAAACATCATGATAAATGGAGAAAAGATAGAAGGATTTCAGTTTGCTTGGATACACGAGTCCATGGAAGCAGCAGGTAGGAAATCAAACAATGTATCACACTGGGCAAATCTACAAAAGAGCAAAGATGTCACTTTGAATATTAATGTGTGCCTGACCCAAGCCTTTTCAATAGCCTCATATGTATGTGGAACCTGGACAAAGACAAGGAAGACTGCAGAAGAACTGATGCATTTGAATTACAGTATTGGCAAAGAATGTTGAATATACTCTGGACTGCCAGAAGAACAAGTAAGTCTGCTTTGGAAGAAATACAGACTGACTGCCTTTTAAAAGTGAAGATGGCCAGACTTTGTCTTATGTATTTGTAATTTTATTGGGAGAGACTAGCCCCTGGAGAAGATCATCATGCGTGGTGAAGCAGAAGGTCAGTGAAAAAGGAAGACCTTCAATGAAATGAATGGCTGCAACAATTGGCTCAAGCATAACAATGATTGTAAGGGTGGCCCATGACCAGACAGTATTTCATTCTGTTGTAAACAGGGTCACTGTGAGTAAGAACCAACTTGACTGCACCTAATAACAGCAAAGAATCTTAAAGGAGAACATGTGGTTCCGGGTATGGTGGGCCCAGGGTACATGCCAGTTCTAAGTTCCAAAGAATGATGTACCTGAGGTCATTATTTACTCTCTGCTCTGTCATGTTTGGCAGGAATTGTACTGGGCCTGATTCTACAGAAAAGGTCTATTGTGTACTGGAGAAAGTGGTCCAGGCAAGGAGTCCAGTTAAATCTTGACTGACTTACTGAAGTTACATGCTCCACATATACCTTCAGTAGATTTGGCACTAGACTTTGGAGATCACATTGCAGGTTGTTGTTGTTGAGCACCATTATGTTATTTGCAACTCATAGTGAACTCATGTGACAGAGTGGAAATGCCCCAATGGGTTTTCTTGGCTATAATCTTTACAGAAGCAGATTGCCAAGTCTTTCTCCCATGGAGCCCCTAGATGGGTTTGAACTACCAATCATTACAATTTTTAGCAGCCAAGTATGTAACCATTTGTGCCAAGGCTCTTTTGCAGGTAGCAGATGCTGATTTAGTGAACTTTATGTGGCTTGATAAGTCCCATGATAATTCTTTCTTTTTATATAACACGGGGAAAAAAGACCTAATTTTACGCTAAGTAAGGTGGCCTTTGTTCTTGGATCTAAGAGAAATAAACTTTGGCAAAATTAAGGTCCCTTAGTGTGGGACTTCCAGGCCACACATAAGAATTTGTGCTGGTGAGTGGGCTGGTATGACCCAAAAAGACTCACTTTGGGGGCAAATATTAACTAGTCTCAGGAGGCATGATTTAGCCTATCATGCAGGACTGGATGATAAAAGCATAGAACAGTAAGGTACATAGAGCTTCCTGGTCAGCAAAGGGGGGGTGGCATACCTCTCTGAGACATGGCAGATTTTCCACTAAGAACCTTTCCAGGTTTTGTCCACGCACATCTTCCTTATGAAGATCCTGATTTATACCCTTTTACTACAATAAAACCAGTAGTCATAAGTTTAATGCCTTCTGTGAGTTGTTCCAGCAAATTAATGAACCCCAGGATCATGTCCTCTTAATTTGTAAGATCTGACCTAGCCCCAGGTGGTGAAGGTCAAAGAAAGAGATAAAAAGAGAAAGCCATATGGGTGTCAGAAATGATGGAGAAGGGATATGGTTGATCTCTGCCTTCTGAGAATCAGCTTCATGCTGATTCTCACTCATGAAGTTATTTGTTTCAAACCCGTGTCTGAAAAACATTTAATCATTTTCCCTTACATGTGGCTACTCTTTCTGCCAATTCTTCTGAATGCCTTATTTCTGCTAGTGGCTATCACTATGCTTTAATGATCCAGGCTGGAAACATCTAAGCTACCTTTGTTTCCTCCTTCTTTGATATGGATTAGATTGTATCCTCCCAAAACATGTTTTGTAAATCCCAACCTCTATGTATGTGGTTATAATTCCATTTGGGAATAAGTTGTCTTTGTTACATTAATGAGACAGGACTATTGTAAGCTGTGTCTTTGTGTGTGTGTGTGTGTGTGTGTGTGTGATTTGGGTGAAAATTTACAGAGCAAATTCACTTTCCATACAGCAATTCACATACACTTTGTCTCATGACATTGACTACAATTTACCACAATGCAACAACTCCCCTCCCTCTTTCTCCCAACAGTTACCTCTTCCCTGTGTCCATCCCTCCATGCACTCCTGCCCCCTGATCTGTCTCCCACTGTGTAAACAGCCCTTCTTTATCCCATGATTTTTCTCTCCAAAGAGTGTATCTACCTCAGTGTATCAACTCATATGCCTGTCTTTTGTTTGGCTGGAAGCCACAGGTGTGGGTTCAATTCCAGATCTGAAGGGCAGCTAGGGGTAATAGTCTCAGTTGTTCCCCCGGGCTCTATCAGACCAGAAAATTTGATCCCCCCTTTTTTATTCTCCAAATGATGTTGAGTTTTGTTCCACATTGTTCTCCCTCTCTATCCAGGATCTTCTACAAAGATCCCCCTCCAAGTGGTTGACAGTGGTAGCTGGGCACCATCTAGTTCTTCTGGTCTCATTGTTGAATAGTCTGCAGATTGCATGGTGTACCAGTCACTAGGACTGTTTCCATGAATTTTTGGTTTTCTTTATTCTTCTTTGCCCTGGATGAGGAGAGACCCATCGTTGCATCTAGATGGCTGCTTGCAAGCTTTTAAGATCCCAGTCGCTACTCACCAAAGTAGGAGGTGGAACAATATTTTGTGTTGTATGTTATGCCAATTGAGGTTGATTTCCCCTGTGACTATGGTCCTGAGCCCACAGGTTCAACTACTTGGTCCCTCTGGATAGCTAGCTGTGACCAAGAAGTGACTACAAGCTTGGCCCTTGTCAGCTCTCCTATATACCTGGAAATTCAGATCATACAAGTAAACTTATATGACCACTGTCTGCCAACCCTATACATGGTCTTGGCTACACTCCCTGTGTAAGCTGTGTTAAGTCAATCTCTTTTGAGACATAGAAAAGATAAAACAAGCCAACAAAAGAAGCAGAGGTGGGGGAAGTTAGATGCCAAGCCACATGAAGATTGACCAGGAGGATAAGCTCAAATAGACAATAATTTTCTTCCAGAGCCAACAGAGAGGGAAACCCTTCCCCTACAGCTGATACCCTGAATTCAGACTTAAAGCCTCCTAAACTGGGAGAAAATAGATTTCGGTTTGTTAAAGACATCTACTTTTGGTATTTCTGCTATAGCAGCACTAGATAACTAAGACATAAATTGGTACTGGGAGTGCGTTGCTACTCTAACAGAAGCCTAACATATGGAAGTGGTTTTGGAATTGGGTAATGAGTAGAGGCTGGAAGTTTTAAGGTGCCTAGTAGTAAAAACCTAGGTTGCCTTGATGAGATTGTTGGTAGAATTATGGATGTCAAAGGCATTTCTGGTGAGGGTTCAGGAAGAAGTGAGGAGAAACAGAGAGAAAGTTTCCACTATCTTACATAGGGCACCAGCAACAGAATGTTGCCAGAAATGTGGGCACTAAATATGCTTCTGGTGAGGCTTTAAAAGAAAATGATGAACATGTGGTTGGAAAATGAAAGAAAGGATATGCTCTTTATGCAGTGGCAAAAAACTTACCAAAATTATGTTCAGATGTTTGATGCAAGGTATAACTTATTAGTGATGAATTTAGATATTTAGCTGAAAATATTATTTCTAAGCAAGATCTTAAAGGGGCTACATGGTTTCTCCTTGCTTCTTATGGTAAAATGCAGGAGGAAAAAGATGGATTTAAAAACTGTGCAAAATGAAAACAAAACTGAAAGATTTGGAAAATTCTGTTGTACAGACTAAGGACATACATGCTAGAATTTTCACCAAGGACTTGATTACACAATCTTTGTTAACATGATTAAGTCTGGACTGATCTAATGAATTGCCATAGCAGAAAATCCAGCAGCTTAGACTGAAGGGGACAGAGAAAAAGCAAAAGGGAAGAATGCTGTCTGTCCCTTGGAATTCTACAGGGGAAAAAAAAGACCAAAGGAGGTATATCTGTTGTTCTTTAAGAAAAGAAAAGGACCATCCCTGGAGCAACTCAGACATCAGCAGTAGTGTTGCAAGGAACATAGGAAGCAGGGCTGCATCAATTTCAGAGTGGAGTCATGGCCTGATAGGTTTATTTTTATTTTTTTTTAACTTTTTACATTCATTAGTAAACATTTTCTTTTTTCCCCTCCACAACCAATTCCTGTTTTATTTATTTATTTATTTTTATTTTTGCAATGTTTCCTCCCCTCCCCTCCCACCCCTGGTAACCAACACAGAAAGTTTCCTTCCATATATAAACCTTTGCTTGACTTTTTAAAATAATGAACTAAAACAATATTTGTCCTTCTGTGACTGACTTATTCCACTCAGTATAATGTCATCTAAATTCATCTACATTATGCAGTGTTTTGCATATTCTACATTATTCTTTATTGTTGCATAGTATTTCATTGCATGTATATACCACAGTTTGGTTATCCATTCTACTGCTGATGAGCGCTTAGGTTGTTCTCATTTTTTGCTATTGTAAATAGTGCTGTGATGAACAGGGGTGTGCATATATCTGTTTTTGTCCTGGCTCTCACTGCTTTAGGATATATACCTAGTAATGGGATTTGCTGGATCAAATGGTTTTCTAATTCCAACTTTTTACAGAATTGCTGTACTGCTTTCCACAATGGTTGTATCATTTTATAGTCCCACCACCAGTGTTGGAGAGTCCCAATCTCTCCACATCCTTGCCAGCATTTGTTATTTCACAAGCATTTTGTTTTGTGACACTGATTACAATCCACACAATGTAGCAGCTCTCTGCCCACTTCCCTGTGGTTGTACTTTCCCTGTGTCTATCTTGCCTATGCATTCCTCCTCTCTAGCTTTCTCCCTGTGAAAATGCTTCCCTTCTTATCTCCTATAGTTGATTGTTCTAAGGAGTGCTTCTCCTTGGTGTAGTTCAGCTCATAGGTCTGTCTCCTGTTTGACTGAGAGTTAAGCCATAGGTGTGAGTCCAATTCCAGGCTTGAATGGTGATGAAGGACCATAGTCTCAGGTGTTTCACCAGTCTCTCCATGACCAGTAATCTTGGTCTCTTTTATGTTTTTAAATTTCGTCCCACATTGTATTCTCCTACTCTATCCAGGGTCTCCTTTTTTGATACCTTTCCGAGTGGTTGGCACTGGTATCTGGGCAACACCTAATTCTTGTTTCAAGGACTATAATTCTTGTTTCAAGGATGAGATTCTTATGGTCCATTAGTCCTTTGGACTAATTGTTTCCATATGTCTTGGTTTTATTCACTCATATTTGATCTGGATGAAGGGAGACGAATAGTGGCATCTTAAATGGCCACTCAAGCTTTTAAGACTCCAGTTGCTACTGATCAAAGTAGGATGTAAAACAATATTTTTGTGTACTGTGTTGTGTCAGTTGAGTTTGATGCCCTCTGTGACCATGGTCCTTAGTCTTCAGGACCAGTGATTCACTCCCTCAAGGTACTTGGTTGTGGCTAAGTAGTTATCCTAACTCTGTATTCTGTTAGTTTTATAATGCATATGACTATTTTTATAGAACACGTATGTGGGAATATCATCTTCCAAACATGTATGGTTATGAGTATATTTCTGTTTGCCTACCCATATATTTTCTTCTTGCTATTATTGCTGGGGTGAGATGATATCTTGTTTTGATTTGCATTTCTCTAATGGCTAATGATTGTGAGCATTTCTTGGTGTGTTTGTTGGCTGCCTGAATATTTTCCTTGGTGAAGTGTCTCTTCATGCCCCTTGCCCATTTTTGAATTCTATTGTTTGTTTTTTTGATTGTGAGGTGTTGAAGTTTTCTATAAATTTTAGAGGTAAAGTCCCTTGTTGGATTTGTCATTGCCAAATGTTTTTTCATTTGGAGAAGTTTTTGTGATGCACACAGGAACTTGATATTTTTAGAAGTTCCCAGTCATCTAGTTTATCTTCTACTTTTGGGTTGTGCTTGATAGTCTATTTATGCCATAAATTAAGGAGCTCTGGTGCCTAAGGCATCTGATCAGAAGGTTGGTGGTTCAAACCCACCAACCACTATGAGGAAGTAAGTCTGGGCAATCTACTTCCATAAAGATTTACTGTCTGGGAAACCCAGTGGGAGTTGTTATGAGTAAGAATTGACTTGTTGGCAGTGGGTTTGTCTTGTTTTGCTTTTCTTTGATGAGCTTTATAGTTTGGATTTCACATTTAGAGCTTTAATCCACATTGGATTTGTTTTGTGATGGTGTGAAGATCGTCTTGTTTCATTTTTTCTGCAAATGGATATCTAGTTTTCCCAGCACCAGTTGTTAAAGAAACTACCTCTTCCCCATTTAATGAATTTCAGCCCTTTGTTAAAGATCAGCTATCCCTAGGTAGATGAATTTATTTCTGGATTCTCAGTTTTGGTCGACAGGTCTGTGTTTCTTTCATTGTAGCAATACCAGGCAGTTTTGACCACTGTAGCTGTATAGGTTTTGAGACTGGGGAGTGTGAGAACTCCTACTATGTTTTCCTTCATCAGTAGTGCTTTGCTTATCTGATCTCTCTCTGCTTTCCTTATGAAGTTAGTGATTGGTTTTTTCATGTCCTTAAAGAATGTTGATGGAATTTGGATTGGGATTGCATTGAATGTATAGATTGCTTGGGTAGTATTGGCATTTTCACAATCATCAGTCTTCCAGTCCATGAGCTTGGTATGTTCTTCTGTTTATAAAAGTCTCTTGTAGTTTCTTACAGCAGTATTTTTTTGTTTGTTTGTTTGTTTTCTTTGTATAGGTCTTTTGTGTCCCTGTTAAGATTTATTGCTAAGAATTTTTTTTTTTTCTGGTAGCTATTATACATGGTCTTGCTTTCCTTATGTCTTTTCAGAGAACTATTTATTGATGTAGAGGAATTAAATTGATTTTAGTATGGTGATCAGGTATCCTGCCACTTTGGTGAATCTTTCAATTAGTTCCAGTAGTTTTCTTGCTGAGTCTCTTGGTTTTTCTATGTAAACGATCATATCATCTGAAAATAGAAATAATTTTACTTCTTCTGTGGCAGTTGCAATGCACTTTATTTCTCATTCTTATGTTATTGCCCTGGCTAGCACTTCCAATACAATGTTGAATAGAAGCTGTGATATAGTGCATCCTTGTCTGGCTCCCATTGGCAAGGGGAGTGCTTTGAGTCTCTTTCCATTGAGAATGATGTTGGCTGTTGGTTTTGCATATATGCCCTTTATTATGTTGAAAAACTTCCCTTCTGTTGCTATTTTGCTGAGAGTTTTTATCAGGAATCTGTGCTGGATTTTATCAACTGCCTGCTCTGCATCATTGATATGATCATGTGGTTCTTTTCCTTTGTTTTATTTATGTGATAGATTACATTGATTGTAATGTGGAACAGTCCTTGCATACCTGGCATGAATCCTACTTGGTCATAGTGTATTATTTTTTTGATATAGCATTGGATTCTATGGGCTAGGATTTTGTTGAAAATTTTTGCATCCATATTCATGAGGGATATTTGTCTGTAGTTTTCTTTTTTTAGTGTATCTTTGCCTGGTTTTGATATCAGGGTTTTGCTTGCTTCATAATATGAATTTGGGAGTATGCCATCCTTTTCTATGTCCTGGAATGGTTTGAATAGAATAGGTGTCACCTCTTCTCTGAATGTTTGATAGATTCCTCCAGTGAAGCTATTTGGACTAGGGCTTCTTTATGTGTGGAGTCTTTTTTATCTGATCAATTTTTCCCTTGGCTATGGATCTGTTCAAATTTTCTATGTCTGTCTGTGTTTGTTTAGGTAGGTACTTAGTTTCTAGAAATTTGTTTATTTCTTCTAAGTTATCTAATTTGTTGAAGTATTGTATAATATTGTATAATATATGATATGTATAATATATAATATTGTATAATAAATATTGTATAATAATATGAATATTGTATAATACATAGTATTCAGTTATTATTTTTTTATTTTGATTTGCTCTGTTATAATGTTACCCATTTAATTTATTATTCCTGTTGTTTGCATTTTCTCCTTTTCCTTGGTTAAATTTGCCAGTGACTTTTCAATTTCATTAATATTTTTGAATAACCAGCTTTTAGTCTTGTTGATTTTTTTCCATTTAAAAAAAATATTGTGCTTTGGGTGCAAAGTTACAGAGCTTATTTGTTTTACATTCAACAGTTCATGCACATTTGATTTCATGCCCCAATTATCATCCCCAACCATAACAAACTCTCTTCCCCTTCCATCCCTATGACTACCCCCTCCCTCCTTTATAACTGTGCATTTCTATCTGTCCAGCTTTCCATTTAAGTGAAAGCTACCCCTCTGGTATCTCATGGCTGATTGCTCTAAGGGGTGCATCTCCCTAGAGTAGGTGAGTGCATCACCCTAGGGTAGGTGTTCTGCATGGAGGTCTTTCTATTGTTGGGCTGAGAGCCAATTGACTGGAGTGAGTCCATTTCTAGGCCTGAAGGGTAATGTGGGGCCATAGTCTTGGGGGTTCCACCAGACTCTGTCTGACCAGTAATTCTGGTCATTTTCATGTTTTTGAATTTTGTTCCACATTTTTTCTCCCACTCTATCCAGGATCTCCAGTTTTGATCCCTTTCTGAGTGGTTGGCATTGGTAGCTGGGCACCATCTAGTTCTTCTGGTCTTGGGGTCATGAAGCCTGAGGTCCTTGTGGTCCATCTTACCCTTGGACTATTGTTTCCAGATGACTTTTATTTTCTTCACTTTTCTTTGCTTCAGATGAGAGGAGACAAATCATTGCATCTTAGATGGCTCTTTGAAAGCTTTCAAGACCCCAGTCACTACTCACCAAAGTAGGTTGTGGAACTAGATTTTTATGTACTATATTGTGCCAATCAAGCAACATATCCCACAAGACTATGGTCTCGAATTGGCAGGCCGGGAGATTCTCTCTCTCAATATGTTTGGTTGTCTCTGAGAGGTTACTCCAACTCTGTCTTCTGTTGCTTCTATAATGTGTGTGGCTAATTTTGTAGCACAAGTGCATATGTATAATTATGTTCAGCCAAATCTATCTTTAGTCTAGGGTATATTCCTTTTCAAAAATGTCTCTTTGAAGACTGGGTAAGAGAAGAAATCAAAATTGAAATTCAAAAATTCCTTGAATCAAATGAGAATGAAAACACAACATACCAAAATCTTTGGGACACA
>NW_006921808.1:2887827-2912369 GCF_000298275.1 Orycteropus afer afer
GGAGGGGAGCTGTTGCATTGTAAATTTTGGTCAATGACATGAGACAAAGTATATGTGAACTGCTGTATGAAAAGTGAATTTACTCTTTAAATCTTCACCCAAATCAAAATAAAATTAAAAAAAAAAAAAGAATGTCTCTTTGAGGACTAAGGTGCACCTGACACAAGGCATCATATTTTCAGTTGCCTTGTATACATGTGAGAGCTGGACAATGACTAAGGAAGACTGAAGAACAATTGATGCTTTTGAGTTGTGGTGTTGGTGAAGAATGCTGAAAGTACCGTGGTTTGCTAAATGAACTAACAGATCTTTCCTGGAGGAAGTGCAGCCAAAATATTCCTTGGAAGCAAGAATGGCCAGACTTCATCTCACCTACTTTGCTCATGTTGTCAGAAAGGACCATTCCCTGGAGAAGGATGTCATGCTTGGTAAGGTGAAGGGTCGATGAAAGATGGAAAGGCCCTCAATGAGATGGATTGACATAGTGGCTACGATGATGGGCTCAAGTATAGCAAGGATCATGAAGCTGGCATGGGACTGGGTGGTGTTTCGTTCTGATGTGCATAGTGTTGCTATGAGTTGGACATGACTTGATGGCACCTAAAAACAACAACAGCAATATTCCTGTTCACTGACCCCCACCTGACCTTCTTACCTGTATATGTATTTATCCATGGCCTGGTGTTTGGTGTTAGTGGTAATGCAATGTTGTACATGTACTTGTATTTGTCTCTGTTGTCTATATTTTATGTGAACATTTCAGTGTTTTTCCTTTCCCCAATGTCATCATGCTGGTCACAGACTCTTTCCATACCATCTGTCCCATACTAAAATCAATATGTGACCCCTAAAAATTCTGAAATTTTTCCTCCTCATCCCTGGTAACCAACAAAGTGAGTTTCCTTTCCTAAGTAAACCTTTCCTTGGCTTTTTACAATAATAGGCTCATACAATATTTGTGCTTCTGAAATTGACTTATTTCACTCAGCATAATGTTCTCCAAGTTCATCCTGGTTGTGAGATGGTTTGTGTCTTTGACAATTCAATCTTTTGTCTATTTATTGTGATGGTGCTTATCGGTCCAGTTGTGAGGATTTTGGTTTTCTTTATATTGAGATGTAATCTGTACTGAAGACTATAGTCTCCAATCTTCAACAGTAAGTGTTTCAAGTCATTGTCACTGTCAGCAAGCAAAATTGTTTCATCTGTGTATCACAGGTTGCTAATGATTCTTCCTCCAATCCTGAGGCCACATTCTTCATATAGTCCAGCTTCTTGAATTATTTTCTCAACATGCAGATTGAATAAGTATAATGAAAAGATACTACCCAGATGCACCTCCTTCCTGATTTTAAACCATGCACCATCCCATTGTTCTGTTAGAATTACAGCCTCTTTGTCTATGTACAGGTTCCTCATGAGCATAATTAAGTGTTCTGGAATTCCCATTCTCCTCAATGTTATCCATAATTTGTTATGATGCACACAATCAAATGCTTTTGCACAGTCAATAAAGCACAGGTAAACATCTTTCTGGCATTCTTTACTTTCAGCCAAGATCCATCTGACATCAGCAATGATATCCCTTGTTCCATGACCTCTTCTGAATCCAGCTTGCATTTCTGGAGGTTGTCTGTCAATATACTGTTGCAACAGTTTTTGAATTATCTTCAGTATGATTTTATTTGTGTGTGATATTAATGATATTGTTTGATAATTTCCACATTCTGTGGCACATCTCTTTGGAATGGATACAAATATGGATATCTTCTAGTCAGTTGGCCAGGTAACTGTCTTCCAAATCTCTTGGCATCATTGAGTGAGTGGCTCCAGTGCAGTGCATTTGTTGAAACATTGCAATGGGTATTCAGTCAATTCCTGGAACTTTCTTTTTCTTTTTCTTTTTTTTTTTCCATTTCCTTCAGTGCAGCTTTTTCTTCTTTCTTCAATACCATTGGTTCTTGATCATATGCCACCTCCTGAAATGGATGAACATCGACCAATTATTTTTGGTACAGTGACTCTGTGTATTCCTTTCATCTTCTTTTGATGTTTCCTGCATCAATCAATATTTTTCCCATAGAACCTGTCAAGGCTTAAATTTTTCTTCAGTTTTTTCAGCTTGAGAAATACTGGTCATGTTCTTCTCTTTTGACTTTCTAACTCCAGTTCTTTGCACATTTCATTGTAATAATTGACTTTGTCTTCTCAAGCTACTCTTTGAAATCTTTTCTTCAGCTCTTTTATCTTGTCATTTCTTCCATTTACTTTAGCTACTCTCTGCTGAAGGGTAAATTTCAGAGTCTCTTCTGACATCCCTTTTGGTCTTTTCTTCCTTTTCTGTCTTTTTAATGACCTTTTGCTTTCTTCATGGATGATGTTCTTGATGTTATCGCACAATTCCTCTGGTTTTCACTCACTGGTGTTCAATGTATCAAATCTGTTCTTTAGATGGTCTCTAAATTCAGAAGGGATATATTCAAGGTCATATTTTGGCTCTTGTGCACTTGTTTTAACTGTCTTCAACTTCATCTTGATGTTGATAATCTGTTCCACAGTCATCTCCTGGCCTTGTTTTGGCTGAATATATTGAACTTCTCCATTGCCTCTTTCCACAGATGTAGTAGATCTGATTACTGTGTACTCCATTTGATAAAGTCCACATGTATAGGTGCTATTTGTGTTGTTGAAAAAGGGTGTTTGTAATGAATATTTCATTGGTCTTCTCATGCATTATTTCTATCACCAAGGCCATATTTTCCAACAACCAGTTATTATTTTATTTTATTTTTTTGTTTCCAAATTTTGCATTCCAATCACCAGTGATAATCAACATATCTTGATTGCATGTTCAATCAATTTCAGACTGCAGAAGTTGGTAAAAATCATCAATTTCCTCATCTTTGACTTTGGTGGTTGGTGCTTAACTTTGAGTAATAGTAACTGGCCTTCCTTGTTGTTGTTATGTGCCATTGAGTCGGACCCAACTCATAGAGACCACTTCTTGGGTTTGAGAGACAGTATCACTCCAGAAGTAGATTGCCTAATCTTCTTTCTGAGGAGTGGCTGGTGGGTTTGAACCACTAGCCTTCTGGTTAGCAGTCAAATGCCTTTGGCACTATGCTACCAGAGGCATATGGATTTCTTATCACTGACAGCATTGTACTTCAGGATAGATCTTGCAACATTCTTTGTGATGATGAATGCCACACCACTCCTGTTCAATTTGTTATTCCCGACATTGTAGACCATATGGTTGTCTGATTCAACATGATCAAACCCTGTCCATTTCAGCTCACTAATTCCTAGTATAGCAATCTTTATGTGTTCCATTTAATTTTTGACAATTTCCAATTTTCGTGGATTCATACTTCTTACATTCCATGTTCTGATTATTAATGGATGTCTGCAGATTTTACTTCTCATTTTGAGTCGTGTCACATCAGCAAATGGAGATCCCAAAAACTTTACTCTATCCACATCATTAAGGTCAGCTCTACTCTGAGGAAGCAGCTCTTCCCCTGTCATATCTGCAGTGCCCTCCAACCTGAGGGGCTCATTTTCCAGCTCTATATCAGACAGTGTTTCAGGGCTATTCATAAAGTTTTCCAGTAATATATCAGACAATGTTTCACTGCTATTCACAAGGTTTTCACTGGCCAAATCTTTGAGAAGTGGATGGCCTCTTCCTTCTTCCAAATCGGTCTGATTCTGGAAGCTCTGCTGAAACCTTTCCATCATAGGTAACCCTGCTGGCATCTGAAGCACCTGTGACATAGCCTCCAGCCTCAAAGCAACATGAAAGCCATGCAGTACAACAAACTGACAAACAATTTAGCTGGTTCAAACCGCTCCATTCACCTCCTGGTCTCCCTTAGCTGTTTGAAACCTCCACCGGCTTGCTTCCTGATCTTCCTTAGCTGTTCCATACTGCTGCTGGCTCACTTTCGGATATCTTTTATGTGTTCCAAACCACCACTGTCTTGCTTCTTGGTCTCCCTTAGCTGTTCTGAACCATGCAAATCTTCCCAGTCTCCATTGTTTTTCTGCTTCAGTTTCTTGTGCTCTGTTCTTTACTACTTCCTTTCTTCTGTAGACTGTAGGCTTCTTTTGTCGCTCTTTTTCTAATTGTTATAGTTGTTAGGTTAAGGTTTTGATTTTGGTTCTTTCTTTTTTTGATGTATGCATTAATTGCTAAAAATTGATTTCTGAGTATGGCATTCACTGTTGTGTTTTCATTCTAGTTTGTTTTTAGGAATTTTTTAATTTCACACTTTATTTCTGTTTCAAGTGGTTCTTGAAAAATGTGTTACTCAGTTTCCAATTATTTGAATTTTTTTCCCTCCTGGTCTTCCTATTATTGATTTCTAATTTTATAGTAAGGAGTTTTGGCTGTATAGTGGTTAAAGCATTTGGCTCTTAGCTGAAAGATTGGTGGTTCAAACCTGACAGCTGCTCAGTGGAAGAAAGATGAAGTAGGCTGCTTCCATAAAAATGTACAATCTTGGAGACGCAATGGGACAGCTGTGAGTTGGAATTGATTTGATGGAAGTGAATTTGATTTTTTTTTTTTTTAATTTTATAGTGTTGTGAAAAGATAAGTTAATGGAAGCTTGTTTTGTGACCTAACATGTGATCTATTCTGAAGATGATCCATGTTCACTAGAAAAGAATATGAAGTGTATTTCTGTTGTGCAAGTGTTCTGTATATGTCTGTGAGATCAAGTAGGTTCATTGTGTTGTTGAGATCTTCTGTATCATTGTTCTTTCTTTCTGGTTTTGTCTTTTATTGAAAGTGGTGTGTTAAAATCTCCTACTACTATTATAGGATTATCTATATCTCCTTTCAATTCAATTAGTATATATGTTATGTATTCTGGAGCTCTTTCATTGGGTGCATAGATATTTACTATGAGCTCTGGTAGCATTGTGCCTAAGGCACTTGACTGCTCACCAGAAGGCTGGCGGTTCAAACCCACCAGCCACTCCTTGGAAGGAAGGTTGGGCAATCCTACTTCCGTAGTGATACTGCCTCGGAAACCCAAGGAGGGGTTGCTATGAGTCGGGACCGACTCGACGGCAAACAACAACAACAACAACAACAATGCACTTTTGGTCAATTGACCCTTTTATCATTATATGATGCCCTTTTTGACCCTTATGCTGCCTTTTGCCTTTTGCCTTGAAGTATATTTTAATCAGAAATTAATATTGTGAATCCTGCTCTTTTTGGTGATCATTAGGTTAATCATTAGCTTGAGGAGTCAGCCACAGGGATCCAGGTGAGGGGAGAGGACCCAAGCCACGCCCCACAAGTGGCAAGGTGGGAAAGTGGGGGGAAGGACAGAAAGAGGCCAGGGGAACCAGGAAAGAGCAAGGAGGCAGGAGTAGGGATCCAGGTAAGGGGAGACTGGAGAGGTTTCAAACAACTAAGGGAGACAAACTTGTCTGTTGGTTTATCCTACTGTGGTGATGTGTTGCTGTAAGTCTTGATGCTGTGCCACCAGTATTTCAAACCCAGCAGGATGTATATGGTGCACAGGTATCATTGTGGCTTGCAGACTGAGACAGACTAGGAAGAAGGAAGAGGCCATACTCTTCTCAAAGAATTGACCAAGGAAAACCTTATGAATAGCAGAGAAAAACTGTCTGATACATTACTGTGCAACTTTATAAATAGTCCAGAAACATTGTCCAATACATAGAGGAGGATGAGGCCCTTAGGTTAGAAGGCTCTCAAAATAGGACTGGGAAAGAGCTGCATCATCAGAGTAGCACCAGTCTTACACATATGGATAAGGTAAAGCTTTTGAGACCTCCATTTGCTCATGTGGCATGATTCAAATTGAGGAGAAACAGCTGCAAACATCTGGTAATAATTGGAACATGGATAGTACGAAGTATGAGTCTAGGAAAATTGGAAGTTGTCAAAAATGAAATGGAACACACAAAGATTGACACCCTAGGCATTAGTGAGCTGAAATGGACTGAACTTGGCTATTTTGAATCAGACAACCATATGATCTACTATGCCAGGAATGACACATTGAAGAGGAATGGCATGGCATTCATCATCACAAAGGATGTTTCAAGATCTCTCCTGAAGTACAATGCTGTCAGTGATGGTTTAAAATCAAGAAGGGATTCTGGATTCAGAACAGGATGTGGAACAAGGGATATCAGCTACTGTCAGATGTCAAGGAAGACCTGTTAATACTACTATTATTCAAATTTATGCACCAACCCCAAAGCCAAAGATAGGAAGTTGAATATTTTTTATCAACTTCTGCAGTCTGAAATTGACCAAACATGTGATCAGGATGTGTTAATTATTACTGGTGACTGGAATGCAAAAGTTGGAAACAAAGAAGAATCACCAGTAGTTGGAAAATTTGGCCTTAATGATAGAAATAATGCTGGAAATCACATGGTAGAATTTTGCAAGGCCAATGACTTGTTCATTGCAAATAACTTTTCTCAACAACACAAATGGTGGCTGTATACGTGGACTTCACCAGATGGACCACACAGGAATCAGATTGACTACATCTGTGGCAATAGGCTATGGAAAAGCTTAATATCTTCAGCCAAAACCAGGCCAGGAGCTGATTGTGGGACAGACCATCAACTGCTCATATGCCAGTTCAACTTGAAGTTAAAGACAATTAAAACAAGTACACAAGACCCAAAATATGATCTTGAATATATTCCTCCTGAATTTAGAGACCATCTAAAGAATAGATTTCATGCATTGAACACCAGTGACTGAAAACCAGAATAATTGTGGGATGACATCAAATACCTCATCCATGAAGAAAGCAAGAGGTCACTAAAAAGATGAGAAAAGAAGAGAAGACCAAAACAGTTGACAGAAGAGATTCTGAAACTTGCCCTTGAATGGAAAGTAGCTAAAGTAAATGGAAGAAATTACAAGATAAAAGAGCTAAACTGAAGATTTCAAAGAGCAGCTCAAGAAGACAAAGTCAATTACTATAATGAAATGTGCAAAGACTTGGAGTTAGAAAACCAAAAGAGAAGAACATGCTCAGCATTTCTCAAGCTGAAAGAATTGAGGAAAAAATTTAAGCCTCAAGTTGCAATGTTGAAAGATTCTATGGACAAAATATTGAATGATGCAGGAAACATCAAAAGAAGATGGAAAGAATACACAGAGTCACTGTACCAAATTTCAGGAGGTGGCATATGATCTAGAACCAATGGTACTGAAAGAAGAAGTTGAAGCTGCACTGAAAGAATTGGCAAAGAACAAGGCTCCAGGAATTGATGGAATACCCATTGAGATATTTCAACAAACAGATGTCCCATTGGAGGCACTCACTCGATTATCCCAAGAGATTTGGAAAACAGCTACCTGGCCAACTGACTAGAAGAGATCCATATTTGTACCCATTCCAAAGAAAAGTGATCCCACAGAATGTGGAAATTATCAGACAATATCATTAATATTGCACACAAGTAATATCTTACTGAAGATAATTCAAAAACAGTTTCAGCAGTATATTGACAGAGAACTTCCAGAAGTACAAGTGGGATTCAGAAGAGGATGTGGAAAAAGGGATATCATCTGCTGTCAGATTGATCTGCTCAAGGCAAAGAATGCCAGGAAGATGTTTACTTGTGTTTTATTGACTATGCAAAGGCATTTGATTGTGTGGATGATGACAAATTGTGTGGATGATGACAAATTGTGGACAAACATTGAGAAGAATGGGCATCCCCAAACACTTGATTGTACTCAAGAGGAGCCTGTATATTGACCAGGAGGCTGTTGTTTTAACAGAACAAAGGAACACTGCATGGTTTATAATCAAGAAAGGAGTATGTCAGGGTTGTTTCCTTTCCCTATACTAATTCAATCTATATGCTGAGCAAATAATCTGAGAAGGTGGACTATATGAAGACAAACGTGGCATTGGGATTGGAGGAAGAATTATTAACAACCTGAGATATGCTGATGACACAACTTTGCTTGCTGAAAGTGAGGATGACTTGAAGCACTTACTGATAAAGATTGAAGAATACAGTCTGCAGTATGGATTACATCTCAATATAAAGAAAACAAAAATCTTCACAACTGAACCAATAAGCAGCATCACGATAAATTGAGAAAAGATTGAGGTTGTCAAAGAATTCAAGTTGCTTGGTTCTACAATCAACACCAATGGAAGCAGCAGTCAAGACATTAGACAATGCATAGTACTGGGCAAGTCCACCGTGAAGGAATTCTTTCAAGTGCTGAGGAGCAAGGATGTCTCCTTGAGGACTAAGGTGTGCCTGACACAAGCCATGATATTTTCAATCGCCTCATATGCATGTGAGAGCTGGCCAATGAATACGGAAGACCAAAGAACAGTGATGCTTTTGAGTTGTGGTGCTGGCAAAGAATACTGAAAGTACCATGGACTTCTGAAAGAACTGACATATCTGTCCTGGAGGAAGTACAGCCAAAATGCTCCTTGGAAGCAAGAATGGCCAGACTTCATCTCACCTACTTTGGTCATGTTGTCAGAAGGGCCATTCTCTGGAGAAAGAAGTCTTGCTTGGTAAAGTGAAGGGTCGACAAAAGAGGGGAAAGCCTTCAACGAGATGGATTGACGTGGTGGCTGTGATGATGGGCTCAAGAATAGCAATGATCATAGAGCTGGGATAGGATCGGACGGTGTTCTGTTCTGCTGTGCATAGGGTAGCTATGTGTCGGACAAGACTCGATGGCACCTAACGACAACAGCTTGATATGTTTTATTCCCATCTCTTGATTTTTTAAAATTTTTATTGTGATTTGGGTGAAAGTTTACAGAGCAAATTCGTTTTCCTTACAGCAGTTCATATATGTTGTATTTCATGACGGTGATTCCAATTCTACACAATGTAACACTTTCTCCCTATAGTTACCTTTCCATTGTGTCCTTACACTTCCATACACTCCTGTGCCCCAAGCTGTCTCCTTGTGTAAACATTGCCCTTCTCTTCTCCCTCTATCGATTGATCCAGGACTGTATCTACCTGATGTAAATTTTCACCCCATGTACCTGTCTATTATTTGGCTGTCAGCCACAGAGTATGTTGAGTTCCAGACCTGAAGGGTATCTAGAGGCCATAGTCTCAGGGGTCTCACAACCTGCAAACCTTGTCTTTTTTTTTTTTTTTTTCAATAATTTTGAGTTTTGTTCCACATTGTTCTCCCACTCTATCCAGGATCTCCTGTACCCAATCTCAGAATAGTTGACAGTGTTAGCCAGGCAACATCTAGTCCTGGTCTCATGGTCATATAGGCTGAGGATCTCATGGTACACCAGTTCCTTGGACTAATTGTTTCCATACATCTTTGGTTTCCTTCATTCTTCTTTGTTCTTAACAAGGGCTCAAGTATAGCAAGGGTCATGGAGCTGGCATGGGATCTTTCTGCTGTGAGGGTGTTTTGTTCTGCTGTGCATGGGGTTGCTATGAATTGGAAATGACTCGACTGCACCTAAAAATAACAACTTAACAAGGAGAGACCCATCATTTCATCTAGTTGGCCACTTGCAGGTTTTTAAGACCCCAGTTGCTACTCACCAAAGTAAGATGTAAAGCAATGTTTTTGTGTAGTATGTTATGCCAATTGAGTTTATTGTACACTGAGCCGTGGTCCCAAGCCATCAGGTCCAACTACTCACTCCCTCAGGGTAGTTGGCTGTGGCCAAGAAGCCAACACAACTTTGCCCCTTGTCAGCTCCACTGTACACCTGAACATTCTTACATACAAAGTTGCATGTAGAAATATCTGCTAACCTTGTATATGGTTATGGGCATGCTCCTCCCTGCCTATCTATGCCTGATCATTCAGCCTTTCCACCCATTTATCCACCTGTATATTAATGCTTGCCATCACTGACAACGCAGTACTGTACATGCAAAAGAGTTCATCTTTATTATCTCTACCTCCAGTGCACCTCTCTATGTCTTCTTCAGTGCCATCATGTTGATAGCTCACTTTTGGTAGATTGTCCTTCCCTTAATCCAAATCAATACTGGTCTCTACCTATTTAGCCATGCTCTCTCCCCTCCCTTCCCAGCACTGGTAAACAATAAAGAAAATTTCTTTCCATATATAAAACTTATGTTGACTTTTTACAATATTGGACTAATACAAAATTTGTCCTTCTGTGATAGACTTATTTCATTCAGTATAATGTCCTCCAAGTTCATCCATATTATGTGGTATTTCACAGATTCTGCTTTATTCTTTACTGTTGCATAGTATTCCATTGTGTGTATGTTTGGTTATCCATTCTTCTGTTTATGGGCACTTAGGTTGTTTCCATCCCTTTGCTATTGTGAATAGTGCTATGATGAACATGGGTGTGCATATATCTGTTCTTCTCCTGGCTCTCCTTTAGTATATATACCTAGACATGGGATTGCTGGATCAAATGGGATTTCTAATTCCATTAGAAATATGAATTTCTAATTCCATTAGAAACAGTATGGAATTGCCGTACTGTTTCCCACAGTGGTTGTATCATTTTATAGTCCCTCCAGCAGTGTATGAAAGTCCCAATATCTCCACATCCTCACCAGCATTTGTTATGCTTTGTCTTGTTGAACTTTGCTATTAGTGCTGGGGTGTGATTGTATCTCACTCTTGTTTTGAGTTGATTCTGTCTAACGGCTAATGATTGTGAACATTTCTTCATGTGTTTCTTGGCTGCCTGAATATCTTGTTTGGTGAAGTGTCTATTCATGTCTTCCACCCATTTCTTAATTGAATTGTTTGTTTTTTTGTTGTTGAAGTGTTGCAATTTTCTCTAAATTTTAGAGATAAGTCTCTTGTCAGGTAGGTTGTTGCTGAATATTTTTTCCCAATCTGTAGGTTCTATTTTTACTCTCTTGAAGAAGTGTTTTGACACACATAAAAATTTAATTTTTCAGAGGTCCCATTCATCTAGTTTATCTTCTGCTATTTATGCACTTTGGGTTATGCTTGATAGTCTGTGTATGCCATAAATTAGGCCCCCTATATTTGTCCCTATTTTTTCCTTGTTGTTGTTATGTACCGTCGAGTCAGATCCGACTCATAGTGACCCCTCCTTGGGTTTCCAAGGCACTATCACTACAGAAGTAGATTACTCCATCTTCCTTCCAAGGAATGGCTGGTGGGTTTGAACCACCAGCCTTCTGGTTAGCAGTCAAGTGCCTTAGGCACTATGCTACCAGAGCTCCATTTTCTTTTTTCCTTTATAGTTTTAGGTTTCACATCTAGGTCTTTAATCCATCTGGAGTTAGTTTTTGTGTATGGTGTAAGATATGGACCTTGTTTCATTTTTCTGCAAATGAATAACTAATTTTGCCAGTACCATTTGTTGAAGAGACTCTTTCTTCCCCATTTATTGGATTTTGGTTCTTTGTCAAAGATCAACGGACAGTCAGTTAATGGACCTATTTCTGGGTTCTACATTCTATTCTACTGGTCTATTTGTCTGTCTTTGTACCAATACCATGCTGTTTTGACTATTGTGGCTGTATAGAAAGTTTTCAGATCCAGGAATGTGAGACTTCCTACTTTGTTCTTCTTTTTCAGTAGTACTTTGCTTATCTGAGATCTCTTTCTTTTCCATATAAAATTAGTGATTGGTGTTTCCATAGCTTTAAAGAATGCTGATGGGATCTGGATTGGGATTGCATTGAATGTATAAATTGCCTTAGGTAGAATCGACATTTTCACAATGTTCAATTTCCTATCCATGAGCATGGTATATTCTTCCATTTCTGTAGATCTTTTATTGTTTCTTGAACTAGTGTTTTGAAGTTTTCTTTGTACAGTCTTTTGTGTCCCTGGTAAGATTTATTCCCAAGTATATTATTTATTTATTTATTTATTGGTAGCTGTTATAAATGGCATTGATTTCCTTATTTCCTTTTCAGCAATCTTTTTGCTGGTGTAGAGGAATCCAACTGACTTTTGTATGTTGATGTTGTTTCCTGCCACTATGTTAAGTCTCTCATTTAGTTCCCATAGTTTTCTTGCTGGGAGCTCTGGTAACGTAGTACCTAAGGCACTTGACTGCTAACCAGAAGGCTGGCAGTTCATACCCACCAGCTACTCCTCGGAAGGAAGATGGGGCAGTCTACTTCTGTATTGATACTGCCTCGGAAACCCAAGGAGGGGTCGCTATGAGTCGAGTCTGAGTCGACGGCATATAACAACAACAACAACAGTTTTCTTGCTGAGTCTCTTGAGTTTTGATGTATAGGATTATATCATCTGAAAATAGGGATAGATTTACTTCTTCCTTACCAGAGTGGATTACTTTGATTTCTCTTTCTTACCCTGTTGTCATGGCTAGGACTTCCAATACAATGTTGAATAGAAGCGATAGAGGGCATCCCTGTTTGGTTCCCATTCACAAGGGGAATAGTTTCAGTCTCTCTCTGTTAAGAATAATGTTGGCTGGTTTTTTTTTTTTTTTTGTGTGTGTGTATGCCTTTATTATGTTGAGGAATTTCCCTTTTGTTAATATATTTCTGAGAATTTTTATCAGGAATGGGTGTAGGGTTTTTCCAAATGTTTTTTTCTGTATTGATTGATATGATCATGTGGTGCTTTTCCTTTATTTTAATTATGTGATGCATTATGCTGATTGTTTGTCTAATATTGAACCTTCCTTGCATATGTGGTGTGAATCCCACTAGGTCATAATGTGTGTGTATATATATATATAGCTGGAGTCTATTGGCTAACGTTTTTGCATCTATATTCATGAGAAATATCGGTCTGTAGTTTTCCTTTTTCGTGATGTCTTTGCCTAGTTTTGGTATCAAGGTTATGCTTGCTTCATAAAATGAATTAGGGAATATCCCATCCTTTTCTATGTTCTGGAATAGTTTGAGTAGGATTCGTGTCAGTTCTTCTCTGAATGTTTAACAGTGTTCTCCAGTGAAATGGCCTGGGCCAGGACATGTTTTGTTGATAATACTTTTATGACCTGTTCAATTTCTTCTTTTTTTATGAGTTTATTTAAAATTTCCACCTCAGTCTGTGTTAATTTAGGTAAGTACTATGTTTCTAGAAATCTGTGCATTTCTCCTAGATTTTCAAATTTGTTGGAGTACAGTTCTTCATACTATCCTGATATTGTCCTTTTTATTTCAGTTGATTCTGTTGTGACATTGTTTCTATTCTTAATATTTGTATTCTCACCCTCTTTTCCCTTGTTAAATTTGCCAGTGGTTTGTCAACTTTATTAATTTTTTATAGAACCAAATTCTAGTCTTGTTGAATATTTCTATTTTCTGTTTCATTTATTTCTGCTCGAATCTTTATTATTTCTTTTCTTCTGGTGACTTTAGGCTTTTTTTTTTTTTCTGCTTTTTTTCTAATTGTTGGAGAGTTGAGTTATGGCGTAGACTTTGGCTCTGTCTTCCTTTTCAGTGTGCACATTTATTGCTTTAAATTGTCCTCTCATCACTGCTTTTGCTGTATCACAAATATTTTGGTATGTTGGGTTTCATTCTTGTTTGATTCAAGGAATTTTTAAGTTCAATTTTTATTTCTCTATTACCCAGTCATTTTTAAGATTAGTGTTATTCAGTTTCCATGTTTTTTCTCTTTTTTTCATTGATCTTCCTATTGTTGATTTCTAATTTTATAGCATTGTGATCTGAGAAGATGCTTTACAGTATTTCAATGTTTTTAAATTTATTGAGGCTAGCTTTGTGGCCTAACATATGGCCTATCCTAGAGAATATTCCATGTGCACCGCAAAAGAATGTATATTGTGCTAGTGTTGGGTGAAGTGTTCTGTAGATGTCTGTAAGGTCACAGTGGTGGATGGTATTTTTTAGTTCTTCTTCATCTTTCTTGAGTTTATTTCCAGTTGTTCTATCTTTGATTGAACATAATGTATTAAATTCTCCCATTATGGCTGTGGAGTCATCTATTTGCCTTTTCAATTCTGTTAAAGCGTGTTTTACTTATTTTGGGGCTCTTTCATTGGGGATGTAGACATTTATTATGGTTATGTCCTCTTGTTCAATAGATCCTTTAATCATTATATAATGTCACTTTCTTGTCTCTTATGGTGGTGTGGTAGTTAAGGTTATGTGTCATGTTGGCTGGGCCTGGTTTTGAGAAGCTGAGCAGCTGGTGGTAGTTATTCTCCATGATGAGACAGGCAATCATCTCCGTGGTGGAATCTGCCACGAGCAGGTGAGTAGCTGCTTTAAGATTTGGTCTGCTTCCCACATATAGAGAGAAGCTTTGGGAATAGTGTACAGCTTTATGGCATGATTGAACCCTGCATTTAGCCAAATATTTGTTCATCAGCCTGCCATGTTATCTGCTGATATTAGGACTCTTAAAGGACTTGAATTAATGGCTTGCTCTTTGGTTTGGTAGTATCGGGATTGTGCCTTTTTACTTGTCAACCTTGGGTTTGTCAGCCTCAGAAATCAGCAGCTGCCTGAGTGAAGAAAAGCCTTCAGCTTCAGTGAATGAGGGGCAAGAGGCAGAGTTGAAGCCCAAGGTTGAGGGGCTTTCACCTAGCTCCTAGAGACTGGCACTTTGAACTTGAACTTATAGCCTTCAAAATTGTAAGAGAATAAACTCCTGTTTGTTAAAGCTGTCCTGTTTGTGATATTTTCTGTTAGAGCAGCACAAAGTAACCAAAACACAATTGGTACCAAGAGAGTGGGGTGCTACTCTGACACATATCAAAAATACAGAAGCAGGAGTGGAGTGTGTCCTTGACCTGAGATCCCAGCAGAGACACTCAGAGAGAATGACATGACAGATGGCAGCAGCAGAGCCAAGAGACCAGCATGAGACAGTGACAGCCTTACCAGCCCATGGAGGAGAAAGCTGGATGGGTAGGCGGTTTCCTGGTTGAGTAGGTTGCCTTTAGGCATTAATTAATAGAAAAGACTGGCATGAAATAGAGTGGCAGGTTGGCCAGCCCATGGAGCAAGAAAACTGAGTGCTTTTGGGGAAGGAAGATTTCTGGCAGAGTGGGTTGCCTTTGGCATTAATCAGCAGAAGTGGAGAGACCATGGTAATGGAAGGCAGAGCTGCCTCAGCCTCAAACATATGACCATGGCCTCTGGGAGTGGAATCACCATAGCCCCCTAAGTTTCGAAGAGTCAGACTTTCACCAACTAGGTTCTGGAGTGTGGGGCTTCTCATTCATGTGGGACAATGGGATGGGGCCATAGCCACTGCCCAAGAATATGAGTGCAGGGCTGCCAAGCCCAAGAGATAGAGGAATTGGGCCCTCCAGGCTAGGGGGATGAGGTGCCCACTCAGATGAACTAGGGGACTGGAGCCATTCAGTGAAGGAGATCTGTACAGGTGCCAAGTTGACAAGGGGTGGAATTGTGGTAGTTAAGATTATGTTTCAACTTGGCTGGGCCTGGTTTTGAGTGACTAGGCAGCTGGTGGTATTTATTCCCCATGATGAGACTGGCAATCAGTTCTGTGGTGGAGTCTGTCACAAGCAGCTGAGTAACTGCTTTACGGATGTGGTACTATATGTAAGGAGAAGTTTTGGGAATGGTCTACAGCTTTTTGGCACACTTGAACCCTGAATGTAGCAAGTCATTGTTCAGCAGCCTGCTATGCCCTGCTGATCTTGGGATTTTTTCTGGAATTGAATTAGTGGTCTGCTGTGTGGTTTGGTAATACTGGGACCATGCCATTTTACTTGTCAACCTTGGGTTTTTCAGCCTCAGCAGCCAGCAGCTGCCTGAATGAAGAAAAGTCTCCAGTTACAGTGGACTGGAAGCAGGAGGCAGAGTTGAAGCCCAAGGTCAAGGGAATTTCACCCAGCAACTAGAGCCTGGCACTTTGAATTTAGACTTCTAGCCTTCAAAATTGTAAGAGAATAAATCCCATCACATTTGTTGTATTATTTCTGTTAGAGCAAACAACATGAAGTAACAAAAACAGGTGGTTTTGTCTTAAATTCAATTTTATCAGAAATCAATATTGTCAGTCTTTTTGGATTGCCATTCGCTTGATATATCTTTTGCCCACCTTTGAATTGTTTGTGTCTTTTTGTCTTTACATTTTTCCCCTAGGTGTTTCTCTTGTAGGCAGCATACTGATGGGTTATCTTTTCTTATCCAGTGTGTAATTTTCTGTGATAGTTGGAGCTGTGTGTCAACTTGGCTGGACCACAATTCTGTGTGGTTTAAGCTGTTGTGATGTGGTTATTTCCATGATGGGATCAGATGATTATATTTGGAGCAGCCAGTCTGTTGAAAGGGAGTTTCTCTAGGGGTGTGGACTGCTTCCAGTATATCAATGGACATCCTGGGAAAAGAGACATTCCTCTGTGGATTCGGATTCTGTTGTGCTGTCTACAATTGTCCATGAGCGAACAATCCACCATTCGGCCTGGAGATCTTGGATTTGTCTTTTGTTGGAGTCACTTCCTGCCAGTACACTTCCTGCCAACCTTGAGCTCCTCAGCCCCTGCAGCTGCGAGAGTCAGGAAAACCTCCACCTTGACGTTCTCTCCAAGAATTTTGGACTTGCCAGCTTCTATAAGTGTGTGAGCCGTTTTTCCTAAGATATTTTTTTTTTTTTTCTCTCTCTCTATAAGCTTTACTGGTTTTGTTTCTCTAGAGAACCCAGTCTAACACATTTGGTACCGGGAGCGGTTCTAGAGAGACAAAATCATAAGGATGGGCTTCCTAAATCGGTTCTCCAATTTTATTAATCTTAAAGACACTAGTGACCCTGCCTCTGTTAGTAAAGAGGGCCCTGCTAATCTGTGGTGAGACGTGGCAATATTAATATGCAAAATAGCATCACCAATAGATCAAGTACTTGTGAGAAGTGACACTCTGGGTGATCACATATTTGATAATTTTTTTTGCAATTTTGTGAGCATGAGGAGTATAAGGAAGCTGGTTGGTTGGTCCTACTTACACTAGACAAAGTATTGAAAGAGCAAGATGAGCTCAGAGCTGCTGATTCTCAGCTTAAGCGCCACATAAAAGACCTCAGTGTTTCCAGCTGTGCTCTGAAAGAATGTTTTGTATCTTCTAGTAACAGAGCTGATATTGCTGAAAACCAAACCCAGAGTCTTAATGTAAGGGTGGCTGAATTACAACACCAATTAAATTGCCAACCCAGAATGGTGTCTGATGTTAAAGTGAGGGCATTGTTTGCGAAAAAATGGGATCCTGAAACCTGTAATGGGGACATATGGACAGAGAGTCAAGAAGATCAGGATATGGATCCTGTAAATTCTGTTGAATCCCTCCCATCTGAAGGGATTACTGTAAAACCATAACCCCTCCACTTCAGTTTGATGGGATTAGCCAAACTGTTCCTGCTGGGTCATTGCCTGAAGCAAAGGCCATGGAAGGCATTCCTGAATTTTCTCAGGAATTGCTTCAACCACCCTTTGTTGCTGCTAGACTTATAACTACAGTTAAGTCCAAGTGAGCCCCAAAAGATGAAATAGAAAGTATGACTGAGGAGGTGGTATGCTACATTCAAAAAGACCTACTTGATTTTGCTAACATGTGCAGACAGAAACCTGGAGAATATGTATGGGAATGGCTACTGAGGGTTTGGGATAATAGTGCAAGAAATGTAAGATTGGTTCAGTCTGAGTTTATTGATTTAGGCCCTCTCAGTATGGATTCTTCATTCAATGTTTCAGCTTGAGAGGTTAGTAAAGGATCTAATAGTTTATCTGGTTGGCTTACTGAAGCATGAATTACGCAGTGGCCTACCTTAAGTCAAGTTGAAGTACAGATCTGCCTCGATATAATGTAGAAAAAGGTATCCCTAGGCTTAGGGAAATTGGCCTGTTAGAATGGATTTATCAGATTAGACTCCTAGAACCAGAAATGGAGAGTCCAGAAGACACACCTTTCACCAGTACGGTGAGAAATAAATTTGTGAAGGGAGCTCCAGCATCCTTGAAGACTGCTGTGATTGCTATTTTATGTAAACCTGATTTGACAGTGGGACCTGCCCTAATTGAACTAAGACATTTAACTATGATGGGGCTGATTGGACCCCGTGGTAGTAGGGGCCAAGTGGCAGCAGTTAATCAACAAGGGAAAGGTGGACGTGGTTACCATAATGGACAGCAGAGTCAGAAAAGTAATTAGTATAGTCTGACTTGTGTGGAATTATGGCATTGGCTACTTGCTCATGGTGTTCCCAGTAGTGAGATACATGGCAAGCCTGCTAAATATTTACTTGATCTGTATAGACAGAAGAATTCTAGGTCACGTGAACAGCAACCTAGTTTGAATCGCCAGAATACAGAGTCACAACCTCTCAATCAATTCGCAGACTTGAGTCAGTTTACAGACCCACAACCTCTTGAATGAAGGGGAGCAAAGTCCCTTTGAGGAAGGACCCCACTACATTGCCAAAAATCTATAATGTCAATCTTTCTCCTAGCCTTCCCCAAATGGATCTGAGCATTTTATGAGAGTGACTGTTCATTGGGGAAAAGGAAATAATCAGATTTTTTGGGTATCACTGGACACTGGCTCTGAATTGACACTAATTCCAGGAGACCCAAAGCGTCATTTCATCCACCAGTCAGAGTGGGGGCATAAGGAGGTCAAGTTATTGATGGATTCTTAGCTAAGGTGCATTTCACAGTGGGTCCAGTGGGTTCTTGAATCCATCCTGTAGTGATTTCTCCAGTGCCAGAATTCATAATTGGAATAGAAGGATATATTGCACAATTGACAGAATTCCTACATTGGGTCCCTGACATGTGGAGTAAGGGTTATTATGGTAGGAAAAGCCATTAGAACTGCCTCTACCTACAAAAATAGTAAATCAAAAGCAGTACTGCATCCCTGGAGGGGTTGCAGAGATTACTGCCACCATCAAGGACTTGAAGGATGCAGGGGTGGTGATTCCCACCATATCCCCATTTAATTCACCTATTTGGCCTGTGCAAAAAAACAGATGGATCTTGGAGAATGATAGTAGATTATTGTAAACATAATCAGGTGGTGACTCCAATTGCAGCTGCTGTTCCTGATGTGGTTTAATTGCTTGAGAAAATTAGTATATATCCTGGTACTTAGTATGCAGCTATTGATCTGGCCAATGCATTTTTCTTGATACCAATTTCAAAAGACCATCAGAAGCAGTTTGCCTTCAGCTGGCAAGGCCAACAGTATACTTCCACAGTCCTTCCTCACGGGTATATCAACTCCCCAGTACTATGTAATAATTTAGTCTGTAGTGATCTTTATTGCCTTTCCCTTCCACAAGACATCACACTGGTCCTTAAATTGATGACATTATGCTGATTGGACCAAGTAGAAGTATTGATGACTCTAGACTTATTGGTGAGACATATGTGTACTAGAGGTTGGGAAACTAATCCAACTTTAATTCAGGCACCTTCCACCTGAGTGAAATTTCTAGGGGTTCAATGGTGTCTGGCATGTTGAGATATTCCTACTAAAGTGAAGGATAAGTTATTGTATCTGGCTTCCCCCACAACTAAAAAGGAGGCACAATGTCTGGTGGGCCTCTTTGGATTTTGGAGGCAACATATCCCTCATTTGGGTGTGTTGCTGTGGCCTATTTATCAAGTGACTCAGAAAGCTGCTAGTTTTGAGTGGGACCCAGAACAACAGAAGACTCTGCAACAGGTTCAGGCTGCTGTACAGGCTGCTCTGACACTTGGGCCATATGATCTGGTTGATCCAATGGTGTTTGAAGTATGTTTAGTAGATAGAGATGCTGTTTGGAGTCTTTGGCAGGTCCCTATTGGTTAATCGCAATGCAGACCCTTGGGGTTTTGCTGCAAAGTCCCGCCATCCTCTGCAGATAATGACTGTCCTTTTGAGAAACAGCTTTTGGCTTGTTACTGCACTTTAGTAGAGACTGAATGCCTAACCATGGGCCACCAAGTGACCATGATCCCTGAGCTTCCCATCATAAACTGGATGTTGTCTGACCCACAGAGTCATAAAGTTGGACATGCACAGCAGCACTCCATCATTAAATGGAAGTGGTATATCAGAGATTGGGCTCTAGCAGGACCTAAAGGCACAAATAAGTTGCATGAGGAAGTGGGCCAAATGCCTATGATCTCCATTCCAGTGGCATTACCTTCCCTCTCCCACTTTGCACCTATGGCCTCATGGGGAGTTCCTTATGATCAGTTGACTGAGGAAGAGAAAACTCGTGCCTGGTTTATAGATGGTTCTGCACGATATGCAGATACCACTCAAAAGTGGACAGCAGTGGCACTGCTGCCCCTTTCTGGGACTTCCTTAAAGGACAGTTATGAAGGGAAATCCTCCCAATGGGCAGAACTTTGAGCGGTGCATATGGCTGTTCACTTTGCATGGAATAAGAAATGGCCAGATGTGTGATTATATATGGATTCAGGGGCTGTGGCTAAGGGCATGGCTGGATGGACTTGGAAGGAGCATGATTGGAAGATTGGTGATAAGGATGTATGGGGAATAGGTATGTAGATAGATCTCTCTGAATGGGCCAAAGGAGTAAAGGTATTTGTGTCTCATGTGAATGCCCAGCAAAAGGTGACCTAGGCAGAGGAGGACTTTAACAATCAGGTGGATAGGATGACATGTTCAGTGGAAACCAGCCATCCCTTTTCCCCAGCTATTCCTGCCATTGCTCAATGGGCTCATGAACAAGTGGCCGTGGTGGCAGGGGTGGAGGTTACGCATGGGCTGAGCAACATGGACTCCTGCTTACCAAGGCTGATTTGGCTACCGCTGCTGCTGAGTGCTCAGTCTGCCAGCAGCAGAGACCAACACTGAATCCATGATATGGAACCATTCCTCAGGGTGATCAGCCAGTAACCTGGTGGGAGGTTGATTACATTGGACCACTTCCATCATGGAAAGGACAACGTTTTGTTCTTACTGGAATAGATACTTATTATGGATGTGGATTCACCTTCCCTGCATGCAATTCTTCTGCCAAAACTACTATCCGTGGACTTATAGAATGCTTTATCCACCATCATGGTATCTCACACAGCATTGCTTCGGATCAAGGGACTCACTTCACAGCAAATGAATTGCGGCAGTGGGCTTATACTCATGGAATTAACTGGTCTTACCATGTTCCCCATCACCCTGAATCAGCTGGCTTGATAGAATGATGGAATGGCCTCCTGAAAACATAATTATAGCACCAGCTTTGTGGCAATACTTTGAAGGGTTGGGTCAATGTTCTCCAGGAAGCTGTATATGCACTAAACCAGTGTCCAATATATGGTTCTGTTTCTACAATAGCCAGGATTAATGGTGCCAGGATTCATGGTTCCAGGAACCAAGGAGTGGAAACAGGAGTGGTACCACTCACTATTACCCCTAGTGACCCACTCAAAAAATTTTTGCTTCCTGTCCCTGCTACCCTATGCTCTTCAGGTCTGGAGATCTTAATCTTAAAGGAAGGAACACTCCCACCTGGAGACACAATACTGATTGCATTGAAGTGAAAATTAAGAATGCCACCCCCAGCTATTTTGGCTTCCTCATGCCTCTGGAGCAACAGACAAAGAAGGGCATTACTGTACTATCTGGTATGATAGACCCTGATTATCAAAAGGAAATTGGATTGGCTTTACATAATGGAGGTAAAGAAAAATATGTCTGGAATACAGGAGATTCTTTAGGACATATCTTAGCACTACCATGCCCTCTGATTAAATTCAATGGAAAATTACAGCAACCCAATTCTGATATGACTGCTAATGGCCCATACCCTTCAGGAATGAAGGTTTGGGTCACCCCACCAGGCAAAGAACCACAACCAGCTGAGGTGCTTGCTGAGGGCAAGGGAAATACAGAATGGGTGGTGGAAGAAGACAGTTCTGAATATCAGCTACAACCACGTGACCAGCTGCACAAATGAGAACTGTGATTGTTACATTTCTTCATTGTATATGTGCATCAAATATTTTTGTTCCCTTCTGTTATGAACTGTGAAATGTAAATAAGGTTAATGCATTTTGGTTGTACGTGTGTTAGCATATCATGTTAGGTGCAAATATGACTTTATAATTATCCTTATTTAGAGATTATATATGGTTAAGAAGATGTGTACAACTGTCAATTTGACAAGGCGTGGACTGTGATAGTTGGAGCTGTGTGTCAACTTGGCTGCACCACAATTCTGTGTGGTTTAAGCTGTTGTGATGTGGTTATTCCCTGATGGGATCAGATGATTATGTTTGGAACAGCCAATCTGTTGAAAGGGAGTTTCGCTAAGGGTGTGGCCTGCTTCGAGTATATCTATGACATCCTGGGAAAAGAGTCATTCCTCTGTGGATCGGGATTCTGTTGTGCTGTCTACAACTGTCCATGAGTGAACCATCCACCATTCGCCCTGGAGATCTTGGATTTGTCATTTGTTGGAGTCAACAGCCAGTACGCTTCCTGCCAACCTTGAGCTCCTCAGCCCCTGCAGCTGCAAGAGTTGGGAAAAGCCTCCAGCTTGACGTTCTCTCCAAGAAGTTTGGACTTGTCAGCTTCTTTAAGTGTGTGAGCCATTTTTCCTAAGATAAATTTCTCTCTCTCTATGTATAACATTAACTGGTTTTGTTTCTCTAGAGAACCTAGTCTAATACTCTCTCCATCTCTTGAGTAGTGCATTTAATCCATCGACATTCAATGTAATTATCAACAAATATGAATGTGTTGTCATTTTGTTATATGTTTTCTGTTTTGTGGTGTTGTTGGTTTCTTTATTCCATACAGCTTTCTGTGCTGAGCTCATTTTGTTTATGAATCATGTTATCATTTCCTTCACTGCCATTGTTTTAGTATTTGCTAAAATTTGTGCTTCTCTGCTTTTTTATTTTGATGTGAAGGTTTATTTTTTTCTTTTAGGTTATCCTCTGATTTATAATTCTTTCCCCAAGTTTGGAAGTTCTGTAACTACACTATTTTTCCCTCTTTTTGTTTTGCAGCTGTCATCATTTGTCAGTTGATGTCTCTGGTTCCCTGTTTGGAGTCCTGTAAGCTTATTTTACATGGATACCTCCATAACTGGGTTGGTTTCCAGGTTATATCATCATGTGTGTTAGTGGCCATTTGTTGTATGCTGATTTTGGTTCTCTGTCCAACGGACTCCCTTTAGCATCTCTTATAATGTTGGTCTGGTTTTAAAAAATTCACTTATTTTCTGCTTATCTGGAAATGTCTTAATTTCACCACATATTTGAGGGACAATTTTACTGGGTATATAATTCTTGGTTGGAAATTTTTTTTTTCTTTTCAAGGTTTTATATGTACCATCCCATTGCGTTCTTTCCTGCATGGTTTCTGCCAGAAAATCAGTCTTATTGAATTAAATTAGTCTTATTGGTTTCCCTTTGTAAGTAACTTTTTCTCATGCTGCTTTCAGAATTCTTTCTTTGTCTTTGGTTTTGGTGAGTTTGATGATGATATGTCTTGGTGATTTTGTTTTAGGATCTATCCAGTTTGGGGTTTGTTGGATTTCTTGAATGGATATATTCTTGTCTTTCATCATATTAAGGAAGTTCTCTTCCAATAAATCTTTGACAATATTCTCAGTGGTTTTCTTTTTCTCTTCCTGTTCTAGAATTTCAGTCACAAGTAGATGATTCCTTTTTATGGTATCCCACATGAATCTTAGGCTTTCTTCATTTCATTTTGATATTTTTTTCTGACTGATCCCTTTCCAAAGTAGCATTTGTCTTCAATATCATTAATTCTGTCTTCCATTGATTCAGTTCTACTGCTTTGCTTATTCAATGTGTTACCTATTTCTGAAATTTTATTTATTCCTGTAGATTTTGTATCATTTCTCATTTTTAATTGTAACATATTCCCAAATTGTTCCAATTGTTTTTTCCTGTGTTGTCTTTAATTTTGTCAGTATTTTCCTTTATCTGTCTCTCAATCCATTGAATGTACCTAAATATAATTCTTTTGAATTCCTTACCAGGGATTTCCACTGCTGCTTCTTCCTCAAGGATATTTTCTGGATCTATATCCTGGTCCCTTGTATCTACTACTTTACCTTGCTTCTTTGTGTAGACTGTGATGGTTGCTGTGTCTGAAACATTGTGATATTGTTTTATTTATATTTAATTGGTTATTGTATGTGGGTGTGATGCACCCAAGATAGTTTTCTCTTTGTATTGTTTTGATTTATCTAAGTAAGTGTGGTACTGTGCTTTTTTATTCACTCATTGGCAGCACTATTCACTAACCACCTGTCTTGTGGTGGGTGTGATGGAGAATGAGAGTGGGTGCACAGATCTCTGTTAGTTTTTGTGAAGAGCAGTAAAGGGTGAGTCAGGCTTGTATTGGCTGTTACGTGTTTGTCCAGTTGTTGCAGAAGCAAGTGGTGACCCTAACTCGTAGGTGGGGCTGCATGAGGTGTGGGTATGATTGGTCATATATGCACAGTTGTCTTCCACTCAGAGAAAAAAACACAAACAAAAAAGCACCAAAAAAGTAAAAACAAGAGGACAAGAAATATAAACCATATAAACACAGAGGAACAATCACCAAAACAAACACAAAAACAAAAA
>NW_006921808.1:2934455-2948235 GCF_000298275.1 Orycteropus afer afer
TGACCCAGCCATTCCATTACTAGGTATATACCCTAAAGAAGTGAGAGCTATGACAAGAACAGATATATGCACACCCATGTTCATCACAGCACTCTTTACAATAGCCAAAAGATGGAAACAACCTAGATGTCCATCAGCTGAGGAATGGATAACCAAACTATGGTACATACACACAATGGAATACTATGCCACGCTAAAGAGTAATGTAGAATCTGCAAAATACCGCATAAGGTGGATGAGCTTGGAGGACATTATGCTGAGTGAAATGAGTCAATCACAAAAGGACAAATATTGTATTAGTCTGTTATTGTAAAAGTTAAGGAAAGTTTTATCTATTAAAAAAAATGAAACAAGATTTGTACCTCACACCATACACAAAAACGAACTCCAGATGGATCAAAGACTTAAATGTGAGACCTAGTACTATAAACTTCCTCAAGGAAAGTTAGGGGAAAATTTAGGGGCTCTACTACACGGCATAAATAGACTATCAAGCATAACCCAAAATTCACAAACAGCAGAAGAGAGACTAGATGAATGGGACTTTCTAAAATTTAAATTTTTATGTGCTTCAAAAGACTTCTCCAAAAGAGTCAAAAGAGAATCTACAGACTGGGAAAAAATATTTGACAGTGACAATCTGACAAGGGATTTATCTCTAGAATTCATAGAAAACTCCAACACTTCAACAACAAAGAGACACATAATCACATTAAAAAATGGGCAGAAGACATGAATAAACACTTCACCAAAGAGGGTATTCAGCCAGCCAGCAAACATATGAAGAAATGCTCACAATCATTAGCCATTAGATAAAAATCAAAACAACAATGATATATTTTCTTGCCCCAGCACTAGTAGTAAAGTTCAACAAGACAGAAAATAACAAATGCTGGCAAAGATGAGGAGAGTTTGGGACTCTCTTACACTGCTGGTGGGACTGTCAAATAGTACAACCACTGTGGAAAACAGTATGGCAATTCCTTAAAAAGTTGGAATTAGAAGTACCATTTGACCCAGCCATTCCAATACTAGGTATATATCCTAAAGAAGTGAGAGCCAGGACAAGAACAGATATGTGCACACTCATGTTAATTGCAGCACTATTTACAATAGCCAAAAGATAGAAATAACCTAGCTGTCCATCAACTGAAAAACAGATAACCAAGCTATGGTACATATACACAATGGAATATTATGCAACATTAAAGAATAATGTAGAATCTGCAAAACACTGCATAACATGGATGAATTTGGAGCACATTATGCTGAGTGAAATAAGTCAATCCCAGAAGGACAACTATTGTATTAGTCTGTTATTGTAAAAAGTCAAGGAAATGTTTATATATGCATGGAAAATTTCTTTTTGGTTCCCAGGGGTGGGAGTGGAGGGTAGGGAACACTATTAGAAAGGTAGAGACAAAAAAAATGTAAGTAAAAAAAAGAAAAAAAAAAGATTCCCTTTGGAATTTCTCTCTCTTTTGCGTCTTTGGCTTGGAGTTGTGTGTATGGGTGTGCTGATTGTTTTTATATATTTAAAATAAGTGTTTAGAAAGCTCTCTTGTGTTTAATCCAATTTATGCCTTTCTGATGCCCTTGGATTTATTTTGGTTCATTGCTTCTAATATAACTGGAGCCCCATCTCTGACCTGGCTCCTAAAATCATATAGATAATTAAATCAAATAACTAATATTTGGACTCAGCTCTTTAGTCCTTAAAATGTTTCTACATATTCTCATTTTTTTTCCATTAGAGTAACATGTTGATGAATTTGTGCATTAAAAATATTTCTTGATCTTGTCATTGTCCAGGGTGCTAGAGGCATTGAGATGAGCAGTTACCATAGTGTTCCTGCTTTAGTGACATGTACATGGCTCATACTTTTCTTCTCATTTTAAGCCAAGGAATGGAGGGTCTGACAAATTAGGAGTTTTCCCATGTTTACTCTCTCGGTAAATGGAAGATCTAGAATTTGCATTCAGATCTTTTTACCCCAAGCCCACCTTCTGTCTATCGTACCACTCTACCTATTTAACCTTGTTGTTGTTAGGTGCCATCAAGTTGGCTCTGATTCATAGTGACTCTATGTACAACAGATCGAAACACTGCCACGTCCTGCACTATCCTGAAAATCCTTGCTAAGCTTGAGCCCATCACTTCACCCACTGTGTCAGTCCATTTCATTGAGGGTTTTTCCCTTTTTTTAACCCGCTAATTTACCAAGTATGATATCCTTTTCTAGGTACTTGTCCCTTCTGACAACATGACCCAAGTAGGTGAGATGAAGTCTGGCCATTATCTATTCCAAAAAGTATTCTGGTTGCACTTCTTCCAAGATAGATTTCTTTGTTCTTTTGGCAGCCCATGGTGTTTTCAATATTCTTCACTGTCTAGGTTCTCTAGTGCTGCTATAACAGAAATACCACAATTGGATGGCTTTAACAAACAGGAATTTATTCTCTTACAGTTTAGTAAACTAGAAGTCCAAATTCAGGGTGCCAGCTCTAGGGTCTGGGTGAGGGCCACTCTACCTTTGGCTTCAGCTTGGCCTTCTATTCCAGGCTCACTAGAGCTGTAATTCTGCCTGTTGCTCCAGGCCCACTAGTACCAGAGGCATCTCTTAACTCAGGTAATTTCTGGTTGCTGAAGCTAATAAACCCAAGATTGACAGTTAAAATGTCACAGTCTCAAGATCAAAAGGCACACAGCAGGACACTGGTTCAAGTTTAGGAACAATCCCCAAATCAGTAAGGCAAGACAGCAGGACACTGGATGAAGACTCAGCCAAATGCAGGATCTAAGCATACCAAAAAGCTAAAGAACTTTCCCAATATTTCTCCATTTATACTGGAAGCAGGCCACAACTCAAAGGCAACTCCCCTTCTTCTCATTAACATCTCACAGTAGATTTCACCATGGAGTTGATTACCAGTCTCATTATTGAGAATAACTCCATCTAGCTGCTCAGCCACTCAAAACCACAGCCCAACCAAGTTGACACACAACATTATCTACCACATTGTCACCACTTGTCCACTCAGCATCTGTATAAATCTTCATTGGGTGGCCCCAGTCTCCTAGTCCATCTGAGTGGCAACCTCACTCCTTTACCCTGGCAGGTCCTATTCTTCTGTCCATTAGGTTTGCTAACACCACAATTCAAAGCATCAGTTCTTCTTTGATCTTCCTTATTCATTGTCCAGTTTTCACATGCATATGAAGCAATTGAAAATACCAGGGTTTTGGTTGAGTGCAATAAATCTTCAAAGTGACATTGCTCTTTAACACTTTAAAGAAGTCTTCGGCAGCAGATTTGTCCAGTGCAATATGATGTCTGATTTCTTGTCTACTGCTTTCATGGGCATTGATTGTCAATCCAAGTAAAATGAAAATCGCAGGCAACTTCATTTTTTCTCCATTTATCATGATGTTGCTTAATGGTCCAGTTGTGAGGATTTTTGTTTTCTTTATGCTGCGGTGTAATCCACACTGAAGACTGTAGTTCACGTCCACTTCGCTTTCAGCAAGCAATGTTGTATCATCTGAACATTGCAAGTTGTTAACGAGTCTTCCTCCATTCCTGATGCCATGTTCTTCTTAATATAGTATGGCTTCTCAGATTGTTTGCTCAGCATAGAGATTTGTTAAAGATAGTGAAAGGATAGAGCCCTGATTCACAACCTTCCTGATTTTAAACCATGAAGTAACCCCATATTCTGTTTGAATGACAGCCTCTTGGTCTATATACAGGTTCTTCATGAGCACAATTAGGTGTTCTGGAATTCTCATTCTTTGCAATGGTATCCAAACTTTGTTATGATCCACAGTCAAATGCCCTTGCATAGTCAATAAGCATCTTTCTGGTATTCTTTGCTTTCAGCCAAGATCCATCTGACATCAGCAATGCTATCCTTTATTCCACATTCTTCTTCTGAATCCAGCTGGAATTTCTGGCAATTCCCTGTCAGTGTACTACTGCAACAATTTTTGAATTATCTTCAACAAAAATTTACTTGAATATGATGTTAATGATACTACTTAATAATTTCTACATTCTGTTACATTACCTTTCTTTGGAATGGGCACAGATATGGATTTCTTCCAGTCAGTTGGCCAGGTAACTGTTTTCCACCACTAATATGTCAGCTTGTCATACTTTGGTGGCTTGTGTAATGCTCTGAGGATGAAAGCTATGCCACCAATATTTCAAATGCGAGTAGGGTCAGCCATGGTGGACAGGTTTCAATGGAGCTTCCAGACTGAGACAGACTTTGGAAGAAGGACGAGGCCATTCTCTTCTGAAAAAAATTGGCTACAAAAAACCTTTTGAATAGCAGTATTGAACCTAGTTCAGTGGGAATGTGCTTTTCTTGTTATGTGTAATTTACAAGTTTTTAATTTTTATTTTTATTTTCCCAAAAAGAGAACCACAGAACACCATGTTTAAAAAAAAGCTGAGATTTTTCTTTCAGTTTATTTAACATTGAGGGGCCCAAGTTCCTGGGAGGTTTTTTTTCCCAGTAATGATGCTAGGATTCATCCTTGTCTGTGATACTTTAAAAAAAAAAAAAAAAAACTTCCTGAAAAACTATTTCTGTCCCTTGACCTGTGACTGTTAATATAGTTTACATGGGTAGTGGGCAGAAGTAGGAACAAGTGTGTCCTACCCTACCAAGCTCACACACTTTCTGACTTTCTCTGAGTCCTTAGGGGCCAGCTCTTTGGTCTCCACTGATTCTGCTAACTTGCCTCAGAAGAAAGCAAAGGTTAACTGAGATCACACAGCCAGGTGCATGCCCAGATTTGCATTCCTTGGAGCTAATTATGGAACTACATTAGATAAAAGTCAACATATGTTGTAAATGGCACCATGTATCACTGCTTGACAGTTTTTTTTTTTAACAATGTGTTCATGTAACAGTTGTCAAAGGCAATGCTAGAAAATGAGTAATATGTTGATTTATGTATATCAGATCTGTTCTTACACTGTGTGGTGGAAGGAGACCAGGCAAGCTCTGGCTCTGTGGGTGGAGACTGGTGGTGTGTGTGGGGAAACTAAGGAAGGAAGGAAATTCCCTTGTCTCCAGAAGCGCCTGGAAGGGATGGCTGAAGCCTGTAGCAGCTGCTACTTTCTGAGGTCCTATAGAGAAAATTGCCTACAGGACATCTGTTCCTTTTCTACAATAATAGAAAGATAAAATTCAAGTCTCCTGAGGTTATAGGGCCTACTGAGATAATTTTACCTTCCTTGGGTTCTGACAGGACTGGTTATAGTATGATGGAGGAGATAACTGCCCTGTTCTAATGGCTTTTGGGAAAGGAGATTCCTTTTGAAGTAACTGCTTTGTGAGTGGCTCCCCCATGCACACATACATACACAGGGTACATCTTTAATGACTAAATTCAATTTTCTCAATTATTTTGTATCTAATTTATTTTCAAAGTACCATATAAGAGTAAGTAAAATGATTTTTTTTTTTTTTTGCTTGTACTTAAAATGCTCTATTTTATGTGTTATTTTCTCTTGAAGCCTGTATCATGTGTCCATGCAAGGGACCTACTGATCTCAAAGTATTTGATTACTGCATAGAGAAGTCTGGTTTGGCATTGCTTCTGGAACCTCCACTATGTTCCACATATCAATGACTCTCCTCTCTCTGGCATTTTTCTGTCCTTGTTCTCTGCTGTTTTCTCCTTTTGTTTAAATGGTAGGAAATGACTTAGCAAGAGCTTTAGGCCCAAGTCACAAACCCAGTCTCTGGAAGCTAACAGCAAATTAAAACTCTTAAAGAATTATGAGTAACTTTGATTTTTTGTGGGGAATTGTCCGCTAATAAAAATAGATAAATAGTTCTATTTACTTGTTTTATTTATTGGGACAAAAAATACAAATTCCGTGTTTATTTTGATAGCTTTCAGGACAATATCCCTGCAGTGAAATGAGGTAGGAATTGATTGTAAAACACACTTGCCTTTCTTTTTTGTTTTGTTTTACTTTTCTTCATATGTTTCTGAGTAGCCTTTCTTTTCACTATCTGGCATCTATTATTTTTAACTTGAAGGACACTTTTTAGCATTTCTTGTAGGGAAGACTTGTGGTAACAGACTCTCTTGAACTTTCTTTTCCTTCCAAATTTTATTTATTTTGTTGTTATTGAGAATATGCATAGCAAAACATACATGAATTCATCTGTTTCTACATCTACAATTTAGTGACATTGCTTACATTCTTTGAGTTTTACAAGCATTTTCATCCTCCTCTCTGAGTTGTTACTCCTTCATTAACATAAACTCAGTCCAGCCTAAGGTTCCTACCTTATCTTTCCAGTAACTATTCCTGATTTTGTCCTATATAGATATTTCTTATAAAAGTATAGTGCCCAAGGCAGACATTTTTATTGTTGTTGTTATGTGCCATCGAGTCAGACTCGACTCATAGCGACCCCTCCTTGGGTTTCTGATGCAGTATCACTATGGAAGTAGATTGTCACATCTTCCTTACAAGGAGTGGCTGGTGGGTTTGAACCGCCAGTCTTCTGGTAAGCAGTCAAGTGCCTTAGGCACTACACTGCCAGAGCTCCCACCAAAAAGTGTAGAGTCCATGAAAATCTGAAATTTTGTTTTACATTTACTCCCATTTAATCAGTATTCTTCTATGAAATCTTTGATCAAAATGTTCAGTAATGTTATCTGGGTACCTCCCAGTTCCTCTGTTCTCATGGCAAAGGAGGGAGTTTTCGTGGGTGCAATTAATCACACATTCTATATTCTTTTCTTATTCCTGATACTTCTTCTGTTCTTTTAGATGAATAGAGACCAATTGTAACTGAGATGGCCACCTGCAAGTTTTTAAGACCCCATGCACTACAAAATGAAGTAGGAGGTAGAAGAGAAACACTAAACACCTTATTAGGACATTTAACCGGATATCCAATGAAACCATTACCTCCACAGCGAAGAACCAAATGCGGAGGTGTTTGGTTTTACATCAGCAGCTGCGCAACCCTACCTTTAATCAATGTGATTTTTCCATCACTATTAACCTCACTTTTCCTCCTTTCTCCCACTCCTGATAACCACTAGTAAACTTTTTTCTCTATACATTTGCCTTTTCTTGTTTGTTATATAAGTGAGGTCATACAGTGTTTGTCCTTTTGTAAGAACAAATGATCAGCATTTAGCCTGCTTCCACCTTTTGAGTATTGCGAAAAGTCCTGCAATGAACATTGATATACAAGTCTCTGTTTGAGTCTCAGCTTTCAAGTCTTTTGGCAGTAGAATGTTGGGTCATATGGTAGTTCTATTTTTAGTTTTTTGAGGAGACACAACACTGTTTTCCATGGACGCTATACCATTTTGCATTCCCATCAGCAATGAATAAGGGTACCATTTTCCCCACATACTAACCAACATTTGTTATTTTCTGTTTTATTGTTTTATTTTTATTTTTATTTTTTTTTGTTTAATCTTAGTCATCCTAGTGGGAGTGAAATAGTGTTGCATTTTGGTTTTAATTTGCATCTTTCTGAGGGCTAATAATGCTGAACATCTTTTCATGTGTTCTGTGGCCATTTAAATATCCCCTTTGGTAAATTGTCTGTTCAAGTCCTTTGCCCATTTTATGATTGAGTTATTTGCATTTTTCTCATTTTTAATTTGTTAGAAGTTTTATGTATATCTTGGTTATTAGCTTATTGTTGGATATATGGTTTCCAAAGATATTCTCGCAGTTGGTAGCTTGTCTTTTCACATTCTTTGAAAAGTCTTTGAACAAAAGTTCTTAATTTTTATGAGGTCCCATTATTTATTTTGTCTTTTGCTGTTTGTGCTTTTGTTAATATATTAGGTAATCTGTTGTTGAAAGGTAGGCCTGACAGTATTGCTTCTCCACCCCTGTTCTAAGAATTTTATGGTTTTAGTTTTCACATCTATGTCCTTAATCCATTGTGAATTATTATTATTATTTGTGGTATGAAGCATGGATCCTGTTTAATTTTTTCTACATGTTGAAATCCAGTATTCCCGGGACCATTTACTAAAGAAACTCTTTGTTCCTTATCACACAAACTTAATACTCTTGTCAAAAATTAGTTGACCGTAGATGTGTGGGTTTATTTCTGAACTCTGAATTCTGTACTATTGATCTATGTATCTTTTATTATACCAGTACCAAGCTGTTTTGATTACTGTACCTCTATCATATGTTTTAACATCAGGAAGTATGAATCTTTGCTTAGCTTTTGTTTTTCTGGGAATGACTTAATTTCACACTCAGTTTTGAATGATGCTTTTGTGGATATAGACTTCTGGGTTGACAGTTTTTTCTTTTAATCACTTTTAGTAAGTCATCCCCCTGCTTCTTGGTCTCACTGGTTCCTGAGGTGAAATCAGAATTTTATCTTACTGAGAATTCCTTATATGTGACGATTTGCTTCCCTCCTGCTGCTTTCAAGATTTTTTATCTTCTGTTTTTGAGAGTTTCATTACAATGTGTTTTGGTGTGGCTGTCTTTGAGTTTTTCCCACTGCGAGTTAGTTGAGTGTCTTGTATATGTACATTCTTGACTTTTGTCAAATTAGAGAAGTTTTCAGCCATTACTTCTTCAAATATTCTTCCTACTCTTTTCTCTTTCTCTTTTCCTCTGGGACTCCCTTAATGCGTGTATTGGTGCTTGATGGTTTTCCATTGCTTTTTTTTTTTTTTTTTTGTATAAAGTGGAAACAAGTAGCTCTTGTGGCATAGTGCCTAAGGCACTATGCTAACTTCTAAGGCACTTCTGCTAACCAGAAGTTTGGCAGTTCAAACCCACCAGCCACTCTGCAGAAGGAAGATTGAGCAATCTACTTCCATAAAGATTTACTTCCTTGGAAACCCAAAGGGTGTTGGTATGAGTCAGAATTGAATCAATGGCAGTGAGTTTGGTGTTTTGATAAGGTGGAAACATTCCTTAATGAAGCATCTTTTAAGGACTCTCACTTCAGGTCTGTGGAAATGAATTCATGTGGCATTCTTTCCTCTCTTGAAATTCCTTTGTTCTCTTTTAGGCAGTGGTGTAAATTGTGCTGACAATAGAATATTTCTGTTCCTCTGCTTATACACCATGCAGCCACCATGCTGGCTGACAAGCATTATGGTGTATGTCTCCGTATCATCCTTCCCACACAAAAGCTATTATGAAGCACATCTTACCATGAAAAACAAATGCATTGCTAACTCGACATTTGATGAGCTCTGTCTCCATTTCCTAGAGCTGTGATAACAAAATGCCACGAGTGGGTTGTTTAAAAGAATAGAAATTTATTTTCTGACAGTTTTGGAAGCTAGAAGTCTGAGAGCTTGGAGAGAGGAACTTTTTCATGCCTCTACCACATCTAGTGGATAATAGCAATCTTTGGCATTTCTTTGCTGTTTTGTCACTGTATCTTCACACAATTTATTACTCCTGTTTGTGACTCTGTTTCTGTGTCTGTCATTCTTTTTTTACAAGAATACACACAGAAAGGATTAGGAGCAGGACCCATCTTACTCCTGTTTCAATAATGTAACCAATAATATCTCCAAAAAAAACCCTATTTCCCCAAATGAGGTAATATTCACCAGTGTGGAGGTTAGGATACCAACATCTCTTTCTTGGGAACAGATTTTAATCCATAATGAGCTCTCAGGAGGCTTCCAAGTCATAGTTATGCATAGTCAAACTCATAAGAAAACCCGCTCCTTTTAATCTAGTTAATAGGGAAAAAGCCAAAAATCAAACCATTTCCCTTTGTGTCATTTCTTACTCACAGTGACTCCATGTGTGCAGAGTAGAACTGCACTCCTTAGGGATTTCAAGGTTGAAGCCATTTGGAAGCAGATCACTAGTATTTTCTTCCAAGGTACTTCTGAGTGGGTTTGAGTACCAGCCTTTTGGTTAGTCATCAAGTGCTTAACTGAATGTACCACCCAGAGTCTCTGTTAATAGAGAAAGCCACTTGAAAACCCCTACTCTGGTCACTCAGAAGCCATAAGGAACATTTATTAGCTATCCAGTTAATGAAATCTTTATGGGCACTGTATAGGGGCTCTGGTGGCATAATGCCTAAGGCATTTGACTGCTAATCAGAAGGCTGGTGGTTCAAACCCACCAGTCACTCATCAGAAGGAAGACTGGTCAATCTACTTCCATAGAGATATTGCCTGGGAAACCCAGTGAGGAGTCATTATGAGCTAGAACTGATTCAACAGCAGGGAGTTTTTTTTTTTTTTTTGAGAGTGAGTACACTTATTAGGCAGAGAATTTGAAAAGGACCTAAGGTTCACCATAAAAAACCAAAAAACCAAACTCACTGTCTTGGAGTTGGTCCCGAGTCATGGTGACCCCTCCTTGGGTTTCTGAGGCAGTATCTCTACAGAAGTAGATTGCCCAATCTTCCTTCTGAGGAGTGGCTCGTGGGATTGAACCTCCAACCTACTGGTTAGCAGTCAAATGCCTTAGGCGCTATGCCAGAGACATGATTATATGATAGTTCAATTTCTAAAAAAGTTATTTTAGCTGTCTCTGGTGGTCAGATGGAGATGTATTATTTTTCACTTTGTGTGTTTATAGTCAGCTAATCACATGGTACAGGTGAGAATCATTAATTGCATTTGGTTATTTGCAACGAAATAATGCCTAATGCAAACACTTTCCTACAAAATTCACCTTTCTTCTTAATTATTCTTGGTTTCTGATTAACAAGTTAAGGAATAGCGATGTTGTGGAACCTGGTGTGTAGTGGAGGTGCCCAATGGATAGGATATCTGTCATCTTTACTGACTTGGAGGAGGATTTTAGAAAGAACCTTAGCTTCTAGATGGTTCATCAACCCCATCCTAGCTATTGCTTGGCATAGGTTTAGGGATTCTAAAGAAAAAGCCTGGTAAAGTGGGAAGATTTATTTTTATTAAAAGATAAAATTACATAGATATCAAAATGGAATTTGGCTTCTTCTAGATTGATTTTTTATTAATTAGAATGCAAACACTTTTCATTTTTATTTTAAGAGTTTGTTTTACATTCAACATTACGTGTACATTAGTTTCACTCCCTATTTACCATACCCAAACCTAACCCAGTCTCCTCCCCTCCCTGCCCAGTACCCTCCCCCTGTGCACCTCATAGTTATGCACTTTTGTTTGTCCTGCATTACCTCTATGTGAATGTTGCCCCTCTGGTGCCCCATGGTCTATTGCTCCAAGGGATGTATGGCCATAGAATATGTGAGTGCATCACCCTGGGTTGAGTGGTCTTCATGTATATCTTGTTAACTATTGGGCTGAGATCCAGCCCCTGGGAGTGAGTTTTATTCCAGGTGTAGAAGGTATTCCAAGGTCATAGTATTAGTAGTCTCACCAGACTCCATCTGACCAGTAATTCTGGTCATTATAAAGTTTTTGGATTTTGTTCCACGTTTTTCCTCCTACTCTATCCAGGATCTCCAGATTTGATCCTTTTCTGAGTGGTTGGCATTGGTAGCTGAGCACCATCTAGTTCTTCTGGTCTTGAGGGCCATCATGTCCTAGGGCTGATTGCTTCCAAATGCCCTTGTATTTGTGCACTCTTCTTTGCATCCAATGCTAGGAAACCATTAGCTGCATCCTAGATGGCCTCTTGAAAGCTTTTAAGACCCCAGTCCCTACTCACCAATGTAGGATGAGGAACAAGGCTTTTATGTATTTTGTTGTGCCAATTGAGTCTGGTGTCCCCCATTACTATGGTCCTGAGACAGTAGATACATTGGATCTCTCTCCCAAAGTGTCTGAGTGTCTGTGAGGGATTGCTCTGTGTCTCTCTTCTATTGTTTCTGTAAGGATTGCAGGTGTTTTGTATCACTGGTATCTGTGCAAGATTAGCCTGTGCTGAATCTATTCTTGGTCTAGAGTATACTCGTGTTCACTGACCCTGATCTGGTCCTCTCTGGTGTTTATGTGTTTACCTATAGCTTGGTGTTTGGTGTTAATGGAAATGCAGTATTGTGGGCACACTGGTTGGTATTAGCATCTGTCATCTATTTCCTATGTGCACAATTCAGTGTCCACCCTTTTCCTGATGTTATCATGGTGGTCACAGACTCTTTCTATACATCCGTCCCCTTACCCACATCAGTGTGTGGGCCCCAACTAGCCTGAAATTAATCTCGCCCCTTCCATCCCCACCCTGGTAACCTACAAAGTGAGTCCCCTTTCACAAGCAAACCCTTTTTTGTCTTTCTACAGGAATGAGCTCATGCAGTACTTGTACTTTTGCTATTGACTTATTTCACTCAGCATAATGTCCTCTGGCCTCATCCACATTGTGAGATGATTCGCATATCCATCATTGTTCTTTAATGTAGCTTAGTATTCCATTGTGTGCATGTACTGTAATTTGGTTATCCACTCATCTGTTGATGGGCATTTAGATTTCCATCTCTTTGCTATAGTGAATTATGCTGCTATGAACATAGGAGCACATATGTCTGTTTGTGGTCTGTCTCTCACCTCTTTAGGATATATTCCTAGTAATGGGATTGATAGGTCAAATGGTATTTTTATTTTCAGTTTTTTAAGGAAATGTCATACTGTTTGCCACAATGGTGGTACCATTTTCCAATCCCACCAGCAGTGCACAAGAGTTCCAATCTCTCTGCAACCTTGCCAGCACTTGTTATTTTCAGACCTGTTGAACTTTGCTATTATTGCTGGGGTGAGATGATATCTCATCGTTGTTTTGACTTGCATCTCTCTAATGATTAATGATTGTGAGTAGTTTCTCATGTGTTTGTTGACTGCCGGTGTATCATCTTTGGTGAAGTGTCTTTTCAAGTCCTTTGCCTATTTGGAACTGAGTTATTTTTCTCTTTGGTGTTGAGGTGTTGAAGTTTTCTATGGATTTTGGAAATAAGTTCTTATGAGATATGTCATAGGCAAATATTTGCTCCCAATCTGTAGGTTCTCTTTTTACCCTTTTGATGAAATCTTTCGATGTGCATAAGAATTTAATTTTTAAAAGGTCTCAGTCATCTAGCTTTTCTTCTACCTCCTGGGCATTCTGGGTTATGCTAGATAGTCTATTTATGCCACAAATTAGGGCCCCCAGATTTGTCCCTATTTTATCTTTGATGAATTTTATAGTTTTGGGTTTTACATTTACATCTTTGATCCAGCTTGAGTTTGTTTTGGTGTATGGGGTGAGATATGGGTCTTGCTTCATTTTTCTGCAGGTGGATATCCAGTTTTGCCAGCACCATTTGTTAAAGAGGCTGTCTCTTCTCCTAATTAATGGATTTTGGACCTTTGTCAAAGATCAGCTGTCCATTGATGAATGGGGTTATACCTGGACTTTCAATTCTGTCCCATTGGTCTATTTGTCTATCATTGGACCAATACCATGCTGTTTTGACTGCTGTAGCTGTATAGTAGTTCTTAAGATCTGGGACTGTGAGACTTCCCACTTTGTTATTCTTCTTCAGAAGTGCTGTGCTTATCCGAGGTCTCTTTAATTTCCATATGAAGTTAGTAATTGGTTTTTCCATGTCCTTAAAAAGTTTTGTTGGAGTCTAGATCAGGGTTGCATTAAATATGTAGATTGCTTTAGGCAGTATTGACCATTTCACAATATTTCGTCTACCTATCCATGAACAAGGTAGATTCTTCCATTTATGTAGTGCCCTCATTGTCTCTTGTAACAGTGTTTTATAGATTTCTTTGTATAGGACTTTTGTGTCTCTGGTGAGGTTTATTCCTTGATATTTTATCATTTTAGTACCTATTGTAAAT
>NW_006921808.1:2948560-2949628 GCF_000298275.1 Orycteropus afer afer
GATCATATCGTCCACAAATAGAGATAGTTTTACTTCCTCTTTGCCAATTTGTATGCCTTTTATTTCTCCTTCTTGCCTTATTGCTCTGGCCAGGACTTCCAATACAATGGGAAATAGAAGTGGTGATAGATGGCATCCCTGTCTGGTTCCCATTGGTAAAGGGAATGCCTTGAGTCTTTTTCCATGAATAATGATGTTGACCATTGGCTTTGCATATATGCCTTTTATTATGTTGAAGAATTTCCCCTGAATTCCTATTTTACTGAGAGGTCTGAACAGGAATGGGTGTTGGATTTTATCAAATGCCTTTCCTGCATTGATTGATATAATCATATGGTTCTTTCCTTTTGTTTTCTTTATGTGATGGATTACATTGTTTTTCTGATGTTGAACCACCCTTGTAAACCTGGTATGAATCTCACTTGGTCAGGGTATATAAATTTTTTGATATGTTGTTAGATTCTGTTGGCTAGGATTTTGTTAAAGATTGTTGCATCTATGTTCATGAGTAATATTGGTCTGTAGTTTTCCTTTCTAGTGGCGTGTTTCCCTGCTTTTGGAATTAGTGTTATGCTTGCTTCAAAAAATGAGTTTGGGAGTATTTCATCTTCTTCTATGTTCTGGAATAGCTTGAGTAGCATAGGGGTCAACTCTTCTCTGAATATTTGGTAAAATTCTCCAGTGAAGCCATGAGTGCCAAGGCTTTTCTATCTCTGAATTGGATAATTTAGGTAGGACTTGTGATTCTAGAAAGTTGTCCACTCTTCTAGGTTCTCAAATCTGTTGGAGTACAGTTTTTCATAATGGTCTGTCAGTATATATATATTTTTTTATTTCAGTTGGTTCTGTAGTGATGACACCCTTTTCATTTAAAATTCTTATGATTTGGATTTTCTCTTTCTTTTCTTTTGTTAGATTTGCTAATGGTTTATTGATTTCATTAATCTTTTAGAAGAACCACCTCTTTGCGTTGTTGATTTTCCCTATTTTTTTTGTTTTGTTTTGTTTTGTTTCATTTATTTATGTTCTGATCTTTACTATTTCTCAGATCTTTACTATTAGCTCAGA
>NW_006921808.1:2953310-2963718 GCF_000298275.1 Orycteropus afer afer
CCAGACTTCATCTCACCTATTTTGGTCATGTTGTCAGAAGGGACCATTCCCTGGAGAAGGATGTCATGCTTGGTAGGATGGAGGGTCGACGGAAGCGGGGGAGGCCTTCAAGGAGATGGACTGATATGGTGGCTGCGATGATGGGCTCAAGTATATCAGGGATTGTGGGGCTGGCGCAGGATCGGGCAGTGTTTCGTTCTCCTGTGCATGGGGTCGCTATGAGTCGGAAACGACTGGACGGCACTTAACAACAACAACAACAACAACTTTACTATTTCCTTACTTTTAGATACTGTAGGATTCTTTTGTTCTTTTTCTAGTTGTTGGAGTTGATGAGTTAGGGTGTTGATTTTGTTTCTTTCCTCTTTTTTGATGTTGCATTCATTGCTATAAACTGTCCTGTGAGTACTCCTTTTGCTTTGCCCCATAGGTTTTGGTTTGCTGTATCTTCATTCTCATTTGTTTCTAGGAATTTTTTTATTTCAGTTTTTATTTCTTGTATTATGCAGTAGTTTGTGAGCAGTGAATTGTTCAGCTTCCACATGTTTGATGTTTTTTCCTTGATCTTCCTATTATTAATTTTTAATATTATAGCATTGTGGTCTGAGAAGATGCTTTGTAGTATTTCAATGTTTTTGAATTTATTCAGGCTTGTTTTATGTCCTGACATATGATTTATTCTGGAGAAGGATCCATGTGCACTGGATAAGAATGTGAATTGTACTTTTGTTGAATGGAATGCTCTATGTATGTCTATGAGGTTGAGTTGGTTGAATGTATTGTTGACCCTTCTGTATCTGAGATTTTTTGCAGTTGACCTGTGCCTCTTTGAAAGTGGTGTGTTAAAATCTCCTACCACTATTGTAGAGTTGTCTACTGTCCATTTTAATTCAGTTAATATTTGTTTCACATTATTTTGGAGCACTTTCATTGGGGGCATATTTATTATTGTAATGTCTTTTTTGTCAATTGACACTTTCAGCAACATATAATGTCCTTCTTTGTCTCCTATGATGTTTTTCACCTTAATGTCTATTTTATCAGAAATTAATATTGCCATTCCTGATCTTTTTTGACTATTGTTGGCTTGGTATATTTTTTCCATACCTTAACTCTTAATTTGTTTTTATCTCTGTGTCTAAGATGGGTCTCTTATAGGCAGCATATCGATGGTTCTTCTTTTCTTATCCAGTCTGCCATTCTCTTTCTCTTGATTGATGCACTGAGTCCATTCACATTGAGTGTAATTAGTGATAGATATGAATTCATTTAGGAGCTCTGGTAGCATAGTGCCTAGACACTTGACTGCTAACCAGAAGGCTGGTGGTTCAAACCTACCAGCCACTCCTTGGAAGGAAGGTTGGGCAATCTACTTCCATGGTGATACTGCCTCAGAAACCCAAGGAGGGGTTGCTATGAGTCAGTTCTAACTTGACAGCACACAAGAACAACAACAACATGAATTGATTGCTGTTATTCTGTTGTGGATTTTGTTGTTTTGTTGGTTTTTCCTTGGTCCATATACTTTTCTGTGTTGAGTTCAGTTTGCTGTCAAATGCTTCCTCTCTTTTCTTCTTTATTGTTGGTTTTGTGCTTATTAAACCCATATGTTTTCCTTCCTTCTGGATTTGCTTAGAAGGATTGTTACTTTTCTCTGTGATTACCTTGGAGTGAATTCTTGTCTCTACATCTTTAGAGCAGTGCATTCTATGAAGACATTGTCCTGTTTTCCTCTCCATTTGGAAGTTTGTACCTAGAAATTTTATTCCCTGTAATAGGTCAGTTGCTGTTGTTATGTGCTAATTGGCTTCCTTGATTTTTATTGTACAATTTTTTATAGTCTTATTTTGAGTTTCTATTTCTGATTTGGTTTTAGTGTTGATGTCACACATCCTGATTTTGTTGAATTCTGTTGTGGGTTCTCTATTGGAAGGACTTCCTTAAGCATTTCTTGTAGTGTTGGTCTGGTTGTCCCAAAATCCCTTAATTTCTGTTTGTCTGGGAATACCTTGATTTTACCCTTATATTTGATGGATAATTTGGCTGGATATAGGATTCTTAGGAGCTCTGGTAGCATAGTGGCTAAGACACTTGCCTGCTAACCAGATGGCTGGCGGTTCAAACCCACCAGCCACTCCTCGGAAGGAAGGTTGGGCAATCCTACTTCTGTAGTGATACTGCCTCGGAAACCCAAGGAGGGGTCGCTATGAGTCGGGGCCGACTCGACGGCACATAACAACAACAACAACAACAACATAGGATTCTTGGTTGGAAGTTTTTCCTTCAGTGTTTTATGGATGCCGTCCATTGCCTTCTTGCTTGCATGGTTTCTGCTCAGTAATCAGAGCTCAGCCTGTTTGATTATTTTATGTAATATTTCTTTTGTCCTGGGAAGCTCGCAAAATTTTTTCTGTCTTTGGTTTTGGAGAGTTTGATTATAATATGCCTTGGTATTTTTCTCTTGGGATCTATCTTGTATGGGGTTCTATGAGCTCCTTGGACAAATATCTTTTTTTCCTTCATGATATGGGGGAAGTTTTCTGTTAGTAGGTCTTCCACAATTCTCTCTCTCTCTTTTTTTTTGTTTTTTTTTTTTGTCTCTGCTTGTTCTGGAATTCCAGTGAGTTGTATATTGTTTCTTTTCATGTCATCTTATATAACTCTTAGGTTCTCTTCATTTCTGTTAAGTCTTTGTTCTGATTTTTCTTCACACAGGCTGGTGTCCAGTGAGTTATCTTCTAGTTGGGAAATGTGCTCTTCAGCCAGCATAATCCTACCCTTTTGCGCTTCTACTGTATTGTACGATTATGTAATTTTGGTATTAATCTTCTGGAGTTCTAACTGCTGTTTTTGTATGAGTTCTGATTGTGCATTAATTGTGTTATTTTGTTCTTGAATGATTTCCCTGAGTTCTTCTAGGGAACTGTCTGTGTTCTCCTTGCTTCTGTTTGGGGTTTCCTTAGGCTCTTGTAAAGCTCTATAAACATATCTTCTAAATTCCTCTCGGATAATTCTATTGCCTCCCCTTCCTCCATGTTGAATGAGACCTGTGTTTGTGGTTTTGCTTCTAAGGCCTTGTCCTGTTTTTTTGTTTGATTTGAGGTTGCCTGTTGTTTGCTAGATATTTTGAAGTTGTCTTTAACTGTTGGTTATGTATTGATTTGTTTTGCTTTGGTTTTATGATTTAATATTTTGAAATGGTAGAGCTGGTGTATTTTATTTATTTTTTTGGTTATTAATTCAGGTGTGCTGGGTTGCTCTGCAGTTTTCTTTGTGATAATCGGATCACTGTGTGGAATGTGGATGTAGGTTTCTGTTTGTCATAAAGAGGTTTTGGAATTCAAACTGGCAGGTATTATGGTTGCTGAATGTGATTTTTCTGTTGGATGAGTGAGGGTATAGATGGAGATGGTGGGAGGGGAAGAGAGAAGGAAGAGAAGTTCCAGGTTGCTAAGGGTAGTTTCTAGGGCTTTGAGCAGGCTGCTAATGATGACACTGTACTGTTATTCATAGGCCCACAGCTGAAGTTCAACAAAGCCTCCAGTTGTTAGGGGGTCACCACTTTTTGCCAGGCTCAGACACATGCAAAAAACCCACTCTCAAGCCCCTCTGTGCCAAAAAGCTGACACAAGACAACTGGTCCACTCTGTGATCCACTGCATGAGTTGCTCCCAGGGTCCGTGCACTTGTGGCACCAATGATCTCTTTGCTTTGGTCTCAGCAGTGTTGGAGTTAGGAAACTGCCTGTTTGTACCCAGTGGACTCAAGATTACCAACAAAGTCAAGCACCAGCCCCTCCATGACAAAAAGCTGGTCCAAACCCATTCTCACAATCTGTTGCTGGAGTTCCTCCCAGGACCCACCCACTTGTGGCATTAATGGTCTCTGCTTGGGTTTCAGTGGTGCTGGAAGTGCTCCCTTGCCCCCAGCAGACCCAAATTTACTGATAAAAGCAGGTGCTAGAGGTAGATCCATGGGGTGTGCACTGGTATACTGATGTGGTGAGTTTTCTCACCTAACCCAAGGAGGTCTCTGATGACCTTTCTCGCCTGCTAGTCAGCACTCTGCAGGATATATTCTCCTGTTTTTATTATTTCTGCCCCCCTGTCCTTTTCTCTTTTCTAATCCTACTCCCCTGAATTTGGCACACTTTGACTCCATGAGGTACTCAGAGCACCAGAATCCCTGTTTCAAGCTGCTGCACCTAGTTTTTCAGGCACTAAGATGCTAGAGCTCTGGTAGCATAGTGCCTAAGGCACTTGACTGCTCACCAGAAGGCTGGCGGTTCAAACCCACCAGCCACTCCTCGGAAGGAAGGTTGGGCAATCCTACTTCCGTAGTGAAACTGCCTTGGAAACCCAAGGAGGGGTCACTATGAGTCGGGGCCGACTTGATGGCACATAACAACAACAACAACAACAAGATGCTAGAGGGAATTAGCATGGGGTCTACTGACCAGATGCCATTTTGTTGAATCTGCAAACTCTTTTTTATACCTAATGGTATCATTTTCTTTTCAAATACACACACTATATTGACAATTTTATTCTCTCATTGAATTTTCTGCAGGTTTTTCTCTTTTATGAGCTCATCTAGTGGGAGAAAATGTTAAATGGAATTTATGGCAAAGTGTTTACCTGTCTAGGTTGTAACTACTTCTAAACTAAATAAAACTTTGAACACAACGAGAATGAAAAAGTAAACTGAAGTCTTCTTACCTCCCATTGAGAGATATAAAAATACATCCCACTTACAGCATGCCTTTCTCTGAGGCCTTTTCTGGGTTTTCCAAACAACCATTGGCTAAATAGAGTAGCTTGTATAGGATTATATGCACTATGGTTGGCCCTATAAATATTCATTAATAAAATTCAGTAAGGCACTGATCCCTGGGTTTCTTTTCCAAAGATATAATTTCAGTAATAAAATGTTAAATTTTGACCTACTGGGTAGAGTCACCATAGACCTGAAATCATGAGTCTGAATTTCACTCTTCCTCTCCCATCCCTTTGGAACAAGAAAAAAGTTGCTAACCAGTGTGGCCCAAAATGAAGCTGAAAAGACATGAAAATGAAGCATTAAATGCTGTTAGACATCAGGTTCAGAATTCATCTGCTCCTGTTGAAGACCTCATGGTGTTTGCAATGCAAGTCTCATAGTCATGCCTTAATCATTATTGCAGGGAGACAATTATGGTTAAAATATAGATTTCTAGATAATGAGAGCAAGCAATAAATAAATAAACAAAAACAAAGAGAGCCATGTGTCTCATTTATAGTAATGTTTTATCCAAAGAGGCTCCAAGGATTTTTCTAGGTTGTAAACTGTTTGTAACTGGGCTCCAGACTCCAGGCTTTATGACAAAATGATAGGGATGTCCTCTCTTGACTTTGGGTTGAAGTAGAAGGCCTCTGAAATCTGGGTAATTAAGTCATTAATATTCCTTTCTTTTTTAAATTTTTTTATTTCATTTTTTATGTTCTGGTGGTTCAAAACAGGCACTTGAAACAAACAGAGCTGTGTTTAACTCTCAACTCAGCCAAGCAATGGCTATATAACTGTGGGAAATTACTATAAACCTCCTAAAGTTTTAGTTTCCTCATCCAAATGGATATTAGCCTCATCATTTTTTTTTGGGGGGGAATAAATAAAATATGTAAAATGCTTACTGAAACAGTTTAGTTATTATTATTATGGTTATGGTCTCACCCCCTCTCTTTTCTTTTGAGAGATGACTTGTTAAGTTATGCTTATGGACCCTTCTTCAACTTTCTTTCCTCACAGCTTTAGTGACCGATTGCTACTGCTTGTGGCTAATATCTTGGGGGAGAAGTTGGATGTTTACCAGTTGGCAAAGCATGCTAAACTCTCCTTCTATCCTGCTTTGGTAATGCATGCATGAATGAAAGTCCTCCAGACTCTTGTGGTAGCCATTAACTAATTCATTCGATACCAAGGCTTTTCAGTGGGCCCATTGGGACTTACTCCATATTGGTGTTGTGCTGAGGTTTTGTTTAAATAAAGAGTTTTGCTACTATAAACAAAATTTTTTTAAAAATGTAAAGCTCTGGAAACAGTTGTTTCTAATGTTATTTGGAATTATTCTCATGATCTGGAACTTGATTTGTTTTGAAAGTTACAAATAAAGTTTTTTTTGAGATAATTAAAAACGGTTGCAGCAGTACTTCAACAGGAAACTTTTAGAAGTTCAAGCAGATTCAGAAGAGGATGTAGAACATAGCTAATGTTAGAGAGATTTCAGCTAAAAGCAGAGAATACCAGAAAGATGTTTGCTTGTGTTTTATTGACTAATTGAAGGCACTCAGCTGTGTCGATCATAGTGGCTTAAGGATAACCTTTTGAAGAATGAGAAATTCAGAACATTTAATTATGCTCACATACATAGACCAAGAGACAGTTGTTCAAACAGATCAAGGCTATACTTCCTGGTTTTAAATCAAGAAAGGTGTGAAGTCAGGGTTGTATTCTTTCACCAAACTTATTCAATCTGTCTGCTGAGCAAATAATCTGAAAAACTAGATTATATAAAGAAGAATGCAGCATCAGGATTGGAGGAAAACTTATTAACAGCTTGCGATATACAGATGACACAGCCTAAACTGCTGAATGAACACTTACTGATGAAAATCAAAGACTACAGCCTTCACTACAAATCACATTTCAATGTAAATAAAACAAAAATCCTCTCAACCTGACAAATATGCAATATCATGGTAAATGGAGAAAAGGTAGAAGCTGTCAAGGATCAACTTGGATCAACACCCAAGTCAGCAACAATCTACCACTCGTCAGAAATTAAATGACATATTGCATTTGGACAAATCTTCTGCAAAAGGGCTTTTTAAAGTGTTAAAAAACAAAGCTGTCACTTTGAAAATTAACCTAGGTTGGTTGACTGAAGCCATGGTATTTTCGATTACATCATATGCATATGAAAGCTAGGCAAGGAATAGGAAAACCAAAGAAGAATTGTTGCCTTGGAATTATGGTGTTAGTGAAGATATTAAATATTACCATGGACTGACAGAAGAATGAACAAATCTGTCTTGGAAGAAGCACAGCTTGAATTCTCCTTAGAAGCAATGGTGGTGAGACTTCATTTCATGAATTTTGGACATACTATCAGGAGGAGCAGTCCTGGAGTCAGACATCATGCTTGGAAAAGTAAGACAGTCAGCAAAAGGGAAGACCTTCAAATAAATGGATTGACACAGTAGCTGCAACAATGGGCTCAAGCATAGCAACAGTTGTGAGGATTGTGAAGGATCATGCTTTCTTTTATTCTGTTGTACATAGGGTTGCTATGAGTTGGAACTGACTTGACAGCCCTTGACAACATTTCTCATAATAGTCTCTGTTGGATCTCTTTACCTTTTAAGATAAAACTTGAAAATATCCACTTAATAAGAATATAATGAACTTCTTTTACTTCAACATTAAGGGCATTATTATATTAGAATTTAAAAATTAAAAGTTATATTTTGTTACATGAATTCATCAGTTATTTACATTCACTAATTGCATGAAAAATTGAAATTTATAAGTTGTCCTCTTATTACCAGATGCCAACTAGAAAAAAGGTTGTATTTACATTTAAGCTATTATCCATATATCTGTCTTTATATATATCTTTAGTTTCAGCTTTTGTGCATTCATACATGTGTTTCTGCCTTCCTTCCTTTTTCCTGCCCACCTTCTTTCCTTCCTTTCTCTCAGACACACTAGTTGAATAACTACTCTGTATGAAACTCTGTGGTATGGAAGACACATATGTCAGTGTATTTTTGTTTGTATGAGAAATGTGGATATGTTTTTAGATAAGTATAGAGAAATATGCAGTTATATTAAGCATGTGCCATAATTGTAAAAGATACCAATTTATATATATACTACGAACCATATTCCTGTTAATCGGATAAAAATAAGTGCTTAAAAAAGAAAAAAAAACAAACAACAAAAAAAGTTGTGCTTTGTCCACTTGCTTTAGTTCAAAATACCTGAAATATATTTAGCTAAGAAAACTGAATTTGAAATCCAATGTAAATACAACACACTGGGAACATCTCTGAAAGAGCTAAAGATAATGAGAGCAAATAATCAAAATTATTTAACAAGGACCTGATGTTAATAAAAACCAAACTCTGTGCCATCAAATCAATTCCAACTCACAGCGACCCTCATTGGGTTTCTGAGGCTGTACATCTTTATGGAAGTAAATCGACCCATCTTCCTTCCATGGAGCTGGTGGGTTTGAACCACTGACCTTCTGGTTAACAGCCAAATGCCTTATCCAGTATGCCACCGAGCCCTCTGATATTAATAAAGTCAGTGCCAACTAATCCAGTAAAATGGGTCAACAAGGGGAAAGGAGAGACAGAAGTTGTATTCAGAGCAACCCAGCTACCTTTTTGGGTGAATTCATATATATCACTGGTTTTCAACCATGTATATATTTTATAAAATGCTGATGCTTGGACCTCCACCTCAGACCAACTAAATGGGAATCTCTGGGGATGGGATCCAGGATATCAATAATCAACACTAGCCCGGCAATTTTAATACATGGCTGAGGTGGACTGAGTAACACGGTGTTTCTGTAGTCAAGGCATGTTCCATGCTAGAATTCAGCACAGACACATAGTATTTTTGCAAGGAGCTGGCAAGTTCTACAAGGAGTTTTGTGTCATGGAAGGCTAGTAAGGTTGTAATTGGCTCTAACTGACTCTCCCAGCAGCTGAAATACTCTCTACCGGCAGTTGAGTGACAGTCCAAAAGGGGAGGGATGAGCTCCAACCTTTGAAAACATCAAAGGAATCACTTCCAACACAGTTCTTACAACCAGTGCCCTGCAGCTCAGCAGGGCTATGGCCAACCCAACAAAACTGATATAAAACAGCTTGTGCAGAGCAAGATTTTTACCCATACCCCTAGATCAGCAGTACCAGCAAATTCACAGGAAAAGAATTGTGGTGAGGAAGGATGCCAAATTGTGGCTTCAAAGTCAGCATCTGCCTATTGTCATGTGTAGCTAATACCTAGAATCTTTGGAGCTGATAATTCTCCTTCTGATGGTGAAACTTAACTCTCTCTCTATATATTTTTGTGTGACACTTAATATGAACAGGGATTTAATATTTACTAAATACTAAGCAATCAGATTTTAGCAATTAACATGATTCACAATGTTAGGACCTGATTTTCATTCGTATTTTCAATTTTATTTCTTATGCCATGTAACAGACGATGGGAACCATTTATCTTTCTTTAAATAAGGCTAGTGTTCATATCTCTGGAAATCAGTGTGGGCTGTTCCCTCTGCATAGGAGATTCTTTCCCTCAATATTCTTCTCTCCCTCCTTCTCTTACCTACATTGAATGAACTTCTCATTCGAGTCATAGTTGAGAGGATTTTTCCTTGACAAAGCCTCCCATGGGCTCCTTAGTCCCACTGCTGTGTCCCCATTGAATTTTAAGTCTCCTGTGATACAGAGCTTGTTTCACTGTATGATAATTTCCTTTTTTTTTTTTTTTTGTCTATACTCCCCTCTCTATAGTTAGTTCAGCATGAGCAAAAACCTTTGTTATCCTGTCTAACACAGTACATTACACATAGTAGGTATTCATTTATTTGTTCAATAAGTGAAGAAAGTGTGGTGTGGCGAAACAATGAAATATTGCCTTGATTTTCAAGTGGCCTGAAATCCAGGTCAGAAAAGATCCACGGCAGCATGGTCCTTGACCTCAAGGTGACCACAGTCTAGTATGGCAGCAAACAGAGAAGAATAATGATGATCAAACAAAGTACAATTGAGAGTGCAGAAGTCTCTTATACTTTCTTTCCTGGGGCAGATCTGGTAGAAGAGCAAGCCTGGGTGAGAACCCAGTGGGAAATAGAGAAGGTAGAACATCAGAACTTGTTCAGATGTGCTGGTGACTCAGAGTTGCCAGAGATGAATAAGGTCAGAAAGCCAGTGGTCTTAGGTCTGAGGGAAAGTTTAAGAAGTACAAAGGAAAATGGTATATTTATATTAGGATCAAGGTTATGGTAAGAGGAGTGGACTAAAATAGGAAGAGAGTAATGTGAGGAGGTAGGCACAAATAGAAGTTTGTTGTAACTACTGCTGTTTTGAGTAGCCTGTTGTTAGGTGCTGTTGAGTCTGCTGTGTCTCATAGAGACCCTATGTACAACAGAATGAAACACTGCCCAATCCTGCATCACCCTCGCAATCCTTGCTATACCTGACTGAACCCATTGTTGTAGCCAGTGTAAATCCATCTTGGTGATGGTTTTCCCTTGTTTCTCTGACACTCCACTTTACCAAACATGATATCCTTCTTCAGGAAATGCTCCCTTCTGACAACATGACCAAAGTAGGTGAGATGAAAT
>NW_006921808.1:2963818-2972964 GCF_000298275.1 Orycteropus afer afer
TGCAGCTACTGTGTTAATCCATCTTATTGAGGGTCTTCCCTTTTTCTTTCACCCTCCACTTTACCAAACATGATATCCTTCTTCAGGAAATGCTCCCTTCTGACAACATGACCAAAGTAGGTGAGATGAAATCTGGCAATTCTTGCTTCCAAGGAGCATTCTGGCTGCACTTCATCCAGGACGGATTTGTTTGTTCTTCTGACAGTCCATGGTGCTTTCAATATTCTTTTACAACATCAAAACACAGAAGAATAATCTCTTCTTTGATCTTCCTTATTCATTGTTCAGCTTTCACATGCATATGAGGTGATTGAAAATACTGTGGCTTGGGTTATGCACACCTTAGTCTTCACAGACATATCCTTGCTCCTCAGCATTTTAAAGTTTTTTTTTTTTTTTTTTCCAGCAGATTTTCCTAGTGCAATACATCCTCTGATTTCTTGACTGCTGCTTCTGTTGGTGTTGATGGTGGAACAAAGTAATATGAAATATTTGAGAACTTCAATCTTTTCTCCATTTCTCCTGAGGTGCTTATTAGTCCATTTGTGAGAATTTTTGTTTTCTTTATGTTGAGGTGTAATCCATACTGCAGACTGTAGTCTTAATTGTCATCAGAAAATACATCAAGTCATCTTCACTTTCAGCAAGCAAGGTTATGTCATCTTCATGTCACAGGTTGTTAATGAGTCTTCCTTCAATCCTGATGCTACATTCTTCTTCAAGTAGTCCAACTTTCAGGATCATTTGCTCAGTGTACAGATTGAATAAGTATGATGAAAGGTTACAACACTGATGCACACCCTTCCTTATTTTAAACCATGCATTATCCTCTTGTTCTGTTCAAACAACAGCTTCCTGGTCTATGTACAGTTTCTTCATGAGCACAACTAAGTGTTCTGGAATTCCCATTTTTCTCAATATCATTCATAATTTGTTATGATACACATAGTCAAATGCTTTTGCATAGTCAATAAAACAAGCAAACATCTTTTTGGTATTCTTTGCATTCAGCCAAGATCCATCTGAAATCAGAAATTATATAACTCTTTCCATGTCCTCTTCTGAATCCAGCCTGTATTTCTGGAAGTTCCCTGCTGCAACCATTTTTAATTACCTTCAGCAAAATTTTACTTGTGTGTGATATTAATGATATCGTTCAATAAATTCCACATTTTGTTGGATCACCTCTTTTTGGAATGGGCACAAATATGGATCTCTTCCAGTCAGTTGGCTGGGTAACTGTCTTCCAAATTTCTTGGCATAAATAAGTAAGTGCATCCAGTATGGCATCTGTTTTTTGAAACATCTCAGAGGGTATTCCGTCAATTCCTGGAGACTTGTTTTTTGCTGATTCTTTTGGTGCAATTTTGACTTCTTCCACCAGTACCATTCGTTCTGGATGATATGACACATCCTGAAATAGATGAATATCTACCAATTCTTTTTGGTATAGTGACTCTGTGTATTCTTTCTATCTTCTTTTGATGTTTCCTGCATCATTCAATATTTTGCCCATGTTGTTATTGTTAGGTGCCATCTAGTTGTGTCTGACTCATAGAGACCCTATACACAGCAGAATGATACACTGCCTGTTCCCGTGCCAGCTCCATGATCCTTGCTATACTTGAGCCCATCATCGCAGCCACTGTGTCAATCCATCTCATTGAGGGCCTTTCCCTTTTTTGTCTACCCTCCACCTTACCAAACATGACATCCAGAGAATAGTCCCTTCTGACAACATGACCAAAGTAGGTGAGATAGTGTGGCCATTCTGGCTTCCAAGGAGCATTTCGGATGCACTTCCTCCAGGAAAGATCTGTTAGTTCTTTTAGCATTCTATGGTACTTTCATCATTCTTTGCCAGCACCACAACTCAAAAGCATCAATTCTTCTTTGGTCTTTCTTATTTATTGTCCAGCTCTCCCATGCATACAAGGCAATTAAAAATATCATGGCTTGTGTCAGGTGCACCTTAGTCCTCAAGGAGACATTCTTGCTCCTCGGCACTTGAAAGAGGTCCCATGAAGCTAACTTTCCCAGTGCTATACATCATCTAATTTCCTGACTGCTGCTTTCATTGGCATCGATTGTAGAATCAAGCAATGTGAAGTCTTTGACAACTTCAATCTTTTCTCCATTTATCATGATGTTGCTTATAGGCCCAGTTGTGAGGATTTGTGTTTTCTTTATATTGGGATGTAATCCATACTGCAGACTGTTTTCTTCAATCTTCATCAGTAATTGCCTCAAGTCATCCTCACTTTCAGCAAGTAAAGTTGTGTTGTCAGTGTACGGCAGGTTGTTAATGATTCTTCCTCCAATTTTGATGCCATGCTCTTCTTCATATAGCCCAGCTTCTTGAACTATTTTCTCAGCATAAAGATTGAATAAATGTGGGGAAAGGATACAACCCTGACACACTCCCTTCCTGATTTCAAACCATGCAGTGTCCTCTTGTTCTGTTTGAACAACAGCCTCCTTCCTGGTCAATGTACAGGTTCCTCATGAGCACAATTGTGATAGTTGCAGCTGGGTGTCAACATGACTGGACCACAATTCTGTGTGGTTTAAGCAGTTGTGTTGTGGGTTGTTCTAATGATGGGATCAGATGTATATGTTTTGAGCAGCCAATCCATTGAAAGGGAATTTCCCTAAGAGTGTGACCAGCTTCCAATATATTTATGGACATCCTGGGAAAAGAGAGACTCTTCTGTGAATCAGGATCCTGTTGTGCTGCCTACAACTGTCTGTTAGCAAACAATCCACCATTAGGCCTGGAGATATTGGAATCGTCATTTGTTGGAATCAACAGCCGGTATACTACTTGTCAACCTTGAGCTCGTCAGTCCCTGCAGCTGTGTGAGTGAGGAAAAGCCTTCAGCTTGATGTTTGATCCAAGAACTTGGGACTTACCAGCTTCCGTAAGTGTGTGAGCCATTTTCCGTAGATAAATTTCTCTTTCTCTATATGTATATATAAGTTTTACTGGTTTTGCTTCTCTAGAGAACCCAGCCTAACACAACAATAAAGTGTTCTGGAATTCCCATTCTTCTCAATGTCATCCACAATTTGTTATGATCAACACAATCAAATGCTTTTGCATAGTCACCAAAACACAAGTAACCATCTTTCTGCTATTCTTTCTCTTGGACCAAGATCCATTTGACAGCAGCTATGATATTCCTTGTTCCATGTCCTCTTCTGAATCCAGCTTGCACCTCTGGAATTCTCTGTCAATATACTGCTGCAACCATTTTTTAGTTATCTTCATTAAGATCTTACTTGTATGTGATATCAATGATATTGTGCTATAATTTCCACATTCTGTGGGATTATTTTTCTTTGGAATGGGTACAAATATGGATCTCTTCCAGTCAGTTGGCCAGGTAGCTGTCTTCCAAACCTCTTGGTATAACTAAGTGAGTGCCCCTGGGGGGGCATCTGTTTGTTGAAACATCTCAATGGGTATTCCCTCAATTCTTGGAGCTTTGTTCTTCACCAATTCCTTCAGTGCAGCTTTGACTTCTTCCTTCAGTACCATTGGTTCTTGATTATATGGCACCTCATGTAATGGATGAACATCGATCAGTTCTTTTTCGTACAGTGACTCTTTGAATTCCCTCCATCTTCTTTTTTGTTTCCTGCATCATTCAATATTTTGCCCATAGAATCTTTCAATATTGCAAATAGAGACTAATTTTTTTTTTCTAAGTTCTTTCAGCTTGAGAAATGCTAAGTGAGTTCTTCCCTTCTGGTTTTCTAAGTCCAAGTCTTTGCACTTTTCATTATAGTCTGCTCAAGCTGCTGTTTGAAATCTGTTTAGCTGTTTTATCTTGTCATTTGTTCCATTTGTTTTAGCTACTCTCTTCTCAAGTGCAAGTTTCAGAGTCTCTTCTGTAATCCATTTTGGTCTTTTCTTTTCTCATCTTTTTAGTGACTTCTTGCTTTCTTCATGGATGATGTTTGTGATGTAGTCCCACAATTCTTCTGGTTTTGGTCATTGGTGTTCAATGCATCATATCTATTCTTTAGATGGTGTGATAGTTGGAGCTGTTTGTCAACTTGGCTGGACCACAATTCTGTGTGGTTTAAGCAATTGTTATGTGGGTTCTTCCCATGATGTGATTGAATGTATATGTTTTGAGCAGCCATAAATTGAAAGGGAGTTTGCCTAGGAGTGTGGCTTGTTTCCAATATGTTTATGCACATCCAGGGGAAAGAGACACTTTTCTGTGGTTCAGGATCTGGTTGTGCTGCCCACAACTGTCCATGAATGAACAATACACCATTTGGCCTGGAGATCTTGGATTTATCATTTGCTGGAGTGAACAGCCAATATACTGCCTGCCAACCTTGAACTTGTCAGTCCCTGCTGCTGCGTGAGTCAGGAAAAGCCTCCACCTTGATGTTTGATCCAAAAACTTGGGACTTTCCAGCTTCTATAGGTTTGTGAGCCACTTTCCTAAGATAAATTACTCTTTATCTGTACGTATATATAAACTTTACTGGTTTTTCTTCCCTAGAGAACCCAGCCTAACACATTTGGTACCAGGAGTGGTTCTAGAGAGACAGAATCATAAGGATGTGATGCCTAAATTGGTTCTCTGTAATTCTGTTTTGGCTCTCCAATTTGATTAATCACAATGGCACGGGGGACACTGCCTCCATTAGTAAAGTGGGCCCTGTGAATCTGTGGCATGAGGTGGCAACATTAATCTGCAAAATAGCACCCCCAATGGATCAAGGACTTTTGAGAAGTGAGACCCTGAGTGACCGCATATTTGATACTTTTCTGCAATTTTGTCAGCATGGGGAGTATAAGGAAGCTGGTTGGTTGGTCCTACTTACACTAGACATAGTGGTGAAAGAGCAATATGAGTTCAGGGCTACTGAGTCACAGCTTAAGTGCTGCATAAAAGACTTCAATGATTCCAGTTGTGCTCTGAAAGAAAGCCTTATTTCTTCTACTAACAGAGATGATATTGCTGAAAAACAAACCCAGAGTCTTATTGTAAGGGTGGCTGAATTACAATGCCAATTAAAATGCCAACCCAGAATGGTGTTTGAAGTTAAAGTGAGGGCATTGATTGGGAGAAAATGGGATTCTGAAACCTTGATTGGGGACATATTGGCAGAAAGTCAGGAAGATCAGTATATGGAACCTGCAAATTCTGTTCAATCTCTCCCATCTGAATGGATTATTATAAAACCATTATCCCTTCCACCTCAGTTTGATGGGATTAACCTGAATGTTCCTGCTGGGTCATTGCCTGAGGCAGAGGTCATAGAAGATATTGCTGAATGTTCTCAGGAACTTCCTCAACCACCCATTGTTGCTGTTATACCTATAACTAAAGTTAAGTCCAAGTGAGCCCCAAAAGGTGAAATGCAAAGGGTGACTAAGGAGGTGGTATGCTAAATCTCAAAAGACCTAATTGTTTGTGCCTACATGTGTTGAGCTCAGGTTATGAAGGAGTTGTTCGGCATGAGGAATTTGCCAACACACAACAATGCAAGTGCAAGAAGGAGAGTTTACTTGCTAGCTTGAGTTAGGGTCCCTGCTCTCACCAGTTCAGTGGCTTGAGTAAAAGACCTTGTGCTCTTTTACTATCACACATTTATAGAAAAAAATATAGGGTGGAGTAGATAATTGGGATTTAGGACAGGGGTTTGGGAAGTTGGGGGGCGGGTTGGAATCCCCCGGCTTCAGAGGTGAGTGAGAGATTTTTTTGGGGCCGGGTGGATCTCTTTGATATGTGCAAAATCCGTGGGGAGGTGAGAGCTATCGGAGCTTTCAAAGGTGGGCGAGAGACTTTTCGGGGCCAGGGAGATCTCTGATAAAAAGTTCTGAGGCATGGGACTTGTTAATCTCCATACTAAAGGCTTCTGGTTTAAGATTTCCCTGCAGGCTATTAGGACTTGGGCCTCAGCTCCACATTTCCCCCTTTTTTGTTATGTACATGAGGAATCATTCTCTTGTACAAGAGATAAGGACTGATATTGTTGCTTCAAGACTATAAGTTGTATAGTATTAACTCGATTTTTCACAAAGTTGACTAATCTGTTTAAAACACAAGGACTAACTGTTAGTAAAATTAGTTAATTACAGTATCAGAACTCTAAGCACCTGAGAGAGTAGGCACTTCTCAAAACATTGTTTTGTGCTACTCTTAACAGAAATTGTTTCCAGGCGGACAATTTTTAGCAATCAGGAGTTTTTCAGTTGCTTATAGAAAATTTCACTTTGGAGTTTATAAAGATTTATGGGTGGCAAAGTTACACTAAGTAATTTACTACACTGCAGATTACCCCCTGGCTTTTCTAGCTATTATTTCTTTTATACTTCAAAAATTCACATCTCTTTCACCATCAGTTTAAGAATAACCACACCTATGGAAATGTGTAAGCCAGCTACTTCATGACTTTATCTCCCCCCATTTTAAATAATTAATTTTTAATTTGCTCATCCCTATCAGACCAATACTCCGAGGAAGCGTGATCCTTTTTCTGTGGAAAATCTTCTGTTCTGCTTGGAAACTTTAGGTATGTGGATCCATAAATAAGCAAAGTTCAGCTTAGCACAAGCTATTAAATTGCAGTAACTTAACACCATCTGTGTTAATCATCTTCTTCTAGCTATCCCAGCTAGGTCATGGGTACTAGTTGCTAAGTTTGGGAGTTACATTCTTCTTTTCACTTCAGATTAACTAGTACCTTCTGTTACATCTTCAGTTCTCAGGGACTATTTCAATGCTTGTAGGTTCACAATTCATTGTACTTCAGACCAGTTAGCTCTTCTTCTTATCTCCGGCTCCTGGGTTTTCTTTGCTCAGGTAGGACAGGTTCAGCTGGGTGAAGTGCACAAAGTGCTGGTTTAACTTGATGAACTTCAGGTGGTTTGAGAGTACTCAAAGAAATCTGGTGCTACTTCCAGGGCATCTTTGACGATCACAGCTGCTGAGAACTTGAACCTGTGGAAGATCTGGTCCAGAGTCCAGCAGTAATGTTGCATAATTTGATAGTAGTTCTGGAATTTGTGGTGGTTGGGCGGCACAGCAACATGCTTCAGGTCAGGTTGCTGGATGTGCGTGATGGTGCTGCTATAGGAGGTAATGACCTGGGTTGTCTCCTCATGCTCACAGTCCTGGTTGACAATGATGGGGCACAGGCACATGTGGTGGGGCAGGGGGGCCTGCAGTGGGCACTCTCAACCGCTGCTTCCACTGAGCATGGTGCTCCTTAGCCTGCTGCAATAATCCCCGCTGATGTTCCAACTCCACTTCAGTGTTCTGGGCTAGGCGGATCACTTCACGGGTGAGGCTGGTGGGGTCATTATCAAGAGAACTGTTTGAGGGAGGCCTGCTAGGTGCTGGGTGTGTTCAGAAGAAGAGAAGGAGCAGGGCATTCCAGGTTACAAAGAGGATAGTGCTCCACAGCACAATCTCTGCAGACTGCTTCTTCAGCATCCTGGTCTTAGGTCAAAGAGTACAAAATTCAATTCGTATTTTCTTTGCTGCACTTCCCCCATTTCCACTCAGGTGGATCCAAGTGATTACAAGCAAGTAACATACAAGTTTACTATTCACTGGTTTCCTTTAACTTTCAGTTCTGGGAGGTTTTTTTTTTTTTTCTCATGGACTATGATTTTTCTGCTTTGTTGGACCCAAAGTTTATCTGCTTGCTTGAAATGCAAAAAGTTAAACAGTCATTTTTTTTTTCCCTCAGGTTTTCTCTTCACATGTAAATTTTCCCTTCCCTCAGTAGTACTGGGTGGGGCTAAGGTTTCCCACTTAAGTTTCTATTTCCTCTTTTATTATATCCAATTAAGTATTGGCTGAAGGCGGACTTACACTCTTTTAATCATATAATTCATTTATACAGAGAAGTCATTACATCTATTTACAATCTTTTCCAATTTTCATTTCTACTGGCTAAATATGTTTTAGGAGCTCTGGTAGCATAGTGGCTAAGACACTTACCTGCTAACCAGACAGCTGGCGGTTCAAACCCACCAGCCACTCCTCGGAAGGAAGATTGGGCAATCCGACTTCCGTAGTGATACTGCCTCAGAAACCCAAGAAGGGGTCGCTATGAGTCGGGGCCGACTCGACGGCACATAACAACAACAACAAGAAATATATTTTATGTAAGAGTTAACATTTACTTGAATTCATTACTGCTAGAAACCTGTTATGACATAGGGTTCTTAGTTTATACTACTTATATAGTTTATACTATTATACTTTAATAGAAAGTATATCGTTAATGTGACATTTTACAGTGAAAGATTCACTATTCTTTTTTCCCACCTTCTGAATAAATCTACTAAAACTGATATAAAGCTATCAAAGTTTCAATGTACTTTATGGTTTCTTTACACTTACTATTTGTGGGTATTAACACTGAGGTAAATAAAGTTTACACTTTCTCAACTTTTTTATAACTTAATACATATTTTTTAGATTTAACTTTTATTATCTTTTATGTTCTGGGATAACTAGACATTCTGCTTTAAGACAAAACTAATCTTGCTCCTCTCTCTCTGAAAAAAATTTAGTACCAGTTATTTCACGCTCCCTCTTGCTTTTCAGGTCACGATAAAACTTTCAATCTAGTTCTTAAGGTGGTTTCGTTCACTATCCCAAAATGTTATATTTTAATAATTACATTTTTTTTAATTGCCTTAAAAACAGTGTGGAGTACATTTAGATAAACACATAATCCTAAACACATAGTCCTTTTAAAGATATTCCAGGTTCATCTCTTCACTTTGATTACTATCTCATTCTATGCAAAAGGCCTTGGGCTTTTGGCTAGGTGTAACTAAAAGTTCCAGCTTCTGGATTAATTATTTACAAGCAACACTAAAGAAAGTAACTATTTAAGAATTCAAAGTGTCATTTCCCAGGCCCTTTCTTTTCTTTTACAAAGTCTGGTGCTTCTATGAGTTTGGAGCCACTGGTAATACTGCTCTAAAGAACGAAAAGTATGAAATGTTTTACAAGGGACCATGTCCCCTACATAGCAACAGACAATAAGCGATAATGTTTAAACAGAAAATAAACTTAAAATTGGATACTTTACACAGTTGAACATGCTCTATCAATTGCAAATAATTTAAAAAATTTCTTAAGTTTCTACAAAGC
>NW_006921808.1:2973076-2974637 GCF_000298275.1 Orycteropus afer afer
GACTTTCAATATCTTTTGGGTGAAATTAAATAAGTAAAATAATCATTAAGTGCTTCCAGTTATTAAAACAAAACAGTGTTAACAACGGTGCTCACGAAAGTGCTAAGTGACTGAACACTAGATCACGGTATCCTTGCCTCTGAACTCCAGGTGTATTCGGCTGATTCTGTTAGCTAGAACTCTGGTTCAGTTACAGGGCACTCCCAGTCCAGGAGATCTCAGGTTTGTTTTAGCAATGTTCATAATTTTTGGAAGGAGTAAGAACTGGAATGGATTCTTACAAGATGGAAAACAAGGTAAAGCTGAGAAGGAACAATCTGCTCCCAAGATACTCAGAGGTTTCTGCTATTCACTCAGCTAATACATCAGTGCACGCACACACACATATACATATTTACTTAATATATCAAAATGACTTAGAAACAAATATTCTAGTATTTTTAAAGATCTAAGTTAAAACTAAAAGATTCGAGAAGAGACACAGTATGTTTGATTGTACCTCTCATGCATCCTTTTTGTTAAAGGTTTCATTTAAAATTATGTTAACACCAGCTTGAACTCCTTGGTTTCTATAGAGAATCCATTATTTTCCAAAACAGATCTCCGGGCTTCCATCTGGATTCTTTCACATTCCTCAGTGGTGAACAAAAGCTGGAGGAGTTTGTTGACAATCTTCTCAGATATGCTGATGAGTAGTTAAATCCGGAGTTTGGGGCAACACACTCTCTGCAGCTGCAATACCTGCTGACAATCATCCCAAGTGGGGTTATGAGTAAACAATATAGAATCTAACAAATTAATTAGGCTTTGGGGGTTTTCAGAAAAGGGGGCGTTTTGCACTTTCCAGTTATACAGGTCTGATGTTGAAAATGGCCAGTACTGATAGGTTCTGCTTCCGTCCTCATGGGGCGGGCTAACCGCTCTGAGAGGCAGCACCTAGACAGCAGACGATGGAGCTTCAGCTTCCTGAGAGCCCCTCTGGTGTTGGCGGAGACCAGAGGCTGGGCCCGTAATGACGGGTGGCATGCTTGGAGCATTTGCTCCATTCCCTCCCAACACTTGTGGAACCTGGAGAGGGTGGGGAGGTGACGGAGGCGCATAGGGAGGTGGAGACATGCTGCTTTCTAGGTCCATTAGATCTAGGTTAACCTGAGAATCAGGCAAAACCAGTGGAACAGCTGCTCGGGACCCAGGTCATCTCGGCTTCTCCTTTTCACTAGTCCCGAGTGAGGATGTTAATACCTTAACAGAGAGATTCGGAAGAAAAAGTTTTAGCCATGGGGGAGGGGTAGTTACCATATCTTCCTACATTAAAATGTAAGGAAATTGGTCCTGGTGCTCATGGGGGTCTGGCACTTGGACTCGGTCGAAAATGGCTGCGATCACCTTTCCATCCAGTGAGCCTTCTGGCGGCCATCCCACCTTAAGAGTAGGCTATTCTGAAGAGCAAAAAGTTATTAGTTTATTTTTCTTAATTATTACAGACATTAGATCCTCTGGTTTTAAGCTCTGAAAAATGTTCAACCATCAGGGACAGAGGGGTAGTCTGTTTCTGTCCCAT
>NW_006921808.1:2975457-2980833 GCF_000298275.1 Orycteropus afer afer
TGGGACGTGTTAATCTCCATACTAAAGGCTTCTGGTTTAAGATCTACCTGGAGGCATTAGGACTCAGCATGGGACGTGTTAATCTCCATACTAAAAGCTTCTAGTTTAAGATTTCCCTGGAAGCTATTAGGACTCCGGCCTCAGCTCCACACACGTACAGAGAGAAATCTAGAAAATGTGTATGGGAATGGCTACTGAGGGTGTGGGATAATGATGCAAGGAATGTAACATTGATTAAGTCTGAGTTTATTGATTTAGGCCCAGTAAGTATGGATTCTTCATTCAATGTTTCAGCTCAAGAGGTTAGAAAAGGATCTAATAGTTTATTTGGTTGGCTTACTGAAGCATGGATAATGAGGTGGCCTACCTTAAGTCAAGTTGAAGTACCAGACATGCCTTGGTATAATGTAGAAGGAGGTATCCAGAGACTTAGGGAAATTGGCCTGTTAGAATGGATTTATCTGATTAGACCCCTAGAGCCAGAAATGGAGAGTCCAGAGGACACTCTTTTCACCAGTATGGTGAGGAATAAATTTGTAAAGGGAGCCCTATCATCCTGGAAATCTGCTGTGATTACTATTTTATGTAAGCCATATTCGACAGTGGGAACTTCCCTAATTGAACTAAAGGCACTTAGCTACAATGGGGCTAATTGGACCTGGTGGTAGGAGGGGCCAACTGGCAGCAGTTAATTGACAAAGGCAAGGTGGATGTGGTTACCATAATGGACAGAAGATTTGGAACAGTAATTAGAATACTCTGACTCATATGGAATTATGACATTGGCTACCTAGTTATGGTGTTCCTGGTAGTGAAATACATGGAAAACCTACTAAATATTTACTTGATCTGTATAGACAGAAGAATTATGGGCCACATAAACAGCAGCCTAGATTGAATCACCAGAATACAGAGTCACAGCATCTCAATCAATTCCCAGACTTGAGACAGTTTACAGACCCACAACCCCTTGAAGGAAGGGGAGGCCAAGTCCCCTGGAAGAAGGACCCATTACATTGCCAAACATTTATAATTTCCATATATCCCCCAGCCTTCCCAGAGGGATCTGAAGGTCTTTGCAAGAGTGACTGTTCACTGCGGAGAAGGAAATAGTCAAACTTTTTCCGCATCACTGAATACTGGCTCTGAACTGACACTAATCCAGGAGACCCAAAAAACATCACTGTGGCCTGTCAGCCAGAGAGGAGGCATATGGAGGTCAAGTTATTGATGGAGTTTTAGCTAAGGTGCATCTCACATTGGGTCCCTGAACACATCTGGTAGAGATTTCCCCAGTTCCGGAATGCATAGTTGGAATAGATATACTGACCAATTGGCAGAACTCCCACGTTGGGTCCCGAACACCTGGAGTAAGGGCTATTATGTTAGGAAAAGCCAAGGGGAAGCTATTAGAACTGCATCTACTTACAAAAATTGTAAACAAAAAACAATATTGCCTCCCTGGAGGGGTTGCAGTGATTACTGCCACCATCAGGGACTTGAAGGAAGCAGAGTTGGTGATTCCCACCACATCCCCAGTTAATTCATTTATATGGCCTGTGCAAAAAAACAGATGGATCATGGAGAATGATAGTAGACTATCATAAACTTAATCAGGTGGTGACTGCAATTGCAGCTGCTGTTCCTCGCATGGTTTCATTGCTTGAGCAAATTAGTACATTTCCTGGTACTTGGCATGCAGCTATTGATCTGGCCAACACCTTTTTCTCAATACCAATTTCAAACAACCATCAGAAGCAGTTTGTCTTCAGCTGGCAAGACCAACAATATATTTTCACAGTGCTTCCTCAAGGGTATATCAACTTCCCAGCACTATGTCACAATTCAGTCTATAGGGATCTTGATTGCCTTTCCCTTTCACAAGACATCACACTGGTCCATTATATTGATGCTATTATGTTGATTGGACCTAGTAAGGATGAAGTATCAATGACTCTAGACTTATTAGTGAGACTTCTGAGTCTGGGAGGGTGAGAAATTAACCCAATAAAAATTCATGCACCTTCCACCTCAGTGAAATTTTTAGGTCCAATGGTGTGGGGCATATCAAGATATTCCTAGTAAAGTGAAGGATAAGTTATTTTATCTGGCTTCCCCCACAACTAAAAAGGAAGCACAATGTCTGGTGGGCCTCTTTGGATTTTGGAGGCAACATATACCTCATTTGGGTGTGTTGCTGTGGCCTATTTATCAAGTGACTCGGAAAGCTGCTAGTTTTGAGTGGGGCCCAGAACAACAGAAGGCTCTCCAACAGGTTCAGGCTGCCATGCAGGCTGCTCTGACACTTGGGGCCATATGTTCCAGCTGATTCAACGGTGCTTGAAGTGTCTGTAGCAGATAGAGATGCTGTTTGAAGTCTTTGGCAGGTCTCTATTGATGAATCACAACCCAGACCCTTGAGATTTTGGAGCAAAGCCCTGCCATCCTCTGCAGATAGCGACTCTCCTTTTGAGAAACAACTTTTGGCCTGTTCCGGGCTTTACTACAGACTGAATGCCTAACCATGGGCCACCAAGTCACCATGAGGTCTGAGCTGCTCATCATGAATTGGGTGCTGTCTGACCCACAGAGTCATAAATTTGGGTATGCACAGCAGCACTCCATCATGAAATGGAAGTGGTATATCAGAGATTGGGCTTGAGCAGGACCTGAAGGCCAAAGTAAGTTTCATGAGGAAGTAGCCCAAATGCCTATGATCTTCACTCCAGTCACATTAACTTCCCTCTCCCAGTCTGCACCTATGGCCTCATGGGAAGTTCCTTATGATCAGTTGACTGAGGAAGAGAAAACTTGTGCCTGGTTTACAGATGGTTCTGTGCAACATGCAGACACCACTCAAAAGTGGACAGCAGCAGCACTGTAGCCCCTTTCTGGCACTTCCTTGAAGGACAGTGATGAAGGAAATTCCTCCCAATGGGTATAATTTTAAGCCATGTATCTATCTGGCTGTTCACTTTGCATGGAACAAGAAATGATCACATATGCAATTGTATACAGATTAATGGGCTGGGGTAAATGACTTGGCCTCATGGTCTGGGTTTTGGAAGAAGCATGATTGGAAGATTGGTGATAAGGATATATGGGGAAGAGGTATGTGGATAGATCTCTCTGAATGGGCCAAAGGAATAAAAGTATTTGTGTCTCATGTGAATGCCCACCAAAATGTGACCTTGGCAGAGGAGGAGTTTAACAATCATGTGGATAGGATGACAAGTTCAGTGGAAACCAGCATCCTTTTCCCAGCTACTCCTGTCATTGCTCAATGGGCTCATGAGCAAAGTGGCCATGGTGGTAGGGATGGAAATTATGCATGGGCTCAGCAACATGGACTTCCACTTACCAAGGCTGATTTGGCTACAACCACTGCTGATTGCCCAATCTGCCAGCAGCAGAGACCAACACTGAATCTGCAATATGGAACTATTCCTTGGAGTGACCAGCCAACAACATGGTGGTAGGTTGATTACATTGGACCATTTCCATCATGGAAAGGACAGTGTTTTGTTCTTACTGGAATAGATAGTTATTCTGGATATGGATTTGCCTTCCCTGCACGCAATGCTTCTGCCAAAACTACCATCCGTGGACTTACAGAATGCCTTATCCACCATAATGATATCCCACATAGCATTGTTCCGATAAAAGGATTCATTTCACAGCAAATGAAGTGCAGCAATGGACCTATTCTCATGGAATTCACTGGTCTTACCATGTTCCCCATCATCCAGAAGCAACTGCCTTGATAGAACGATGGAATGGCCTACTGAAAAGGCAATTATGGTGCCAGCTAGGTGGCAATACCTTGAAGGATTGGGACAATGTTCTCCAGGAGGCTGTATATGCTCTAAACCAATGCCCAATATATGGTGCTGTTTCTCCAGTAGCCAGGATTCGTGGGTCCAGGAACCAAGGGGTGGAAACTAGAGTGGTACCACTCACTATTATCCCTAGTGACCTACTCAAAAAATTTTTGCTTCCTGTCCCTGCTACCCTATGCTCTGCGGGTCTGGAGATCTTAGTCCCAAAGGGAGGAACACTCCCACCTGGAGGCACAATACTGATTGCATTGAACTGGAAGTTAAGAATGCCACTTGGCTATTTTGGCTTCCTCATGCCTCTAGATCAACAGACAAAGAAGGGCCTTACTGTACTATCTGGTGTGATAGTTCCTGATTACCAAGGGAAAATTGGATTGACATTATATAATGGAGGTAAAGAAGAATATGTCTGGAATAAAGGAGATTCTTTAGGAAATCTCTTAGTATGACCATGCCCTGTAATTAAAGTCAATGGAAAACTACAGCAACCCAATTCTAATATGACAACTAGTGGCCCAGACCCTTCAGGAATGAACGTTTGGGTCACCCCACCAGGCAAAGAACCACAACCAGCTGAGGTGCTTTCTGAGGGCAAGGGAAATACAAAATGGGTGGTGGAAGGAGGTAGTTCTGAATATCGGCTATGACCATGTGACCAGTTGCAGAAATGAGGACTGTGATTGTTACATTTTTTCATTGCATATATGCATCAAATATTTTTGTTTCCTTCTGTAATAGACTGTGAAATGTAAATAAGGTTAATGTGTTTCAATTGCACACATGTCAGCATATCATGTTAAGCACAAATGTGACTTTATAATTGTCCTTATTTAGAGATTATATGTAGTTAAGAAGATGTGTATAACTGCCAAGTTGACAAGGGGTGGACTGTGATAGTTGGAGCTGTGTGTCAACTTGGCTGGACCACAATTCTGTGTGGTTTAAGCAAATGAGATGTAGGTTGTTCCCATGATGGGATCAGATGTATGTTTTGAGCACCCAGTCCATTGACAGGGAGTTTTCTTAATGGTGCGGCCTGCTTCCAATATATTTGTGTATATCCTGGGAAAAGAGACACTCTTCTGTGGATGACAATCCTGTGGTGATGCCTACAACTGTCCATGAGCGAACAATCCACCATTCGGCCTGGAGATCTTGGATTCGTCATTTGTTCGAGTCAATGGCCAGTATACTGTCTGCCAACCTTGAGCTCGTCAGTCCCTGCAGCTGCATGAGTCAAGAAAAACCTCCAGCTTGACATTTGATTCAAGAAGTTGGGACTTGCCAGCTTCTATAAGTGTGTGAGCCATTTTCCTTAGATAAATTTCTCTTTCTCTATATGTATATATAAGCTTTACTGGTTTTCTTTCTCTAGAGAACCCAGACTAACACAAATTGTTGTTGTTGTTATTTGCCATCGAGTCAGCCCCGACTCATAGCGACCCCTCCTTGGGTTTCTGAGGCAGTATCACTACGAAAGTAGGAATGCCCAACCTTCCTTCCGAGGAGTGGCTGGTGGGTTTGAACCACCAGCCTT
>NW_006921808.1:2981523-2983662 GCF_000298275.1 Orycteropus afer afer
TTGACAACTTCCAATTTTCCTAGATTCATACTTCGTACATTCCATGTTCTGATTATTAATGGATGTTTGCAGCTGTTTCTCCTCAATTTGAGTTGTACTACATCAACAAACAGAGGTTCTGAAAGCTTTACTTTATCCGTATCATTAAGGTTGGTTCTACACTGAGGAGGCAGCTCTTTCCCAGTCATATTTTTGAGTGCCTTCTGACCTAAGGGGCTCATCTTCCTACACGGTATCAGACAATGTTTCCAGGCTATTCATAAAGTTGCCCAGTAAGGTATCAGTAAGGTTTCTCTGCTATTTGTAAGGTTTTCCCTGGCCAATTCTTTGAGAAGTGGATGGCCTCTTCCTTCTTCCTAGTCTGTCTCAGTCTGTAAGCTGCATTGAAACCTGTGAACCATGTGCAACCCTGCTGGGTTTAAGACACCAGTGACATAGCCTCAAGCCTCACAGCAACATGCCACCCACAATAGGACAAACTGACAGGCTAGTTTGTCTCCCTTAGCTGTTCAAAACCTCTCCACCCACCCCTTACATGGATCCTTGACCATTTTCTGCCACTTGGTGGCGGGGCCTGGGACCCTCACCTTAACTGGATCCTTGCTGCTGTTTCCTTGCTCTGTCCTGGATCCCTGGCTTTTTCTCTGCTTTTCCTTGCTTTCCTACCACTTAGAGTGGTGGCATGTCCTGGGTCCCTTGCCTTATCTGTATCCATGCCACATATTCCTCACTCTTTCCTGGTCCCCCTGGCTTCTCTGATTTTCCCCACTTTCCTGCCACTTAGGGGGGTGTGGCCTGTGTCCCTGGCCTTCCCTGGATCTCTTCTGCTGTGTCCTTTCTCTGTTCTGGTCCCACTGGCTTTTGCTCTGCTTTTCCCCACTTTCTCACTCCTTGGGGGCTGGTGGGATAGCAGGAGAAAGCAGAGAAAAAGCCAGGGGTCCAGGACAGAGAAAGGAAGCAGCAGCAGTGATCCAGGTAAGGTGAGGAACCCAGGCCTCACCCCCAAGTGGCAAGAAAGAGGCAGGAATCCATGTAAGGGGAGGGTGGAGAGGTGTAGAACAGCTAAGGGAGACAAACTTGTCTGTCAGTTTGTCATACTGTGGTGGCATATTGCTGTGAGGCTTGAGGTTGTGCCACCAGTTTCTCAAATGTAGTGGGGTTGCACGCCTATAGAATCGTTCACTATTACAACTCAAGACTTGTTCTTTTCCCTCAGTTCTTTCAAATTGAGAAATGCTGAGTGTGTTGTTTCTTTTTGGTTTTCTAGCTCCAGGTCTTTGCACATTTCATTATAATAATTGACTCTTTCTTTTTGAGCTGTTCTTTTTGCAGCTCTTTTATCTTGTCATTTCTTCCATTTGTTTTAGTTACTCTTTGTTCAAAAGCAAGTTTCAGAGCCTCTTCTGATATCTGTGTTGGTCTTTTCTTCCTTTCTTGTGTTTTTAATGACCTTTTGCCTTCTTTATGTATGATGCTCTTGATGTCATTCCCCAATTCACCTTGTGTTCAATGAATCAAACCTATTCTTCAGATGGCCTCTAAACACAGGAGGAATATAATCAAGGAGTGATATAATCATCGACTTGTTTTAATTGTTTTCAGCTTTAACTTGAACTTACATAGGAGCAATTGATGGTCTGTTCCACAGTGAACTCCTGGCCTTGTTTTGGCTGAAAATTTTGAGCTTCTCCATCGCCTCTTTCCACAGTTGTAGTTGATCTGATTCTTGTGTATTCCATCTGGTGAGGTCCATGTGTGTAGCTGTCATTTATGTTGTTGAAAAAAGGTATTTGCAATGAATAAGTTGTTGGTCTTGCAAAATTCCATCTATCTATCTATCTATCTATCTATCTATCTATCTATCTATCTCCAGCATCATTCCTATCACTGAGGCCATGTTTTCTAACAACGAGTGAGTCTTTGCTTCCAACTTTCACATTCCAATCACCAGTAATAATCAGCACATCTTGATTGGATGTTTGGTCAATTTAAGACTGCAAAAGTTGGTAAAAATCTTCAATTCCCATGTCTTTAGCATTGGTAGTTGGTACATAATTTTGAATAATGGTAGTAAGGAGCTCTGGTAGGATAGTGCCTAAGGCACGTGACTGCTCACCAGAAGGCTGGTGGTTCAAACCC
>NW_006921808.1:2983762-2987757 GCF_000298275.1 Orycteropus afer afer
GGAAACCCAAGGAGAGGTCGCTATGAGTCGGGGCCGACTTGATGGCAAACAACAACAACAACAGTAGTACTAACTAGTATCCCTGTAGGCATAGGGTTATTGTCCTATCACTGACATCATTGTACTCCAGGATAGATCTTTAAACATTTTTTTGTGATGATGAATGCTACACTTTTCCTCTTCAATTTATCATTCCCAACATAGTAGATCATATAGTTGTCCTATACAAAATCGGCAAAAGTAGCCCATTTCAGCTCACTAATGCCTAGGATATGGATTTTTATGTGTTCCATTTCATTTTTGACAGCTTCCAATTTTCCTATATTCATACTTTATAATTCCCTGTTCTGATTATTAATGGATATTTGCAGCTCTTTCTTTCCATTTTAAGTACTGCCCCATCAGAAAACAGGGGTATCAAAGCTTTACTCTCTCTGTCATTAAAGTTGACTCTATTTTGAGGAGGCAGCTCTTCCCCAGTTGTATTTTGAGTGCCTTCTGACCTGAGAGACTTATCTTCTGGCACTATATGGGACAGTGTTCCAGGGCTATTCATAAAGGTTTCTTGTTTTGTATCAGACAGTGTTTCACTGCTATTTGTAAAGTTTTCAGTGCCCAAATCTTTGAGAAGTGGATAGTCCCTTCCATCTTCTAAGTTTGTCATAGTCTGGAAGCTCCACTGAAGTCTGTCTACCAGGGGTGACTTTGCTGGTATTTGAAATACCTGGTAGTGTAGACTCCAGCCTCACAGCAACACACAAGTCACCACAGTATGAAAAACTGAGAGAAGAATGGTACTTGAGTACCCTAGGATGCCAAAATCTCAATTTTATTAAATGGAAGTCAATATTGCTTAGTGATAAATAATTTTATTTGGGGTCATATAGACTTGGATTCAAACCTCATATTTGCCCCATATTAATTGTGGTCTTGGACAGGACTTTTCCCATAAGTCCCCTGAAAAAATGGAATAGTATGCTTGCTGCAACACCCAAAACTGAACAACAAGGATTCACTACTCAAAGGATGGCAAGTTTCAAGGTGCTAGTAACTTCAGGAGCAGGAAGACAGGAGCCCAGGTCCCAAATGTTTAGCAAACTTTTGGACCTGCCCTTGTCCACATATTGCCTCCTTTCATGTGTGCAAGCTGGCTACCAGTAACAACTTGTGGGAACATGCTCCTTTTTTGTACAACCAGCAGGAAAAATGAAGTGGCATCTTTTCTTAGAAATAAACACTACCTGGGGGAAGTGGTGGTTCAGTGGTAGAATTTTTGCTTTCCATGCAGAAAAACCAGGGGCACAGCTACTACTCATTTGTAAGTGGAGGCTTGTGTAGCCATGGGGCTGAACAGGTTCCATTGAAGCTTCCAGACTAAGATAGACTAGGAAGAAATATTTAGTGATCTACTTCTGAAAATCAGCCAGTGAAAACCCTATGGATTACTATGGTCCAATCCACACTGATCATAGGGATAATGTAGGGCTGAGTAGCTTTAGAAGGGGCATGGAGGCCACATCTTCTGACCTTCTCTAACTCTACAAGAGGAAGACAGAATCACTATCAGTAGCCCAAGGCCTATTCCTATGAGGCCAGACATGCTGTCTCCCTCCATCCCTTTCACCAACCATTCCTCCCAAAGCACCCACCACCTCTATCCTGGGCTCGATAATTCACTGCAATGGCCACACAGAGCTCACAGATTAAGGGGTTTATTAGGGAAACACCAGGCTACAATTCAAGTTCAAGAAAAATGCTCGGTCTCTCTCCCAGCCCACAATCTCTCTCTCAACAGTCTCTCACAGACTCTTTCCCAACAGTGTGTGTTCCTCGGTGTCTCACTCAGCAATGCGTGTCTCTTGCATCTCTTTCCCAGCAGCGTGTGTCTCTTTCAGGAGTGTGTGTCTTTTTCAGCAGCACGTCTTCCTCAACCAGCAGTCAGAGAGAGGCTTCTGCCTCTAGGAGTCCTCCTTTTGAGCCTGGCAGAGTGGCTAAATAAGCCAATCATAACATCAGAATTCTAAGCACCTGAGAGAGAACAGGAACCTCCCAGAACATTTCTTTGTGTTGAGCTCAACAGAAATACCCCCAGGTGGATAACTTTTACAATCAGGAGCTCCTCTGTTGCTCACAGCAAATTCCACCACAGAGTTTACAAAGACTTATAGCTAGAAAAGCCACACTACACAATTTATTATACCGCAGTAGCATTTTGTTCCATTGTGTATGTGGTCACCACGAGTTGGGGGTCCAATGTATGGCAGCTAACAACAAGCACTGCATACAGAGATACTTGCAATGATTGGCTTAAATCATCTGGAGTGGAATGCATGTTGGGGAGTCGTCCATAGTGTTCACACACTCTACCTCATAGGATACTAGGAAAGTAAATGGGAAATGTAGTCCCTGGCAGAGACAAGGCACCCCTGGAGAATGGACTTAGAGTTTATGTATTAGCTGTGCTATTTTGAGCAAGTTACTTAGTCTCTCCAAGTTTCAGCTTGTGTAAAAAGTGGAGATGCTAATGTCTGCTAAATGAGAAACTACATGCATAGAGCTCAGCATAGTTCCTGTCCCATAATGAGTTCTCAATAAATGTACTTGCTATTAGTTGTCATTGTTATCAGTGGAATATCTGGAGCTGCCCAAGTGCTGTCACTTAGAGGAACAGGGCAGTGATAGCATTTGTTTTTGGAATCTGTGAAATTAATTACTTGTGGAAACTTCATGGGAGGATTTCTGGTAGTCAATGAAGATAAAGGCTTGAAGCTCTGGAGAGTGGTGTGTGACTGAGGACTTTGACACAAAGATGATTGTGGAAACAGGTAGCTCCAGGAGAGGGAGAGAACAAGGAAAGAAGGGTGATGTGTAAACTCTGGAGGTATATCTGTTCTTAGGCAGGGACTGTCTGGAAAGGAAAATGGGGATCCAGAAGTCTTGACAAGTGGACAATGATAATGCACAAATGAAATTGTAGAACCAAATGAAATGAGCTTCTAAAGAAGGAAAAACATTAGGCAAAAATCATAGAGACTGTGAAGATTGGCTCAACTGTCCTTTATATATATATATATATATATAAACTTTTTATTGTTAAAGTTTACATAGCAAATTGGTTTTGAACTTAACAATTCACACACATTTTGTTTTCTGACATTCATTGCAATCCATACAATGAAAGACCATTCTTTCCACGTCTTCCCTGTGTTACTCATTTCCATTCCTTCTTCTTCCTTCCCCTTCCTGCCTTCTGAGTTTTATCTCTGGGCAAATGCTGCCCTTTTGATATCTCATCATTGACTATTAAAAGGAATGGTACCTCCCTGATGGGGGTACCTATAGACCCTATAGACCTGTCTGTTGTTTGGCTGAAAGTTGAACCATAGGGGTGAGTCCAGTTACAGGCCTGAATGGTATCTAAGGCCATAGTGTTGGGAGTCCCACCAGTGTCTAATAGACCAGTAAGCCTGATCTTTTCTATGATTTTGAGTTTTATTCCATATTTTTCTCCTACTCTATCCAAGACCTTTTATTGTGATCCCTTTCAGAGTAGTCAGCAGTGAAAGCTGGGCACCATCAAGTTCTTCTGATTTTTTACAATCAACAAGGGAGTGTGTCAGGGTTGTATCTTTTCACCATACATTTGAGGGTCATGAAGGCTGGGGTTCATATGGTCCATTAGTTCTTTGGACCAATTACTTCCTTGCATCTTTAATTGTATTTATTCTTCTTTGCTTTGGATGTTGTTGTTGTTAGGTGCTGTCGAGTCATTTCTGACTCATAGCGACCACATGCATAGCAGAAGGAAACACTGCCCAATCCTGCACCAGCTCCATGATCCCTGCTATATTTGAGTGCATCATTGCAACCACCATATCAATCCATTTCGTTGAAGACCTTCCCCTCTTTCGTCGACCCTCCACCCTACCAAGCATGAAATCCTTCTCCAGGGAATGGTCCCTTCTGACAACATGACCAAAATAGGTGAGACGAAG
>NW_006921808.1:2988062-2988615 GCF_000298275.1 Orycteropus afer afer
TAGCAGTCCATGGTACTTTCAGCATTCTTCACCAGAACCGCAATGCAAAAGCATCAACTCTTCTTCGGTCTTCCTTATTCATTGTCCAGCTCTCGCATGCATACGAGGCGATTGGAAATATCATGGCTTGTGTTCAGTGCACCTTAGTCCTCAAGGAGACATCCTTGCTCCTCAGTATTTGAAACAGTTCCTTCACAGTTGACCTTCCCAGTGCTACACGATGTCTAATGTCCTGACTGCTGCTTCCATTGGCATTGATTGTAGAACTAAGCAACGTGAATTCTTTGACAACTTTAATTTTCTCTTCATTTATTGTGATGTTCCTCATTAGTCCAGTTGTGAGGATTTTTATTTTCTTTATATTGAGATGTAATCCACACTGCAGACTGTATTCTTCAACCTTCCTCAGTAAGTGCCTCAAGTCATCCTCACTTTCAGCAAGCAAAGATGTATCGTCTGCATATCTCAGGTTGTTAACAATTCTTCCTCCAATCCTGATGCCACATTTTTCTTCATATAGTCCAGCTTCTCGGATTATTTGCTCAGCATATAG
>NW_006921808.1:2989885-2997243 GCF_000298275.1 Orycteropus afer afer
TGAGGCAGTATCACTATGGAAGTAGATTTCCCCATCTTCCTTCCAAGGAGTGGCTGGTGGGTTTGAACAGCCAGCCTTCTGGTTAGCACTCAAGTGCCTTAGGTGATATATAGCACTGGGCAAATCAGCTGCAAATGAGCTCTTTCAAGTGCTGAAGATAAAAGATATCTCCTTGAGGACTAAAGTGTGCCTGACACAAGCTATGGTATTTTCCATTGCCTCATATGCATGTGAGAGCTGGACAATTAATAAGGAAGATGGGAGAAGAATTGAGGCTTTTGAGGTGCGTGCTGGCAAAGAATGCTCAAAGTACTGCAGGCTGCTTAAAGAACTAACAGATCTGTCCTGGAGGAAATGCAGCCAGAATGCTCCTTGGAAGTGAAAATGGCCAGATTTTGTTTCACCTACTTTGGTCATGTTGTCAGAAGGGGTCATTCTCTGGAGAGGAATGTCATGCTTGGTAAGGTGGAGGGTCAACAAAAGAAGGGATGACACTCAATTAGATGGATTGACACTGTGGCAGCAGCGATGGGCTCAGGTATAGCAAGGATCACGGAGCTGGTGCAAGACTGGGCGGCGTTTTGTTCTGCTGTGCATAGGGTCCCTAGGAGTCGGATACGACTCGATGGCACCTAACAACAGCAACAATGAGGGCAATGAGATGAAGGTTGACCCCCGAAAGACACAGTTCAGCTAGAGTATAAACTGGGTGTGAGGGGTAGAGGAAGCTGAGATGGGTCTGGGTTACAAAGATACACTAATAGAGAGGCACAGAAAGCTAAAACCCGAGATCACATTTGGGGCTGGGGTGGAGATGATGATTGCTTAAGAGAAATATGTTATACAAATTCTGGGCTTTATTTCCCTAAAGTTTGGAGCAATTTCAATGTTCTTCAAATGTAAACCAAAAATAAATTTTCTTTCCAAACTTGTCATAATACTTTGGACTAATAAAATGATGTGTCTGGTAACTATATAGTGGTTGACTTCTAGTTTATGACTGTAAACATCATGCTTTCATGATCCTTGTGTTAGTACACACTTCTGTTGTGTATTTTAGGGAAAATGCCTAATTCAATATACAGTGTACTGTCTAGCAAAGTTAACTTCATATATTTCTTTTGGGTAGTATATATTGCTGAAAAAAATATTCTTTTATTAACTAAAAAATGTCTCTAGTGTGAGAAGCAAGGATCAGGTAGTATATCCAGATATGCTGCAAGTGGAGACATGGGTCAGTAAAGGAGTTGGCATAAAACTATGGCTGTTGGCTCTGACAAATATCTCACTCAATGACCCCTCCTTGGGTTTCTGAGACAGTATCACTATGGAAATAGATTGCCCAATCTTCCTTCATATAACAAAAAATCATCACAACTGGACCAAAAAAAAAAAAAAAAATCCTCACAACTGGACCAACAAGCAGCATCACAATAAATGGAGAAAAGATTGAAGTTGTCAAAGACTTCATCTTATTTGATTCTACAGTAAACACTAATGGAAGCAACAGTCAAGACATCGGAAGACATATTGCACTGGGAAAATATGCTGCAAAAGACCTCTTTCAAGTGATGAAGAGCAATGATGTCTCCTTGAAGACTAAGGTGTGCCTAACCCACACCAGGATATTTTCAGTTGCCTCATATGTTTGTGAGAGGTGGACAATGAAAAAGGAAGACCAAAGAAGAGTTTATGCTTTGGAGTTGTGGTGTTGAAGAAGAATACTGAGAGTATCATGGACTACTAAAAGAACAAACAAATCTGTCCTGGAAGAAGTGCAGCTGGAATGTTCCTGGGAAGTGAGAATGGCCAGACTTCATCTGACCTACTTTTGTCATGTTGTCAGAAGGGACCATTATCTTGAGAAGGATATCATGCTTGGTAAAGTGGAGGGTCAACAGAAAAGGGGAAGACCCTCAACAGGGTGGATTGACACACTGGCTGCAATGATGGGCTCAGGTATAGCAGAGATCATGAGGCTGGCACAGGACTGGGCAGTGTTTCATTCTGTTGTATGTAAGGTCAGTATGAGTAGATGACCTGATGGCACCTAGTAAGAGTGTAGGGTGTAATGTGAACATCAAGATTTTTAAAACCTCTCCAGATGATTCTAATGTGCAGCTAAGTTTGGAAATGACTGTCCTAAGGGCAAAACACAAGTAATGAAACATATTATTAATCTGTATGATTCTCATTTATATGTCAATGTTGTCATTAGCTGCTATCGAGGCAACTCTGACTCATGGGGACCTTATGTACACAAGAATGGAATATTGCTTAATCCTGCATCATCCTCATGATTGCTGGCATGTTTGCATCTATCATTGCAGCTACTGAGCCAGTCCATCTCACCAAGGCTCTCCCATATGCTCGTTAATACTTTACTTCCTCCAGTGAAAAGTGATTTAGACAATGTTTTGTTGTGATCCATAAGGCTTTCATTGACTAATATTTGGAAATAGATAGTTGTTCTTTCTTCCTAGGGTGTCATATTCTAGTAGGTCCACTGAAACTTGTATATCATGGGTCAACTTGCTGATATTTAAAATACTGGTGGCATAGTTTGCATCATCTCAGCAACATGCAAGTCACAATAGTATGGCAAACTGAATGATATACAAAAACTAAACAAAAACCATGACCATAAAGGCCATTCTGATTCATAATGACCCTATAGGACAGAGTATAACTTCCCAATTGGTTCTCCAAGGCTGTACATCTTTACAGAAACAGACAGCTTCATCTTTCTTCTGTGGAGCAGCTGGTGGATTTGAGCTGATGATCTTTTGGTTAACAGCAAATGCTTTAACTATTACGCCACCAGATCTCCTTTGAATTGGTATAAGATTGATTAAATATCCATGAGTTAAATATTTAAATACTCAAAAGTATATAATGAGGGAAAAATCATGAATTAGTTAAGAAGTGAACTATTATTTAGTTAGAACTATTGTTTAAAAATATTTTAAAAAATCAATTTAAATTGTTGATATTTTAGAGGGTTTGATAAATAACCTCTTCTACATTATCTGTATTCAAATGAGTTAAGATATTAATACAAGAGTCAAACAGATGGAGTTCAATATAGCACACTGATTACTGATAGACTGTTTGGAGAATGTTGGTTTATATCTATTAGAAAATGAAGCTTATACTTGGGCTAGGTAGACTTACTCAGATATAGTCCCTGGCAGCATTAAAAAATTCAGATATTCCTATGAAGGGCAATCTTTGTAAAGCTATGGTATGGAGGAGCAGACTAGAATGAGAGTTTATGGTAGAAGAGCAGAACCAAAGAAGAAACGAATTGCTGAGCCTTCTTGCACATACACCAAGCAGACCAAGCCACCCTCTTCTTTAGGCACTTGCACATAATGAAGTGAGGAAAGGATCCTTCCTTGCGAAAAGGTCTCCTTAAAGAGATCCTCGTCTTACACATCCATTAATTGTATATAGATTAAAGAGTTTAATATAAAAGAAAAAATCCTTGAAAAGATAGACAGATATTAAAAGGCTATTTCCCTGCTTTCTGAATGAGGATGGTCTTTTTTCACAATGGAATGGTAGAAACAATTACAAAGGAACAGATTAATAACCAATGACTGACTACACACATTTTTTTTTATTTTTTTATTTTCAATTTTTTTTTTTTTAATTGTGATTTGGGTGAAAGTTTACATTGCAAGTTCACTTTCCATACAGCACTTCATACACACTTTGTCTCATGACATTGACCACAATTTACCCCAATACAACAGCTCCCCTCCTACTTCCTTTCAATAGTTACCTCCTCCATGTGTCCATCCCTCCATGCACTCCTGTTCCCTGAGCTGTCTCACTCTGCATAAACAGCCCTTCTTTCTCCCATCATTGTTCTCTCCAAGGAGTGTATCTACCTCAGGTAAATGTTCAACTCATATGCCTGTCTTTTGTTTGGCTGGAAGCCACAGGTTTTGGTTTAATTCCAGACCTGAAGGGCAGCTAGAGGCCATAGTCTCAGTGGTTCCACCAGGCTCTATCAGACCAGCAAACCTGCCCCTCCCATTTTTTTCCCCTGATGATTTTGAGTTTTGTTCCACATTGTTCTCCCTCTCTTTTCAGGATCTCCTACACAGATCCCCCTCCAAGTGACTGACAAGGGTAGCTGGGTACCATCTAGTTCTGGTCTCATAGTTACATAGGCTGCAGAACACATGGTGTACCAGTTGCTAAGACTAATTGTTTCCATGAATATTTGGTTTTCCTTCATTCTTCTTTGCTCTGGATGAGGGGAGACCCATCATTGCATCTAGATGGCAGCTTGAAAGCTTTTAAGGTCCTAGTTGCTACTTGCCAAAGTAGGATTTGGAACAATGTTCTGTGTAGTATGTTATGCCAGTTGAGCTTGATGTACCCTGGAACTATGATCCTGAGGCCACAGGTTCAATTACTAACTCCCTTTGGGTAGCTGACTGTTACCAAGAAGTGACTACAATCTTTTCCCTTGTCAGATCTACTATACACCTGGAAATTCTTACAGAACATACAAATACACTTGTAGAATCATTGTCTGCCAACCTTATACGTGTTCTTGGGTACACTTCCTGCTGCATAGACATACCTAATAGTTTAGCTTGTCCCCCCATCTATCTACCCATATACCCGTGTTTGCCTTTACTGACAATGCAGCACTGTAGGTGCAAAAAGGTTCATCTTTGTTGTCTGAACCTCCCATATACCTCTCTATGTCTTCCTCTTCCTCAATGCCACCATATTTAGCACTCACATTTGGTACATTGCACTTCTTTTCATCCAAATCATGCTTATCTCTACCTATCTAACAGTGTTCCCTCCCCCACTCTCCCAACCTTGGTAATCAACAAAGAAAATTTCCTTCCATATGTAAACCTTTCCTTGACTTTTATAATAAGACTAATACAATATTTGTCCTTTTGTGATTTACTTATTTCACTCAGCATAATGTCCTCCAAGTTCATCTACTTTATGCAGTGTTTTTCAAAGTCTACATTATTCTTTAGGGTTGCATAGTATTCCATTGTGTGTATGTACCATAGTTTGGTTATCCATTCCTCAGTTGATGGAGACTTAGGTTGTTTCCAACTTTTTTCTATTGTAAATAGTGCTGCGATGAACATGAGTGTGCATATGTCTGTTCTTTCCATGGCTCTGACTTCTCTAGGATATATAGCTAGTAATGGTATTGCTGGGTCAAATGGTATTTCTATTTCCAACTCTTTAAGGAATCGCTATACTGCTTTCCACAGTGGTTGTACCATTTTACAGTCCCACCAGCAGTGTATGAGAATTCCAATCTCTCTGTGTCCTCACCAGCATTTGTTATTTTCTGTCTTGTTGAATTTTGCTGGTAGTGCAGGGGCAAGATCGTATTTCATAGTTGTTTTGATTTGCATCTCTGTAATGCCTAATGATCGTCAGCATTTCTTCATGTTTGTTGGCCACTTGAATATCCTCCTTGGTGAAGTGTCTATTCATGTCTTCTGCCCATTTTTAATTGGATTATTTGTCTTTCTGTTAATGAGGTGTTGAAGTTTTCTATAAATTCTAGAGATAAATCCCTTGTCAGATATGCCATTGCCAAATATTTTTTCCCAATCTGTAGGTTCTCTTTTGACTCTTTTGTAGAAGTCTTTGGAAGCACATAAAAATTTCATTTTTAGCAAGTCCCATTCATCTAGTTTCTTTTCTGTTGTTTGTGCATTTTGGGTTATGCTTGATAGTCTATTTATGCTATATATTAGGGCTCCTAAATTTGCCCTAGGTTTTCCTTGAGGAACTCTATAGTTTTAAGTTTCACCTTTAAGTCTTTGATCCATCTGGAGTTAGTTTTTGTTGACTACATACAATTTTGATGCTATCAGAACATTAGAGATTTTTTAAAATGAAAATAATACAGTTGGAGTATAACTTGAAAACAAGTCTGAAAAAATTTGGCAATTTATTTTAAAGGCATTCATGTGTTGATATTCTTTGACTTAATAATTCCACTCTTAGAAACTTGAGAGTATAATCAATGATAGGGCCAAAGATTTATGTCCCAAAATGTTTATTTCAGGTTATTAATCATAATGAAAAACAACATGGAATCATTTAAATAACCAACAGTAGGAGAATGAAAATAAATTAGAGTGCCTCCATTATGTTTTAATTTAAAATGGAGCTTTTGAACACTTCAATAGGAAAAAGCTGGCAAAAAATTAAGGATGCAAAATGAATATATTGTATACTTATAATTGTGCAAAAATTTTATTTTTAGACAATATTGGAAGACATGCATCAAAATGTTGCATTAATTGTAATCAGGACTGTTTTTTTAATAAAAATTCTGTGTCTTTTATATTATTTTTATATGCACATTTATTAAGAATGTAAGTGATTTTTTAAAGACTATATATTTTCTGTTGAGAGCTGAAAGTCATGATGGCCTTAAGAATGCTAGTTTGGTGGTTGTGGGACCAAGAATGAAAACTACCTCTGAAACAAGATCCATATCGGAGGAAGAGAGGGCCTAGTTTCCTGACTGAAAGCTAAGTGAATGCAGGGTGGACAAGATGCAGTGGAGATGGAGAAGGCGCTTCTCATTTCCTCCATACCGCAGATCTGTGAGTAGTAATAGAAAGAGATCATGAAAGGCTGGATGAGATTTTCTCCTTTATTAATTTCTTAAAATAGGCTATTAGTGAGCTAATTGTACACCTAGCAGTGCATGGAGACCATGGCCTGTGGTATGTTTCCAAAGAGGGCTCTTTAGGAAGAGAATTGTGAGAACAATCAGGGCCTGAACAGCCTGGGTGAGCATACAGTTAGAGTTGCAAGAGAGAATCCTGGTGCTAATCCATTCCCACTTCTGATGGGGATGCATCTGCTCTCTGTGTTCCTACACAGGCTAAGGAAACAGCTGCTCCAGGCCATAATCCTATATAGCACACCGCTATCTGTGGAGGGCAACATCGGTACTCAAAATGGGAACATTTAAAATAGCCTCAATCTGTTTCTATCTCTACATAAAGTCAGGTGGATTTGTATGCAAATCTAGCTTATAAAATTCCAAACTATGTGATTTCATCTTGGGCTGGAGAAGTGGCCTTTTACAGATTAAAATGAGTGTAAAAGAAACCACAATCTCCAACTCTGAAAATGAAAAATTCAGAGTCTTGATTGCTGAGACCAGAAAAGTCATGGTGGAGAGGACAAGTTTTAAAATGAAATCATTCCTCCAAAATCAGGCTTTCCCAAGTCTTTTCCCTTATCTTTTTTTTTTTTTTTTTATGTGCAGGAGCTCTGGTAGCATAGTGCCTAAGGCACTTGCCTGCTCACCAGAAGGCTGGAGGTTCAAACCC
>NW_006921808.1:2997377-3015930 GCF_000298275.1 Orycteropus afer afer
GAAACCCAAGGAGGGGTTGCTATGAGTCGGGGCTGACTCGACGGCAAACAACAACAACAACAACATCACTATGTGCAGTGTAGTAAATTACTTAGTATGGCCTTTCTACCCATAAGTCATTGTAAACTCAGTGGTGGGATGAGCAACCGAGGAGCTCCTGATTGTAAATGTTATCCACGTGGAGTATTTCTGTTGGGTGTGGCACAATACAATGTTCTGGAAGGTTCCCACTCTCTCTCACGTGCTTAGAATTCTGATGCTATGATTGGCTAGTTTGACCACTCTGCTGGGCTCAAAGGAGGCCTCCTAGAGGCAAAACTCTCTCTCTGACTGCTGGTTGAGGAAGACATGCTGCCAAAAGAGACACGCGCTCCTGAAGGAGACACATGTTGCTGGGAAAGAGATGCAAGAGACACGCATTGCTGAGTGAGACACTGAGGGACCAACACTGCTGGGAAAGAGACTGTGAGAGACTGTTGGCTGAGGGACAGTGGGCTGGAGAGAGAGACTGAGCATTTTTCCTGAACTCAAATTGTAGCCTGGTGCTTCCCTAATAAACCTCATAATCTGTGAGTTCTGCGTGGCCACTGCAGTGAATTATCAAACCCAGGAGAGAGGTAGTGGGTGCTTTGGGAGGAATGGTTGGAGAAAGGGCTGGAGGGAGGCAGCATGTGGCCTGGCAGGAATAGGCCTTGGGTTACTGCTGGTAATCCTATCTTCCTCTTGTGGAATTAGAGGAGGTCAGAACATGTGGCCTTCTTGCTGTTTTCACACTATGGAAGTAGATTGCCCCATCTTCCTTCTGAGGAGTGGCTGCTGTGTTTGAACCACAACCTTCTGGTTCGCAGTCAAATGTCTTATGCACTACTCCACCAGAGCTCCCTGAATCAATGAGAGAACAGTATGGAGGAGTGAGGGAAGAAGGAACCAATCTATTTTGATGTCTGTCATACTGATCCTTGGAACAATAATCTTGAACCTCCAAGCCCAAGTGTTCTTGTATGAGGTAAGTGTCCTTTTAAAGAAGTCTTCAGCATTCTGTCAAAATATGACTGAGTAATTAAATGCCAGCTGACAGTAAATATCAAACTACTCAAGAAATGAGCAAGACATAGGCAAGTGGATTCTGTGTGATTGGTTTGGTAATTCACTTCTTAATTAATACCAGTTAAATGTAAAGGAGCAGAAGCCTGTGTGTTGCCTAGATGAGAGCCATCAGGTGATGCCTAAAGCTGCCCAGTATGGCTTTGTTCTCTCCTGTTGGACTGAAGTAGGTCTTGAAAAACAGGGAAGTCTAATTGACAGTGAGTAGTAGACCCCATGTCATCAGCATATTTGGATTCTGAGACTCTAATGGCAGAGCAGCCCCTGCCCTCAAGGCCCTGGAAGTCATCATGACCCTAAAGGCTTAGGTCAATTACTTCCAATGTCCTTTCTCCCCTCAGTTGTCCCCAGCACCAATGTGGGTCCTGTTTAATACCTACTTATTTTTATTACTTTCCTGCTTTGGGGGAGGTGGGGAGAGGAAGAGAAGCAGTACTTATTTAACACTTAGTTCAGGTGGTATATTGCCTAAGGCATTTGACCGCTAACCAGAAGGCTGGAGGTTCAAACCCACCAGCCACTTCTCAGAAAGAAGATTGGGTAATCTACTAAAGTAGTGATACCACCTCAGAAATCCAAGGAGAGTTCGCTATAAATCAGATCCAACTCGATGGCAGTGAGTTTGAGAAGGTGTATGGTTTCTACCAAGACACCAAACTAGAATGATTTCAGGCTCATGTCATAAAAATCAACCTCAGAGGCATTCTAGAGCAATTTTTATTTCCTGAGGACACATTTGGAAATGTCTGGAGACATTTTTGGCTGTTACATTGGAGAGGAGTATTTTAGGCATCTAGTAGGTACAGATCAGAATTGCTACTAAATACCCTATAATGTACAGGACAGCCTCTACAACAAATAATTATATGGCCCAAAATATCAATAGAAGTGAGTTTGCAAAAAACTTGCTATTGAGTGAAAACAAGAACTTTGAAAGTTGTTTTTAAAGTTATAGGGGTTTTTTGAACCTGCATGGCATGATTGGTTGCTTTAAATTGGGGCAGGACAGTGGGAATGGTGATAGGAAGATAGAAATCACTGGAATTCTTTTTTTTTTTCCTTTCTCTGCAACACTGCTTTAGGAAAAACAGAGCCTGCCCTATGTCCATGGCATTTCAAGCTCAGTCCAGGTATTCTCAAGGATGCAGTTAGTGCATCACAAAAGCCTTTGTTAGGAGCAGACAAAAATTGGTAACTCACATACTTGGAATAACTGATTCCCACCCCTTCCCTTCTTACCCTTTTCCCTCTCCATAGAGAATTGTAATCTAAGGAGTTCCTGCTTTTACTGTTTCTATGGAGTGGACTAAAAGTAATGTCTTGAAATGAGGAGTTGTTTTGAGGAAGAGAGGGTGATTGATTATATTTTGCTAATGCTTAACGTTCTCCAACCTCAGTTCATTCATCTGAGCTCATTGGGTAATATTGACCAGAATGATGGCTTTGCTACACACATGGTCTGATAGAGGAGATAGCCCCCTTAGGGAAAAAGGAGGTTACTAGTCGAAATATGGAGACATTTGACAAGTATAACTATTTCAAAAGGGATGTAGCATAGTAGACTACAGGTTCCATCAGAAGCAGAAATATTAAAAGACATAGGCCAAGATCTTTAAATGAGCCTAATAAACATACATGAAGAGGCAAAGAAATAGAACAGGAAAACAAGAAAACATAAAATGACAAATAAATATTTACATGAAATATTTAACACGTGAATAAAAATGGATTATTTAGCAAAATGGATATAGCTGAGGAATGAATTAGAGAATTGTAAAACCATGTTTAAGACATTTGTGAAAAAGAAGATTGAAAGAACAAAGAAAAAAGAGAAATGGAAGAACAAAATTAAAGAATGAATATCCAGTTAATACCACAAAGCCAACAATGCACAGGAAATCAAAGAATACAAGAAGTAAAAGTGGAAAAGAGAAACTCTTGGAGGAAATAAAAAACCAAAACAAAACAACAAACCAAACTCATTGCCACTTAGTTAATTACGACTCATAGGGACCCCCTTTGGGATTCTGAGATGGTAAATATTTATGGAAGTAGATTTCCCAGTTTTGCTTCCATGGAGTGGCTGGTGGGTTTGAATTGCTACCCTTCTGGTTAGCAGTCAAATGCCTTAGGCACTATGCCACCAGAGCTCCTGGAGGAAATAAAGGATACAAATTTTCTGAAATAAAAAAAAAAAAAAAATAGAAAGAAGGATTCCATTGAAAAGATTCATACATTTCTAAAGTGGAGAGGCAAAGAAACCCCCAAACTTTATTAATTATGCAAGGGAAATAATAAGTTTATAGAGGAGAAACCTGGGAAACATCATATTAATGAAGTGATCAATGTTATCATCATCAGTACTAAGATATATCAACAAGGCATTGTGACTTTTTCTGTGATATTCTTCTCCAAATCCTATAAATTCAATCTAATCCTGAGAAAACGTCAGACAAAACCAAATTGGAAGTATCTATAAAATACCTGACTAATGTTTTTCAAACATGTCAAGGTCATGAATGATTGATGAACTATCACACATACTTTACAGAGGAGACATAAACATACCAATGATCATGAAGATAGTGTAGGACTGGATAATGCTTCATTTCATTAAATATAAGGGTGCCATAAATTAACATTACCTTGATGGCAACTAACAAAACAACATGGAGATGTGACATCTAAATGTGATGTGGAATCCTGGGTTGGATCCCGGAAACAACAACAAAATGAACATTACCAGAAAAACTGGTGAAATCTGAGTGATGTCTGTAGTTTAATAATGTACCATTGTTAGCTTCTTAGTTCTGCTAATTTCACTAAAGTTATGTAAGATGTAAATATTACGGGAAATTGTTTATAGGGAACAGGGGAACTCTATACTATCATTGAAACTTTTTTACATCTAAAGATATTTCAAAATGAAAAGTGAAAAAAAAGATATTATCTCTAGAGTTGAAAAATTTGATGAAAAATAATTATTATATGAGAGTTTCAGGAGCTCTGGTAGCATAGTGGCTAAGGCACTTTACTGCTAACCAGAAGGCTGGTGGGTTTGAACCTCCTCGGAAGGAAGATGGGGCAATCTACTTCCATAGTGATACTGCCTCAGAAACCCAAGGAGGGGTTGCTATGAGTTGGGTCCAACTCAATGGCACATAACAACAACAACACAACATGAGCATTTCAGTAGCTCCACATCCTGACCAAAACTTGGGATGGGCAATCTTTAGAATTGGAGAAATTATAATGGGTGTATAAGTCTCAGTGTGGCGGAAATGGTTAAGTGCTTGATTACCAGCTGAATGGTTGGCTGTTTGAATCCACCTAGAGTTACATCAGAAGGCAGGCCAGGTAGTCTGCTTCCAAAAGGTCACAGAGTTGCCATAAGTGCGAATTGACTCAACAGCAACTAAGACAACAAATAGGTATGTAGTGGCATCTCATTGTAGTTTTTATTTACATTTCCATAATGACTGATGAGGACCTCTGGTTGTGTAGTGCCTAAGGCACTTGAATGCTAACCCACCAGCCACTCCTCAGAAGGAAGGTTGGGCAATCTACTTCTGTAGTGATAGCTCCTCAGAAACCCAAGGAAGGGTCGCTATAAGTCAGGTCTGACTCAATGGCACATAGCAAAAACAACAATGACTGATGAGTTGGCGCATATTTTCATATGCTTATTTGCCATCTTCCCCCCCCCCCCGTTTTATTTATTGTGCTTTGGGTGCAAATTTACAAAGCATATTTGTTTTACTTTCAACAGTTCATGCACATTTTATTTCATGGCCCCAATTATCATCCCCAGCCATAGAAAAACTCTCCTCCCTTCTCTTCCCTATGACTACCTTCTCCTTGTGCCCTTCTTACGTATGCATTTCTGTCTGTCCAGATTTCCCTCTATGTGAACGCTGCCCCTCTGATGTCTCATGGCTGGTTGATTTAAGGGGTGCATCTTCTGAATGTAGGTCTTTCTACTGTTGGGCTGAAAGCCACTCCATGGAACTGAGTCTGTCTCTAGGCTTGAAGGGTAATTTGGGCCCATTGTCTTGGGGGTTCCACCAGTATCTATCTGACCAGTAGTTCTGATCATTGTGTTTGTGAATTTGATTCCACATTTTTCCTCCCACTCTCTCCAGGATCTCCAATTTTGATCCCTTTCTGAGCAGTTGGCATTGGTAGCCAGGCACTATCTAGTTCTTCTGGTCTCAGAGTCATGATATCTTTGGATTAACTGTTTCCAGATGACTTTGATTTTCTTCCCTCTTCTTTGCCCATGATTCTCTCTCTCAGGGTGTTTGGTTGTCTCTGAGAAGCTACTCCAACCCTATTTTGTTGCTTCTGTAGTGTATGTGGATAATTTTGTAGCACAAATGCACTTATAAGATTCTCTTCAGCCAAATCTATCCTTGGTTTTAGTATATTCCTGTTCACATACCCCCATCTGATATTCTCACCTGTCTATGCATTTACCCGTAGCCTAGTGTTTGGTGCCAGGGGTAATACAGATTGTCCATGTAATAGTATATGCCTCTGTTGTCTATATCTTTTGTCCACGTTTCTGTGTTTTTCCTTTCCCCAATGTCACCATGTTGGTCACAGACTCTTTGCATACCACCATTCCCCTCACCCAAATCAACATGTGACATTCCCCTTCCTTCCCATCCTGGATAACCAATAAAGTGAATTTCCCTCACTGAGTAAACCTTTCCTTGACTTTTTGCAATAATGGACTCATACAATATTTGTCCTTCTGTGATTGACTTATTTTACTCATCATTATATCCTCCAAATTTATCCTCATTGTGAGATGATTCATGTGTTCTTCATTATTTTTTAATGTTGCATAGCATTCCATTGTGTGAATGTACTATAGTTTAGTTATCCATTCATCTGTTGATGGGCATTTAGGTTGTTTCCATCTCTTTGCTATAGTGAATTGTGCTTCAGTGAACATGGGTGTGCAAATGTCTGTTTGTGTCCTGCCTCTCACCTCTTTAGGGTTGTTGATGTTGTTGTTATTTGCCATCGAGTTGGATGCAACTTACAGCGACCCCTCCTTGGGTTTCTGAGGCAATATCACTACAGAAGTAGATTGCCTAACCTTCCTTCTGAGGAGTGGCTGGTGGGTTTGAACCACCAGCCTTCTGGTTAGCAGTCAAATGCCTTAGGCACTATGCTACCAGAGCTCCTATCTCTTTAGGGTATATTCCTAGTAATGGAATTGCTGGATCAAATGGCATTTCTATTTTCAGTAATTCAAGGAAATGCCATACCATTTTCCACAATGGCTGTTCCTTTTTGCAGTCAAACCAGCAATGTATGAGAGTCCAAATCTCTCTGCAATCTCACCAGAATTTGTTATTTTCTGTCTTGTTGAATTTTGCTATTATTGCTGGAGTGAGATGATATCTTGTTGTTTTGATTTGCATCTCTCTAATAGCTAGTGACCACGAACATTTCCTCATGTCTTTTTTGGCTGCCTGTAACTCTTCTTCAGTGAAATGTGTGTTCACGTCCTTTGCCCATTTTTGAAATAGGTTGTTTGTCTTTTTAGTGTTGAGATGTTGAAGTTTTCTATAAATTTCTATAAATTTTGGAAATAATTCCCTTGTCAGGTGTGTCATAGGCAAATATTTTCTCCCAATCTGTAGATCCTCATTTTACCCTTTTGGAGAAGTCTTTCGATGAACACAAGAATTTTATTTTTAAAAGGTCCCAGCCATCTAGTTTCTTTTCTGCTGCCTGTGCATTTTAGGTTATACTTGATAGTCTATTTATGCCTTAAATTAGGGTCCCTATATTAGCCTCTATTTTATCTTTGATAAACTTCATAGTTTTGGGTTTTACATTTAAGTTTTTGATCCAACATGAGTTTATTGGATGGGTCTTTTTATATTTTTTTATTTTTCTGCAAGTGGATACTCAATTTTGCTAGCACCTTTATTAAAGAGGCTATCTCTCCTCCATTTAATGGGTTTTGGTCCTTTGTCAAAGATCAGCTCTCCATTGATAGATGGCTCTATTTCTGGGTTTTCAAATCTGTTCTATTGGTCTATCTGTCTATCCTTGTACCAATACCACACTGTTCTGACTTCTGTGGCTGTACAGTAAGTTTTGAGATCTGGGAGTGTGAGACCTCCTACTTTGTTTTTCTTCTTCAGCAGTGCTTTGCTTGTCTGAAGTCCCTTCCCTTTCCATATGAAGTTAATGGTTGTTTTTTTTCTGTTTCTTTAAACAATATTGATCGAATCTGGATTGGGGTTACATTGGATATATAGATTGCTTTGGGTAGTGTTGACATTTTCACAATAGTCAGTCTTCTTATCCATGAATATGGTATGTGCTTCCATTCATGTAGATCTCTTATAGTTTCTAGTAGTAGTGTTTTGTAATTTTCTCTGTGTAAGTCTTTTGTTTCCCTGGTATGATTTGTTCCTAAGTATTTGATCTTTTTGGTAGCTATTGCAAATGGTATTATTTTCCTTATTTCTTTTTCAGAGGTCTCTTTATTGATGTAGAGGAATTCAATTCATTTTTTTATATTGACCTTGTATCCTGCTACTTTTGCTGAAACTTTATATTAATTCCAGTAATGTTTTTGCTGAGTATCTGGGGATTTCTGTGTGTAGGATCATGTCATCTGTGAATAGAGATAGCTTTACTTCTTCTTTGCCAATTTGGATGTCTTTTATTCCTTTTCTTGCCTTATTGCCCCAGTTAGGACTTCCAATACAATGTTAAGTAGAAGTGGTGATAGAGGACATTCTTTTCTGGTTCTGTTCGCAAGGGGAATGTTTTGAGCCTTTGTCTATTGATGATAATGTTGGTTGTTGGTTTTACATTTATGCCCTTTATTATGTTGAGAATTTTTCCTTTCTATCCCTATTTTGCTGAGAGTTTTGAACAGGAATTGTTGTTGGATTTTTCACATGCCTTTTCTGCAACAATTGATATGATCATATGGTCCTTTTGTTTTGTTTTGTTTATGTGGTGAATTACAGTGATTGTTTTTGTGATGTTGAACCATTCTTGCAAACCTGCTATGAATCCCATTTGTTCAGGATGTATTATTTTTTTGATACATTGCTGGAGTCAGTTGGCTAGGATTTTGTTGAAGATTTTCCATCTGTATTCATGAAGGATATTGGTCTGTAGTTTTCCTTTTAGTGGTGTCTGTCCTTGGTTTTGGTGTCAGTGTTATGTTTGCTTCATAGAATGAATTTGGGAGTATTCATTCATTTTCTATGTTCTGGAATAGTTTGAGTAGCATAGTTGTCAGTTCCTCCCTGAACATTTGGTAGAATTCTCCAGTGAAGTCGTCTGGGCCAGGACTATTTTTGCCATGAATTTTTTTTAAGACCTGATCAATTTCTTCTTTTGGATGGGGCTGTTCGAGTATTCTATCCCAGACTGGGTTACTTTAGGTAGGTCTCATGGTTCTAGAAATTTGTCCAATTCTTCTAGTGCCAAGGTCCAGCCTCAGCTGTGGGTCTCTGGAGGGAGAGGTGGTGACGGAGAGATGATGGAGACACACTCACACAAGATGAAGATGTGCCCCACATAATGAGGTGGGCTTCTTTATTTTATACTATATTGCAGATTACAAATGACAAAACAAAATTACAAACCCCCAATTCTAGGTACTTGGCTGTGGGCTATTAACTTTCCAAAACTTATAAAACTATTATTAAACTTATAAACTAAACTTACATTTTATCTTATCTAACTTATCTATCATTAACATTATATAAATAAAATGTGCTAGACAATGAGGTTAACTAAAACATGAAAAAATGGTCAGGGTGAAGAATACAGCATGGGGCCAGAGCATGTGACCCAACCTTGTGGTTGGCACCATTCTCTGAATTACCACCAGCCTGGGGTGCAGATGGGTCTACATAGTCCAGCAACATATACTTGTGACCTTTTAGTTTCTTAAAATAACTGTTCCATTGCTTGATTAGAGTATGTCTCTGTGCAGTAGTTTTACATCTAGGCCTTGATCTTTTTAATCTCTCTAGGAAAGGGAGAGAGTTAAAAGGAACTCTTTTTCCATCTACCCACACCATTCTTTTACCTTCTATGTATGCCCCAGTATAAGGAAGAGGAAGGTCAGGCCATCGGGAAGGTTTAGGCTCCCCTCCCCAAGGAAGATACCAAAGTCTACCATTAATTCTATAAGCTACATTAAAATGAGGCTTAACTGTAGGAGGCAGCCACTTAGCCCAAGGTTACTTCCTATCAGGAGTAATCCCTTTTCTATGTTGTGTTGCAGGGGTAGGTATTGTAGGAGCTTGAGTAGCCATGAGATCTTTCCACCTCAATATCTTTAGGATTCCTAGGGGCCTTTTCAGCTCTGGCTTATCATGGGGATTTCTAGGAAAACCGGGCTTTTAGGAATTGGAAATCAGAGAGTCATCTGGAAGGTGGCCTGATTCAAGGGAAACATGAAAATCAGTTTTGGACCCTCTGGGATGAACCAGAAGGAGCATGATCACCATAAAGATTATTGTAGCAATTAAGATAACGGGCCAGAATACAATCAAAAGTAAATGTGGAATTGGCTTCCGCCCAAGACTCTTGACTGCTGGAGCTTTGTCAAGCAGCAGTCGTAGAGGTCTGGGCATCGCCATTCTAGGTTTTTGAATGTTGGAGTACAGTTTTTCATAATATTCTGTCAATATCATTTTCATTTCAGTTGGTTCTGTTGTGATGTCATCCTTTTCATTTATTACTTGTGTTACTTGTATCTTCTCTTTCTTTTCCTTCGTTAAATTTGCCAGGGGTTTGCCAATTTTGTTAAACTTTTTGAAGAACCAACTTCTTGTTTTCTTGATTTTCTCTATTTTTTTTTTTCCTGCTTCATTTATTTCTGCTCTGATCATTTTTATTTCCTTACTTCTAGGTACTGTAAGGAGCTCTGTTAGCATAGTGCCTAAGGCACTTGACTGCTAGCCAGAAGGCTGGCGGTTCAAACCCACCAGCCACTCTTTGGAAGGAAGATGGGGCAATCTACTTCTGTAGTGATACTGCCTCGGAAACCCAAGGAGGGGTCGCTATTAGTTGGGTCTGACTTGACGGCACATAACAACAACAGATACTGTAGGTTTTCTTTGTTGCTCTTTTTCTAATTGTTGGATTAGTTGAGTTAAAGTATTGATTTTGATTCTTTCCTCTTTTTTCATGTGTGCATTTATTGCTATAATTTGACCTCTGAGTACTGCTTTTGCTGTGTCCCAAAGGTTTTGGTAAGTTATGTCTTCATTCTCATTTGTTTCTAGCAATTTTTTTTTAATTTTATGCTTTATTTCTTCTGCTACCCAGTAGTTTTTGAGCAATGTATTATTCAGTTTCCACATATTTTATTTTTGTTCCTTAGTCCTCCTATTATTGACTTCTAATTTTATAGCATTGTGATCCAAGAAGATGCTTTGTAGTATTTCAATGTTTTGGAATTCACGGAGGCTTGTTTTGTGGTCTAACATATGGTCTATTCTGGAGAATGACTGATGTGCACTGGAGAAGAATGTGTATTGTGATTTTGTTGGGTGGAGTGCTATGTATATGTCTGTGAGGTTAATTTGGTTGATTGTGTTGTTGAGTTCTTCTGTATGATTGTTGAGTATTTTTCAAATTGTTCTTTCCCTCCTTGAAAGCGGTGTGTTAAAGTCTCGTACTGCTATTGTTGATTGTCTATTTTTCATTTCAATTAAGATAATATTTTTTTTTTATGTATTTTGGAGCTCTTTCATTGGCTGCATAAATTTTTTTATGGTAATGGGGATCTCTGGTAGCATAGAGGCTAAGACACTTGCCTGCTAACCAGATGGCTGGCGGTTCAAACCCACCAGCCCCTCCTTGGAAGGAAGGTTAGGCAATCCTACTTCCGTAGTGATACTGCCTCAGAAACCCAAGGAGGGATCGCTATGAGTCAGGTTTGACTTGACGGCACATAACAACAACACAATGTCTTCTTGGTCAATTGACACTTTTAACATCATATAGTGTCCTTCTTTGTCATTTATGCTAGTTTTCACCTTGAATCTATTTTATCAGAAATTAATATTACCACTCCTGCTCTTTTTTTGGTTGCCAGTAGCTTGGTTTATATTTTTTCCACCTATCGATTTTTAATTTATTTTTATCTTTGTGTCTAAGGTGAGTCTCTTGTAAGCAGCATATCGATAGGTCTTCATTTCTTATCCAATCTGCCACTCTCTTGACTGCTGAATTTATTGAGTCCAACACATGGAGTGTAATTAGTGATAGGTATGAATTTATTGCTATCATTCTATTATGCTTTTTGTTGTGTTGCTGGTAATTTCCTTGTTCTAAATATTTTCTTGTGCTGACTTCATTTTGTTATCAAGTATTTTTTCTTTTTTCTTCATTAATGTTTGTTTTATGCTTATGAAGCCCTTGTGATTTTCTTCTTTCTGAGTTTGCTTAGAAGATTTTTTATTTTCTTTGTGGTGACCCTGAAGTAAATTTTTATCTCTCTTAGTTTGGAACAGGAATATTGTCCTTTCTTCCCCTCCACTTGGCAGTTTTATAATTAAAACATTTATTTCCTCTATTTTCTTTGTTGCTGGTGTCATCTGCAGATTAACTTCCTTATTTCTCTGTGTGTATTATTTTATGAGCTTATTTTGAGCATCTCTTTCTGGTGTGGTTTCTAAATGGTGATGTCAAGTGTCCTGATTTTAATCTGTTGTTCTTTGTTTTCCATTCTCAGTTGGAAGGGCTCCCTGTAGACTTTCTTGTAAGGTTGGTCTGGTTTTCACAAATTCCCTTAATTTCTGTTTGCCTGGGAATATCTTGAGTTCTTCTCATACTTGAGGGACAATTTGACTAGATATATAATTCTTTTGTTATTTTTAATTTTTTATTGTGCTTTAGGTGCAAATTTATAGAGCAGAATTTGTTTTACATTCAGTAGTTTGTGTACATTTGGTTTCACTCCCCATTACCATCGCCAACCCTAACCTACTCTCTTCCTCTCCCTTCCCAGCGACCCCCACATTCCTGTGCCCTTCTTAGTTATGCACTCCTATCAGTCCAGCATTTCCTTCATGTGAATGTTACCCCTCTGGTGCCCCATGACCAATTGCTCTTATAGATGTCTCCATAGAGCATGTGGTTGCATCGCCCTAGTTTGAGTGTTCTGCATGTAAGTCTAATTACTTTTGGGAGTGAGTTTTATCCCAGGCCTGAAATATATCCCAGGGCCATAGTCTTGGGGTTCCCATCAGACTCCATCTGACCAGTAATTCTGGTCATTATTGTGTTGTTGAATTTTGTTCCATGTTTTCCTTCCTACTGTATCCAGGATCTCCAGTTTTGATGCCTTCCTGAGTGGTTGGCATTGGTAGCTGAGCACCATCTGGTTCATCTAGTCTCAAGGTCCATCATGTCCTAGGGCTTATTGTTTCCAAATGCCTGACTGGAGGCACTTACTAAGCTATGCCAAGAGATTTGGAATACAGCTATCTGGCCAACTGACTGGAAGAGATCCATATTTGTACCCATTCTAAAGAAAGATGATCCCACAAAATGTGGAAATTATTGAACAATATCATTAATATTATATGCAAGTAAGTAACATCTTACTGAAGAAAATTGAAAAATGATTGCAGCAGTATAATGACAGAGAACTTTCAGAAATGCAATCAGGATTCAGAAGAAGATGAGGGAAGAGGGATGTCATTGCTGATGTCAGATGGATCTTGACTCAAAGCAAAGAATACCAGAAAGATGTTTACTTCTGTTCTATTGACTATGCAAAAGTATTTGATTGTGTGGATCATAACAAATTGTGAATAACTTTGAGAAGACTGGGAATTCCAGAACACTTAATTGTACTCATGAGGCACCTGTACATAGATCAGGAGGCTGTCATACAAACAGAACAAGGGGACACTGCATGGTTTAAAATCAAGAAGGGAGTGGTTCAGGGTTGTATCCTTTCACCATGCTTATTCAATTTATATGCTGAACAAATTAGCTGAAAAGCTGGACTATATGAAAAAGAATGTGGCATCAAGATTAGAGGAAGAATCATTAACAACCTGTGATGTGCTGACAACACAACTTTGCTTGCTGAAAGTGAGGATGACTTGAAGCACTTACTGATGAAGATTGAAGAATACAGTCTACAGTATGGATTATATCTCAAGATAAAGAAAACAAAAATCCTCACAATTGGACCTATGAGCAGCATCATGATGAATGGAGAATAGACTGAAGTTGTCAAAAAGTTCACATTGCTTGGTTCTACAATTGATGCTAATGGAAGCAGCAGTCAGGACATCAGATGGTGTATAGCACTGGGAAAATTGGCTGCAAAGGACCACTTTCAAGTGCTGAAGAGCAAAGATGTCTCCTTGAGGACTAAGGTGCACCTGCCACAAGCCATGGTATTTTCAATCTCCTCATATGCATGTGAGAGCTGGACAATGAATAAGGAAGATAATAAGAGTCTATGTTTTTGAATTGTAGTGTTGGTGAAGAATGCTGAAAGTACCATGGACTGCTGAAAGAACTAACAGGTCTGTCTTGGAGGAAGTGCAGCCGGAATGCTCCTTGGAAGCAAGGATGGCCAGACTTTGTCTTACACACTTTGCTCATGTTGTCAGAAGGGACCATTCACTGGAGAAGGATGTCATGCTTGGTAAGGTGGAGGGTTGACAAAAGAGAGGAAGGCCATCAATGAGATGGTTGGACACAGTGGCAGCAGCTATGGGCTCAAGTATAGCAAGGATCATGGAGCTGGCTCAGGACTGGGCAGTGTTTTGTTCTGCTATGCATAGGATAACTATGAGTCAGAGATGACTCAATGGAACCTAACAACAACAATGGCATGGGCAAAGTTTTGAGTGATGCAGGAAACATCAAAAGAAGATGGAAGGAATATACAGAGTCACTGTATCAAAAAGAATCAGTTGGTGTTCATCAATTTCCTGAGATGGTATGTGATCAAGAACCAGTGACAGTGAAGGAAGAAGTCAAAGCTGCACTGAAGGAAATGGCAAAAAACAAGGCTCCAGAAGTTGATGGAATACCCACTGAGATGGTACAACAAACAGATGCCCTGCTGGAGGCACTCACTCATCTATAATAAAAAAAATTTAGACGACAACTACCTGGCCAACTGACTGGAAGAGATTCATATTTGTACCCAACCAAAGAAAGGTGATCCCACAGAATGTGAAAATTATCTAAAATATCATCAATATCACAAACAAGTAAAATCTTGTTGAAGATTCAAAAATGGTTGCAGCAGTACACTGACAGAGAACTTCCAGAAATGCAAGCTGGATTCAGAAGAAGACCTGAAACAAGGGATATCATTGCTAATATCAGATGGAATGGATCTCGGCTGAAAGCAAAGAATACCAGAAAGACGTTTACTTCTGTTTTATTGACTATGCAAAAATCAATGGATTGTGTTGATCATAATAAATTATGGATAACATTGAGAAGAATGGTAATTCCAGAACACTTTATTGTGCTCATCAGGAACCTGTACATAAACCAAGAGTCTGATATTCAAACAGAACAAGGAAGTACTGCATGCTTTAAAATCAGGAAAGGAGTCCATCAGGGTTCTATCCTTTCACCATACTTATTCAATCTGTTTGCTGAACAATAATCCTTGTAACTGGAGTATATGAAGAAGACTGTGGCATCAGGATTGGAGCAAGACTCATTAGCAACCTGTGATACACAGATGACACAACTTTGCTTGCCGAAAGTGAGGATGACTTGAAGCACTTACTGATAAAGATTAAAGACTACATTCTGCAATATATATTGGATCTCAACATAAAGAAAACAGAAATCCTCACAACTGGACCAATAACCAGCATCACACTAAAAATGGAAAAATGATTGAAGTTGTTAAAGATTTCATATTACTTGGTTCCACAATCAACATCAGTGGAAGCAGCAGTCAAGACATCAGAAGACTGATTGCCCTAGGCAAACCTGCTGCAAAAGACTTCTTTAAAGTGCTGAATAGCAAGGTTGGAGTGTGTCATACATTTAACCCACATGTTTGTTCCCTCTGGCATCTTAATGCCTGAAAAACTAGGTGAGGCAGTTTGAAGCAGGGATTCTGGGGCTGTCAACAGGTCATTAAATTGAAGAAGGCCAGATTTAGTTATGAAGGAGAAAAAAAAAAAAAAAAAAGGAAAGGCAGTGTAAATAGTTTGGAAGAATAAAAATAAACTAACCTGCCCTTTGGCACACAAGCCAGTGGGACGGAGCAACAGAGAACTCTCTAAGCAGTGAAGTGGGAACACTGGGAAATCTGCTGAAGTGCTGGGGACTCGGACTGCCCACAGTGGTGGCTTCTGAGGGTAACTCTGGGAACTGAGCTGAGTGGGTGGATGACATTTCTGAGAAATAGAGCAGAGGCCTCTCTGGCTCGGGTTGCTGCTGAATTGGGAGCAGAAAGAGAAACACACTGCAGGTAGGTGGGCCCTGGGATGAGCTCACAGCATGGGGTGGGGTCCAGCTCTTCCATGACAGCTTTTTAGCACAGAGGTATCTGGAGTTGGAGTTTTTATGGCTGTCTGACCCAGGCAGAAAGTAGTGGCTCCCTAACCATTGGGGCCTTCACTTATTTGGAACCATGGGCCTGTGAGTGATAATATAACGTCATCATTAGCAGCCAACCCAAGCAGACTCAAAACAAAACCCTGAAATGAGCAGTAACCATGGAAATGCAGAAAGTGGGAATGTGCTACTGGCACCTTGTAACATTTTTTTTTTCTTCCTTCTTTCCCCCCTTCTCCCCTTATTCACTCAATAGAAGAACCACATTAAGCCACCACAACACTGTTCATCCCAACTCTAAATCCCCTTGATGATGAACAGAGACCTGCATCCACATTCCCTGCACTGATTCCATCAACAAAATGAAAACTGTGGAGCAACCCAGCACACCAGATTTAATAACAAAAAAATATAAAATACACCAGCTCCACCTTTGCAAAAATATTTAAACATACAATCAAGGCAAAACAAATCAATGCATAACTAACAGTTAAAGACAACAATTTCAAAATTTCTAGGAAAAAACAGACAACCTCTAATAAAAAAACAAACAAACAAACAGACAAACAAACAAACAAACAAACAAACAAACAAAAAAAACAGGATGAGACAACGGAAATAAAATACCAAACAAAAATCTCATTAAACATGGAAGAAGAGGCAATAGAATTATCTGAGAAGGAATTAAGAAGATATGTTTATAGAATTCTACAAGAACTTAAGGAAACCTCAAACAGAACCAATGAGAATACCTCAGGAAACTTGTTCAAGCACAAAATAACAAGATTTATAAACAATCAGAATTCATACAAAAACAGCAGTTAGCAATCTATGAGCTGTATACTAAAATTGCAGAATTACACAACACAGTGGAAACAAAGAAGAATAGACTAGAACTAACTGAAGAATGCATTTCCCAACTAGAAGATAAATCCTTGGACACCAGCCTGTATGAAGAAAAATCAGAACAAAGATTTAAGAGAAATTAAAAGAACCTACGAGTTATGTGGGACGACATGAAAAGAAACAACATATGCATCATTGGAATACCAGAACAAGAAGAGGTAAAAAAAAATTCTGAGAAAATTGTGGAAGACTTTGCTAAAAGAAAAAATTTCCCCATATCATGAAGGAATAAAAGATATCTGTTCAAGAAGCTCAATGAACCCCATATAAAATAGGTTCCAAGAGAAAATCACCAAGGTAGAGTATAATTAAACTCTCCAAGACCAAAGACAAAGAAAGAATCTTGTGAGCAACCTGGGAAAAAAGAAATGTCACCTATAATGGACAAGCAGTTAGGCTGAGTTCTGGTTACATAGCAGAAACCATGCAGACAAGAAGGCAGTAGGATGGCATATGTAAAAGATTGAAGGAAAATAACTTCCTACCAAGAATTCTATATCCAGGCAACTTGTCCATCAAATATGAGGGTGAAATCAAGACATTCTCAGAGACACAGAAATTAATGGATTTTGTGAAAATCAAACCAACCCTACAAGAAATGCTGAAAGAAGTCCTTCCAATGAAGAACCAACAATAGAGAACAACAAATTAAAATCAGGACATGTAACATCAACACTAAAACTAAATAAGAAATAGATGCTTAAAATAAACCCATAAAACATTTTACACACACAAAAAAGGGAGTCAATCTGCACACACAACTGCAACAAAGCAAATAGAGGGGATAAATGTTCTAGGTACAAAACTTCCAAATGGAGGGTAAAACAGGACAACTTCCTTATAGAACAGATTGTTCCAAAAATATAGACAAAAATTCTCTCCAAGGTAACCACAGAGAAAATTAACACTTCCCCTAAGCAAATGTAGAAAATAAGAAAATTTATGGGCTTAGTCAGCACAAAACCAATAATAAAGAAGAAAAGAGAGGCAGGCAACACATGACAACAAAATGAACTCAGCACAAAAAAGTATTTGGACCAAGGAAATATCCAGCTACATGACAAAAACCACAAAAGAATGACAATGATCAATGCATACCTATCACTAATTACACAAATTACACTCAATGTGAATGGACTAAATGCTCCAGTCAAGAGAAAGAGAATGGCAGAGCAGATAAGAAAAGAAAACCCATCGATATACTGCCTACAAGAGAGCCAACTGAGACACAAAGATAAGCACAAATTAAAAGTTAAGGGGTGTAAAGAAATATACCAAGCCAATGGTAACCAAAAAAGAGGAGGAGTGACAATATTAATTTCTGATAAAATAGGCTTTCAGGTGAAAAACAGCATAAGGGACAAAGAAGGGCAGTATATGACACTGAAAGGGTCAATTGACCAAGAAGACATTACCACAATAAATATCTTTGCACCCAATGAAAGTGCTCCAAACTACATGAAGCAAATATTAATTGAATTGAAAGGGAAAACAGACAACTCTACAACAGTATCAGGAGACTTTAATACACCACTTCAAGGAGAGACAGATCAACTAGGAAAAAAAAAAAAAAAAAACTCAGTAAAGTTACAGAAGAACTCAACAACACAATCAACCAACTCAAACTCATAGACATATACAGAGCACTTGACCAAAAAAAAGCACAATTCATATTCTTCTACAATGCACATGGATCATTATCCAGAATAGACCATATGTTAGGTCACAAAACAAGATTCAATCAATTAAAAAAACACTGAAATACTACATACAAAGCATCTTCTCAGACCACAATTGTTGTTGCTGTTGTTAAGTGCCGTCGAGTCATTTCCGACTCATAGCAACCCCATGCACAGCAGAACGAAACACTGCCCAATCCCGTGCCAGCCCCACAATCCCTGCTATACTTGAGCTCATCATTGCAGCCACCATATCAATCCATCTCGTTGAAGGCCTCCCCCTCTTTCATCGACCCTCC
>NW_006921808.1:3019597-3034794 GCF_000298275.1 Orycteropus afer afer
TGCAAGGATGGTTCAACAATCAATGACATCCATCACATAAGTAAAACAAAGGAGAAGATCCACATGATCATATCTATTGATGCAGAAAAAGCATTTGATAAAATCCCACACCCATTTCTGATAAAAACTCTCAGGAAAATAAAAATAGAAAGGAAATTCCTCAATATAATAAAAGGCATCTGTGCAAAACTAACAGCTGACATTATTTTCAATGGAGAGAGACTGAAACCATTCACCTTGTGAACAGCAACCAGACAAAAAATGCCCTCTATCACCATTTCTATTCAACATTGAATTGGAAATCCTAACCAGGGCAATAAGGCAAGAAAGGGAAATCAAAGCCATCCAATTGGTAAGGAAGAAGTCAAACATTCCTATTTGCTGATGATATAATCCTACACCTAGAAAACCCAAGAGACTCAGTATAGCATAGTGGTGGGATACAAGATTAACATCCAAAAATCAGTTGGATTCCTCTACACCAGCAAAGAATTTGCTGAAAAAGAAATAAAGAAATCAATACCATTTACAATAGCTACCAAAAAAATAAGATACCTGGGAATAGATCTTACCCAAGACACAAAAGTCCTGTACAAAGAAAACTATAAAAAATTACTTCAAGAAACCATAAGAGAGCTATACAAATGGAAGAACATACCAAGCTCATAGATAGGAAGATTGAACACTGTGAAAATGTCAATTCTACCTAAAGCAATCTGTACATTCATTGCAATCCCGATCCAGAACCCATCAACATTCTTTAAGGATATGGAAAAACCAATCACTAATTTTATACAGAAAGGAAAGATACCTCATATAAGCAAAGCACTATTGAAGAAGACCAACGTAGGAGGTTTCACATTCCCAGATCTCAAAACCTACTATGGAGCCACAGTAGTCAAAACTGCCTGGTATTGGTACAATGACAGACACATAGACCAATGGAATAGTATTGAGAACCCATAAATAGATCTATTGACATATAGTCATCTGATCTTGGACAAAGGGTCTGTTTGAAAAATGATGCTGACAAAACTGGATATCCATTTTCAGAAAAATGAAACAAGATAGGTACCTCACACCATACACAAAAACAAACTCCAGATGGATCAAAGATTTAAATGTGAAACCTAAAGCTATCAAGTTCCTCAAGAAAAAAATTGGGGCAAATTTAGGAGCCTTAAAATATGGCATAAATAGACTATCAAACATAATCCAAAATGCACAAACAGTGGAAGAGAAACCAGATGAATGAGACCTTCTAAAAATTAAAACTTGATGTGCTTACAAAGACTTCTCCAAAAAAGTAAAAAGAGAATCTACAGATTGGGAAAAAATATTCACCAACAACATATCTGTCAAATAATTTATCTCTAAAATTTATAGAAAACTCAAATATCTCCACAATAAAAAGACAAATAATCCAATTAAAAATGGGCAGAAGAGATGAATAGACACTTCAGCAAAGAGGATATTCAGACGGTCAACAAAAACATGGGAAATGTTCATGATCATTAGCCATTAGAGAGATGCAAGTCAAAACAATAGTGAGGTATCATCTGGCCTTAGCACTAGGAGCAAAGTTCAACAAGACAGAAAATAACAAATGTTGGTGAGGATGTGGAGATATTGGGACTCTCATACACTGCTGGTGGGACTGTAAAATGATACAAGCACTGTGGAAAGCAGTATGGCAACTCTTTAAAATATTGGAATTAGAATTATCAATTGACCCAGCCATGCCAATACTAGGCATATATCCTAAGGATATGAGAGCCAGGACAAGAACAGATATATGCATACCCATGTTAATCACAGCACTAATTACAATAGCAAAAAGATGGAAACAACTTAGGTGCCCATACATACAACGGAATACTATACAATCTTAAAGAATAATGTATAATCTGCAAAACATCACATAACATGGATGATCTTGGAGGATATTACAACTATAACAACAACAACACACTGCCTTCTAGTCAGACCCCACTCATAGCAACCCTTCCTTGGGTTTCCAAGGTGGTATCATGCGGAATTAGATTGCCCAAGTGAAATAAGTCAATCAGAGAAAGACAAATATTGTATTAATCTGTTATTGTAAAAAGTCAAGGAAAGGTTTCTAAACGGAAGGAAATTTTCTTTGTTGGTTACCAGGGGTAGAAGTGGAAGGGAGGAAACACTGCTACACTGATAGAGACATATATTGATTTGGATGAAGGGAGGACAATGTATCAAATGTGAGTGATCAACATGGTGGCATTGAGGAAGAGGAAGACATTGAGAGCTACATGGGAGGTACAGATAACAAAGATGAGCCCATTTGCACATACAGGACTGCATTGTCAGTGATGGCAAACAAGGGTATGCAGATGGATAGATGGGTAAACTATTAGTTATGGCTCTGCAATGGGGAATGTGCCCATGACCATGTATAGTGTTGGCAGACAAGGTTTCTGCAAGTGTATTTCTATGTTCTGTAAGAATTCCCAGGTATATAGTAGAGCCAACAATGGACAAGGTTGTAGTCACTTCTTTTTTTTTTTTAATTTTATTTTGATTTGGGTGAAGATTTACAGAGTAAATTCACTTTTCATACAGCAGTTCACATATACTTTGTCTCATGTCACTGACCAAAATTTACAATGCAACAGCTCCCCTCCCACTTCCTCCCCATAGTTACCTCTTCCCAGTGTCCATCCCTCCATACTCTTCTGCGCCCTGAGCTGTCTCCCTATGCATAAGCAGCCCTTCCTTCTCCCATGATTGTTCTCTCCAGGGTGTGTGTCTACTTGAGGTAAATGTTTAACTCACTTGCCTGTTCTTTGTTTGGCTGGAAACCACAGGTGTGGGTTCAATCCCCGACCTGAAGGGCAGCTAGGGGCCATAGTCTCAGTGGTTTCACCAGGCTCTATTGGACCAGCAAACCTGGTCCCCACCTTCTGGTTGTAGTCACTTCTTGACCACAGCCAGCTACCCTGAGGGAGCAATAGTTGGAACTGTGGTCTCGGGACTATGGTCACAAGGAACATCAAGCTCAATTGGATAAAACACTATACAAAAACCTTGTTCTATATACTGCTTTTGCAAGTACTGACTAGGATCTTAAAAGCTTGCAAGCAATCATCTAGATGCAATGATGAGTCTCACCTCAACCAGAGGAAAAAATAATGAAGAACACCAAAGACACATGGAAGAAATTAGTCCAAGTGACTGGTACACCATGCCATCCTCAGCCTATATGACTATGAGACCAGAAGAAGTAGGTAGTGCCTGGCTACCACTGCCAAGCACTCGGAAGGGGATCTATGTAGGTGATCCTGGATAGAATGGGAGCACAATGTGGAACAAAACTCAAAATCGTAAAATCAAGATCATGGTTACTGTTATGATAGAGCCTGGTGAAACCCCTGAGACTATGGTCCGTAGTTGCCCTTCAGGTCTGTTAATGATCCCTCTCCCATGGCTTCCAGCCAAGTGAAAGGCCAGCATATGGGCTGAACATTTACACTAGCTAGATACACTCCTTAGAGAGATCAATTGTGGGAGAATAAAAGGGCTGTGTATACACAGGGAGACACTTGTTGGGGGCAGGAGTGAATGGGAGGGAAGGACACAGGGAAGAGATAACTATGGGGAGGAAGTGGGAAGAGAGCTGTTGCATTGTGGGAAATTGTAGTCAGGGTCATGAGACAAAGTGTATGTCAACTGCTGTATGGAAAACAAATTTGTTCTGTAAACTTTCATAAAAATAACAATAAAAATCAAAAAACAAACAAACAATAGAAAAAATATTGCTTTGGTTAGGCACACCTTAGTCTTCCAGGAGGCATTTTTACTCTTCAGCACTTTAAAGATATATTTTTGCAACAGATTTGCCCAGTGAAATACATCATACATACATCATTTTGTTATTGACGTGTTAGAGGTTTTGACTGCTGCTTCTATTGGTATTGATTGTGGAACCAAGTAATATGAAATATTTAACAACTTCAATCTTTTCTCCATTTATTCTGTTGCTGATTATTGGTCCAGTTGTGAGGATTTCCGTTTTCTTTATATTGAGATGCAATCCATACTGCAAACTGTAGTCTTTAATCTTCATCAATAAGTGCTTCAAAGTCTTACTCACTTTCGGCAGGCAAAGTTGTGTCATCTGCAAACTGCAGATTGTTAATAAGTCTTCCTCCAATCCTGATGCCACAGTCTTCTTCATATAGTCCAGCTTCAAGGATTATTTGTTCAGAACACATATTGAATAAGTATGGTGAAAAGATTCAACCCTGATACACTCCCTTATTGATTTTAAACCATGCAATATCCCCTTTTTCTGTTTGAATGACAGTCTCCTGGTCTATCTACAGGTACCTGATGGGCCCAATTAAGTGTTCCACAATACACATTCTTCTTATCCATAATTTGTTATGATCCTCACAATTGAATGCTTTTGCATAGTCACTAAATCACAAGTAAATTTCTTTCTGGTATTCTTTGCTTTCAGCCAAGATCCATCCTACATCAGCAATGATATCCCTCATTCCATGTCCTCTTCTGAATTCAGCTTGCATTTCTGGAAGTTCTCTGTCAATATACTGCTGCAACAAGTTTTGAATTATCTTCAGTAAGATTTTCCTTGTCTGTGACATTAATGATATTGCTCAATAATTTCCATATTCTTTGAGATCACTTTTCTTTGTAATGAGTACAAATATTGATCTTTTCCAGGCAGTTTGCCAGGTTACTATCTTCCAAATGTCTTGGCATAGACAAAGGAGTGCCTCGAGCAGGGCATCCATTTGTTGAAACATCTCAGTGGGCATTCTGTCAATTCCTGGAGCCTTGTTCTTCACCAATTCCTTCAGTGCAGCTTTGACTTCTTCCTTCAATACCATTGGTTGTTGATCATATGCCACCTCCTGAAATGGATGAATATCAACCAATTCTTTTTGGTAAAGTTACTGTGTATTCCTTCCATCTTCTTTTGATGTTTCCTGCATTGTTCAATATTTTGCCTGTAGAATTTTTCAATATTGCAAATCAAGACTTGAATCATTTCTTAAGTTCTTTCAGCTTGAGAAATGCCAAGTGGGTTCTTCCCTTTTGGTTTTCTAACTCCATGTCTTTGCACATACATTTCATTATAATTTTCTCTGGGAGTCTGGAATTGTGGTACATGCTAGGAAGAAGGTGCCTACGCCTCCACTCTAATTAAAAATTGTGTGCCTCTATTTGACTTCATGGACAGAGACATTGCACACATATTCCTCCCTTTTTACTGCTGAGAGAAAAATGAGCTTTTGTAACCTCTCATAGAGGGGGAGAACAAGAGAAAGCCAACACATGGACTTCTCCATATTCTGTCTCTTGTCCCATTTGATCTGGATGCATGTCTTTACTATGTTAATGTCATAAATCTTAGCCATGAGAACAGTGATATGCTGGGTCATATTCTGGAAAATCTTTGTAGATTGGAGGGATCTTGGGCATCTTTGACTCATATTGTATACAATTTTCATGCTTTTTATTGTTGCTGTTATTTCTCCTTTTTCTTTAAATTTTTTATGTTGAGATGACTGTAGATTCACATGAATTTTTAAGAAATATTGCAGAGAGATCTCATGCACATTTTACCAAGTTTCTCTCAATGCTAATATAGTGAAAAAATATAACACAATAACAAACCAGGGTGTTAACATTGATACAGTCAAGATACATAACATTTCCATCACTACAGTATCTTCCATGTTACACTTTTATAGCCACACTCACTGGCTTCTGGCCTCTACCCCACTTTTAACTGCTGACAGCCATTAACCTGTTCTCCATTTCTATAATTTCTGCCATTTCAGTAATATTATATAAATGGAATCACAGTGTGTGAAATTTTGAGACTGAATTTTTCACCTAGCAAAATGTCCTTTAGAGCCATACTAGTTGCTATGTGTATCAATAATTTCTTTTTATTTATAAGCACTATTCCATAGTACACCTGTTCCACAGTTTATTTAACCATTTATCTGATGAATCATATATAGATTATTTCTAGTTTTTGGTTATTATAAATAAAATTGGTATAAACATTTGTTTACAGACTTTTGTGGGAATATGTCTTCATTTCTTTTCTGGCAAAAATGGATTGTATGTTAGCTGTATGTTTTGTTTTTAAAGAAACTTTCACATTGCTTTCCAAAGTTGCTGTATTATTTTACATTCCCACCAGCAATGAATTTATGAGAGATCCAGTTTTACCACATTGTCAACAGCATTTATGTTGTCACAATTTTTATTTTAACAATTTCAAGAGATGTGCAGTGGTATCTCATTGTGATAAATTTCCATTTCTTTGATGGCTACTGATGTCAAACACCTTTTTATGTGCTTTATTTGTCATCTGTATATCCTCTTTGGTGAAATTTAATTTTTAATTAAACTTTTTATTTAGAGATAATTGTAGATTTATGCTGGAAGTGCTCATTCATCTATGTAAAAACATTTTTAAGACAACTACTTGACCAACCAACTGGAAAAGATTCATATTTGTGCCCATTTTCCCAAAAAGGTGACCCAACAAAATGAAGAAACTATTAAGAAATATTACGACTATCCACTAGACACTTCTTGGAAGGAAGACTGGGGCTATCTACTTCCGTAGAGATACTGCCTTGGAAACCCAAGGAGGGGTAACTATGAGTTGGAAATGAACTGTTAGTAGTGAGTTTTCCTATGCAAGTAAATTTTTGCTGAAAATAATTCAAAAATAATTGCAGCAGTACCCAGGGAACTTCTAGAAATTCAAGCCAGATTCAGAAGAGGGCATGGAATGAGGGATATTATTGCTGATGTAAAGTGGATCTTGCCTGAAAGCAGAGAATTCCAGAAAGATGTTTACCTCTGCATTATTGACTATGCAAAAGCATCATAACAAATTGTGGAAAACATTGTAAAAATGGGAATACTGAACACTTAATTGTCCTTACGTGGAACTTGTACATAGACCAAGAGGCAGTTCTTCAAAAAGACCAAAGTGATACTGTGTGGTTTAAAATCAGGAAAGGTGTGCATCAGCATTGTATCCTTTCTATTTATTCAATTTGTATACCGAGCAAGTAATCTAAGCAGCTGGACTATATGAAGAAGAATGCAGCATCAAGATTAGAGGGAGACTCATTAACAATCTGCTATATGCTGATGGCACAACCATGCTTGCTGATAGTGAAGATAACTTGAAGCACTTAGTAATGAAAATCAAAACCCACAGTCTTTAGTATGGGTTACACCTCACCATAAGGAAAACAAAAATCTTTACAACTGGACCAATAAGCAACATCATGATAAACGGAGAAAAGATTGTTGTCAAGGATTTCATCTCACTTGGATCTAGAATCAATATCCATGCAGCAGTCAAGAAATCGAAGGACATAATGCTTGGGCAAATCTGCTACAAAATACTTCTTTAAAATATCACAGAGCAAAAGTGTCCCTTTGAAGACTAAGGTGCACCAGATCCAAGCCACAGTATTTTCATTCACCTCATATGGAAGTGAAAACTGGACAGTAAATAAGGAAGACCAGAGAAAAATTGATGCATTTGAATTATGGTGTTGGCAAAGAATACTGAATATAATATGCACTGCCAGAACAGTGAACAAATCTATTTTGGGAAAAGTACAACCAGAATGTGCCTAAGAAATGAGGATGGTGAGACTTAGTGTCTCAAACTTTGCTGATGTTATCACGAGGGACCAGTCTCTGTAGAACAACATTATGACTGATAAACTAGAGGGATCTGTGAAAAAGAGAAAGACACTCAATGAGATGGATTGAAACAATGACTACAACAATGGGGTCAAACACAACCACAATTTTCAGGTTGGCACAGGTGTTTCATTCTGTTGTACATAGGGTCAGTATGAGTCAGAACCTAATCAACAACACCTAACAAAAATTGTAGCTTTATTTGGATTTGTAAGGAATAATACAAAACTGTCTTCATGTCTTTTGGCCATTTTTAATTTTGATTGTTTGCTTTTCTAGTGTTGAGTTTTAAGAATTTTTTACATATGCTAGATGGAGTTAATTGGAGTTGCAAATAGTTAAACACTCAACCACTAATTGAAAGGTTGGTAGTTCAAACCCACTAAGAGGTTCCTCAGAAGAAAGCCCTGGCTCTCTTCTTCCAAAACATCAGAACCTTGAAAATCCTATGAAGTGCTGTTTTAATCTGCATGTATGGAGTCACCATGATGCACTTGATTTGTTGACAACTAGAAAAAGTATATTCAAGATATTACTCCTTTGTTGAATATGTGATTTTCAAATATTTTCTCCTAGGCTGTAGCTGGTGTTTTATCCTCTTTACAGTTTTCCATGGAGCAGAAGTTTCTAATTATAATATGTAATTTATCATTTTTTTCTTTTATGCTTTTGGTGCCAAGTCTAAAAACTATATGCCCAGTTGTAGATCCCAAAGATTTCCTCCTATTATTTTTGTTCCCCTCTAAGATTTTAGTTAGTGACTGAAACAATGGGCTAAATCATAGTAACAATTGTGGGTATGGTACAGGATTGCACAGCAGTGTTTCCTTCTGTGGTACATGGGGTCACTAATGGTTGGAGCTTACTTGAAGACATCTAACAACAACAAAGGTTTCATAGTTTTACATTTTGTGTTTGAGATCATGATCCATTTTTAGTTTATTCCTAAAAAGATGTGAGAATTAAATTGAGGTTGGTTGGTCAGTTTGCCTGTCATCTATCTATCTGTCTTCATCATCATCATCATTTATTTGCCTGTAAACCACAAAACCAAACTCACTGCCATCATGTTGGATCCCACTCATAGTGACCCCCTCTTTTGGTTTCCAAGGCGGTATCACTATGGAAGTAGATTGCCCAATCTTCCTTCCAAGGAGTGGCTGGTGGGTATGAACCTCCAGCCTTCTGGTTAGCAGTCAAATGCCTTAGGCACTACGCTACCAAAGCCCCTAATAGGTGTCTAAATTCTCCAGCTCTCTGTGCTGAAAAAGGAGCTCTGGTAGCATAGTGCCTAAGGCATTTGAGTGCTAACCAGAAGGCTGGAGGTTCAAACTCACTAGCCACTCCATTGAAGGGAGACTGGGCAATCTACTTCCATAAAGATTTACCACCTCAGAAACCCAAAGGGGGTCACTATGAGTTGGAATCAATTCAGTGACAGTGAAGATTTTTTTTTGGTATATGTTGAAAAATCTCTTTCCTCCATTGAATTGCTTTTCTACCTTTGTCAAAAATTGGTTAGGCATATTCATGTGGAATGATTTTTGGATTCTGTGAATTGTTCCACTGATTTATGTGTCTGTCTTTCAGCCAATACCACACAGTATAGATCACTGGAGCTATACACCATTCTTTGGAATGAAGCTTGGGCAATCTACTTCCATAGTGATATCGCCTCGGAAACCCAAGGAGGGGTCACTATGAGTCAGGTCCCACTTGACGGCACATAACAACAGCAAAAACAACATATAGTAAGTCTTGACTTTGGGTATACTATAATTTTTTTTTCTCTTTATAAATGTGTTAGCTATTCTACTTCCTTTGCTTTCCTTATAAATTTCAGAATAATCTTGTGTAGTCAGTAACTGCAACCCCCCAAAACGGCTCTCAGTTCCATGTTGTTTAGCCACACTTGTAACAAATACAAGCCATTTCCTCACTCGCTCCTTGTCACGTAATCCCCTGCTCCCCCCACCCCCAGTCAGGTATTAACCACCTTCTCTGTAATGTATTAACCCATCCTTAGAATAGTTTTAAGCCATAAAGCTTGCTAAACAGCAGTGTCTTATCAGAGCACACAAGGTCGTGTTTGTAGGGCACTACCCAGAGCCCCCTCCCGATTGGGGCCTGGATTGAAGCCAGTCACATAGCTCCCATCCTCAATTCCTCAGACTTAGGTAAAGTATCCCCGCAAAGTGGGAGGGGTTAGCGGTCATCTTGGATCCATTCTGGCCCACTACCACTGGACACAGAATTGCTAGCAATGTTTGTAAGCCTGCTTTCTTTATCTTTTAAATCCTTTTTCTCCTGATTCTCTTTGTTTCTATTCTGAATAAAAATTCATGTCTCTGCTATGCCTCCAGGGAAGTTGTTTGGACTTTCATTACTGCTCAGGAGGAAGTTTTAACCTTCTTAGAAAATTCACAGAGCAAATTTTGTCTACATTACAAATGTCTTTGTGGGTTTTTGTAGAAATTCCATTAAGCTATACATTAATTTGGGGAGAATTGCCATCTTCACTATTTTGAGTCTTCCAATACATGACTACAATATGTCTTTCCATTTATGTAGATCTTTGATTTCTTTCACCAGCATTGTGTAGTTTTCAGTATATAACTACATATTTTTTGTTCGATTTACACCTAAGTGTTTCTCTTCTTTGTGAGCAATTTTAAGTGGTGTTTTTAAGTGTTCATGTGGCCATTGTTTATATACTGAAATTTGATTTGTTTTTGTATATTCATCTTGTATCCTCAGACTTTGATGAACTCACATATTCATTCTAGGAGATTTTTGTAGATGCTGTGATTTTTTTACAGTCATATCATTTGTAAATTTATAAAAAACAAACTCGTAGCCATCAAGTGGATTCTGATTCATAGCAACCCCTGGTGGGTTTCTGAGGCAGTAGATCTTTATGGAAGTAGATTGCCCTGTTTTCCTTCTGTGGAGTGGCTGCTGGGTTTGAACCACCAGCCTTCTTGTTAGCAGTCAAATGCCTTAGGCACTGCACCACCAGAGCTCCTTCATTTGTAAATAGGGAAGTTTTATTTCTTCCTTTTTGATCCATATGCCTTTTATTTCCTTTTTTGACTCATTCCATTGTCTAAAACTTCTAGCACTATGTTGAGCAAGAGTATTGAGAGTGAAAATTTTTGCCTTGTTTCTGATGTTTGGAAAAAGCATTCAGTCTTTCACCGTTAAGTTTAAAGTTAGTTTTAGATTTTTTGTAGAAGCTCTTTATAAATTTGAGGAAATTCCCATTTATTCCTATTTTTCTGAAAGTTTTTTTATTATGAATACAGTTTTCTATATCTAATTATGATCATACAATTTTTCTTTTTAGCCTGTTAATGTAGTAGATTGCATGGTGAGTCTTAAATATAGAGCAAGCTTTACATCCTGGAACAAATCCCATGTTAAAAGGACATGTCATTGTTGTCATCTGAACTCCACTAATTTTACTGGGGGAGAGGGAATCACCATTATCATCAACAGCCTAAGGCTGATTCTTATGAGGCAGGGGAAAAAAAAAAAGAAATACCTCACTGCTGTCAAGTCACACCTTCCAAACTTTTACCAATTCTGACCTCAATTATCCCTCCTATGGCATTCTATACTTCTTTGCTAGGTTCAAGAATTTGTTGGAATGGCCACATAGAACTCACAGACAATACTCATAATTATGGGGTTTATTAGGGAAGTAGCAGATTAAAATTCAGGTTCTGAATGCTCAGTATACAATTCTTTGATTATGTCAACCTCCCCTCAGCCATGCTCATAGGCACACCTCTCTTTGGGCCTTGGCCCCCTGGCCTGGACTCTGCTCTTCTTGAGTAAATGTTAAAAAGGTCTTTTAGCTCTGTCCATACATCCCAGGGAAGCACTACACTCTGCTAGAAAGCCTCCTACCCAAAGGCATTCAGGTTTCTTGCTCCATGGCCTGGGAAGCCTGCCTTTCCATCTTATGACAGTCTCTTGCTTCTGGTGCCTCTGATGCTGCCGTATCTCTGCTGCTGTTTCTCTCATCTCTTGCCACTTCACCATAGTGTTACAACTTTCTCACTCTCCTGTATTCTGTGCAGGAATCTTGAGTCCAAAGGATGTGCTTCATTCCTGGGTATTCTATCTTGATGATAGTGAGGTTCCCCTTTCCCCCTCTAGGATGGTGCATTTTAAGCCTAGTGAGATGGCAAAACTGACCAATCCCCATATTAGGGTTCCTACCTCTGCAACTGGACCAATAAGCAGCATCACGATAAATGGAGAAAAGATTGAAGTTGTTAAAGATTTCCTATTACTTGGTTCCACAATTTATATCAATGGAAGCAGCAGTCAAGGCATCAGACGGCATATTGCACTGGACAAATCTGCTGCAAAAGACCTCTTTAAAGTGCTGAAGTGCAAAGATGTCTCCTTGAAGACTAAAGTGTGCCTAACCCAAGCCATGGCATTTTCAATCACTTCATATGCATATGATATCTAGACAATGAACAAGGAAGACCAAAGAAGAGTTGATGATTTTGGGTCATGGTGTTGCCAAAGATTACTGATAATACCATGGACTGCCAAAAGAATGAACAAATCTGTCCTGGAGAAGTGCAGCCAGAATGCTCCTTGAAAGCGAAAATAGCCAGACTTCATCTGACCTACTTTGGTCATGTTGTCAGAAAGGACCATTCTCTGGAGAAGGATATCATGCTTGGTAAAGTGGAGGGTCAGTGAAAAAGGGGGAGGGCCTCAAAAAGATGGATTGACACAGTAGCTGCAATAATGCGCTCAAGGATTTTGAGGCTGGCACAGGAACAGGCAGTGTTTCATTTTGTACATAGGGTCACTATAAGTCAGAGCCAACTCAATGGCACCTAACAACAACAACACAACCCCCACAAGGGTGCTGTTTACCTTATTTACATTATTAGCAAGTGATGCAATCTCCTTGGTGGCCCACAAACACCTCATATTTACATAGTCCCACGCAGTCATCTGTTGGGAGTCACAAAGACCATGGCTAGAAGAGCCATGTTAAGTAATTCACTGCACCACAGTCCACAGCTAGGCTTCTTTCAGTATTCTTCACCATCACCACAACTCAAAAGCTCTTCTAGCCATTGGCTCTTTCATACTTGAAAGAGTAACTTCCCCTTCCCAATAATTTTAAGAATAAGCACATCCATGAAAGCATGTAAGCTGGCCACTTCATATCTTTAGCTCCCCTCATTTTAGATAGCTCATTTGTAAATTGCTTGTCCCCATCAAATCCGTGTTCTGAGGAGACAAGCATGTTTATTGATCTGAAGAATCTTCTATTATGGTTGGAATTTTGAGGATCTGTATCCAGAAGCAGAGTCCACTCCAGAGCAATCCATCAAATTGCAGCAATTAACACTAACTCATGGTGTCAAGTATCTTTCCCTTCATTCAAGATCTAATCAGCTGGGTCAGTGGGTACCAGCTATAACCTTCCACTCACCAAGCAGATGTTATTGTTATTAGGTGCTGACAAGTTGCTCTGACTCATACTGACCCTACATACAACAGAATGAAACCCTGCCTGATCGTATGCCAGCCTCACAATGCTTGCTATACCTGAGCCCATTGTTGTAGCCATCTAATTGAGGTCCTTCTCTTTTTTCATTGACCCTCTACTTTACCAAGCATGATATCCCTCTCCAGGGAATGGTCCCCTCTGACAATATGACCAAAGTAAGTCAGACAAAGTCTGGCCATTCTCACTTCCAAGAAACATTCTGGCTCCACTTCATCCAGGATATATGTGTTCGTTCTTTTTGCAGTCTACAGTACTTTCAGTATTCTCCCAGTGGATACAGGTGGTCAAAACAAGTGAGCATACCAAGCTTTCTACTTGCTGGCTCTCTTTAACTTCCAGTTCTGGAAGTGTTTTTTTTCTGATGAGTGCTGACTTTTTCCTGTCTGGATGAGTGTAAGCACAAGCTGCTTGCTCAAAATTCAAAAAACAAAAGAGTAGATTTTTTTAATTCTATCTGGTGGCATATTGCCTAAAGCACTTGACTGCTAACCAGAAGGCTGATGACTAAAACCCACCAGCCACTCCCCAGAAGGAAGGTTGTGCAATCTATTTCCGTTAGTGATACCGCCTTGGAAACCCAAGGAGGGGTTGCTATGAGAGATACTGTCTCAGGAATCCAAGGAAGGGTTGCTATGAGTAGGCAGTGAGTTTGGTTTTGTTGTTTGGTATAAATTTTTCTTTCAAATGCAAATCTGTTCTCTCAACAGTTCCAGGTGATTCTGCGTTTACTTTCAAATGTAAATTTCTTGACTCTGAAGGTTCTGGGTGGGGCTCAGGTTTTTGATCTAAGCCTATACATAGGGACAATGGCTTGGAACAAAATCCTTTGTTTCTTCTGTGCAAATTGGACTTCCCATTTCAGTATATCCAATCAAATATTGGCTGAAAAAGGAGTTGCTCACTCTCTGTAACCTCTAGTAACTGTTATTCATTTCCATCATACATTTAAATAGGAGAAACATTCAATATCCATAGTACATTCAGATGAACACATAACCCAAAACACATACACTTTTTGAAACATGCCAGTTTCATCTTCTCTTCTCTACACTTTGTCTATGTTCACATTCATATGTATGTGGCTTTGGGCCTAAGCTGGGTGGAATCAGTAGAGGTTGACCCACTATCAATCATTTCCTTTAACTGGCCTGGCTATTGCCCTGGCTTTTCTCCTCTCAACAGCAGCATAACATCTGTTGTATTCCTTCCAGCCATTACAAGTAACAAACCAGAGTAAACATCTGTTGTTGTTATGTGTCATCAAGTTGGACCCTACTCATAATGAACCCTCCTTGGGTTTCTGAGGCGGTATCACTACAGAAGTAGATTGCCCAAACTTCCTTCCAAGGAGTGGCTGGTGGATTTGAACCTCCAGCCTTCTGGTTAGCAGTCAAGTGCCTTAGACACTGCACTACCAGAACTCCTACTTCCCATGTCCCTTCCTTCTTTCTCTTACTAAGTCACATACTTCCATGAGAGCAACAAATCCCACTTTGGACAACAAATTAATGCTGTGCTATCATCGTTGTCTGACCTTCTGTGACTTCATGAAGGGGAGGCAGAATCACCATCAGCATCACCAGCCCATGGCTGATTACCATGAGGCACAGGTCAGACATGTCACCATCCTCCAGCCTATTTACCAATTCTGACCTCAACCATCCCTTCCATGGCATTCTCTACTTCTTTGCTGGGTGCCATGCACCTTGTTTATATTTTCAACAAACTATCCAATCCCCTGCTGGGCCACAAGCACCACACATTTGCATAATCCCACCGAGTCATATGGTGCGAGTCACAGAGATGTGGACAATTCACCTGGTCATTCTTTATATGCATTGTTGAATTCTATTTGATAATATATATATATATATATATTTTTTTTTTATTA
>NW_006921808.1:3069075-3073634 GCF_000298275.1 Orycteropus afer afer
CCCCCCCAGCAATTCTGTGGAAGGAAGACTAGGCAATCTACTTCTGTAAAGATTTATGACCTCAGAAACCCAATAAGGGTCACTATGAGTCAGAATTGACTCAACAGCAGTGAGTTTAGGTTTTGGTTTTTGGTTGTCTGGTTTGGTATCAGTTATTCTAACTTCATGAAATTAATTGGGATGTGCATTCTTTTCTTCTGTTTTCTGGGAAAGATTGTGTAGAAATGGTGCTAATTCTTGTTTAAATATTTGGTAAAATTCTCCAGTAAGACATTTCGACCTAGATAGTTTTCTTTTAGGAGTTTTTCAGTTGTAAGTTTAATTTCCTGAAAAGTTACAGCTATTCAAATTATTTATGCCATATTAAATGAGTTGTAGTTTGTGTTTTTGGAGAAATTTGTCCATTTCTTCTAAGTTGTCAAATAAATGTCTGTAGAATTATTCATAGCATTATCCTTTTTGATGTCTGCAGGGTCTGTGTGGATAAAATCTATTTATTTCCTAATATTGATAATTTCTGTCTTCTATTTTTCTTTTTCTTGTCAGTCTTGCTAGAAGTCTGTCAATTTTTGCTGCTATTTTGAAAGAACCAACTCTTTGCTTCATTGATTTTTCTTTTTTCGTTTTTCATTTTCAATTTCATTGATTTCTGTTCTTGGTTATTTTCTTCCTTCTTATTTGGATATTATATACTGCTCTTCTTTTCTTAGGTTTTGATGTGGGAGTTTATATTATTTATTTGTTTCTTTTTTCTTTTTTTTTAAATAATTTATGCATTAATGCTGTATATTTCACTCCCAACACTGCTTGGGCCATGTTCCAAAAATTTTACTCTTTTGTATTTTCATTTCCATTCAGTTCATGGAATTTTAAAAAATTTACCTGAAACTTTATTTTTAGTTTATGGATTATTTAGAAGTATGTTGTTTGCTTTGCAAATGTTTGGAGATGTTTTTGTTATCTTTCTGTTACTGATTTCTGGTTCTATTCTATTATAAACAGAAAATACAGTGTGTATGACTTCATTACTTTTAAATTTGTTGAGGTTTGTTTTACAACCCAGAATATGATCTACATTGGTATATGTTCCATGGGTACTTGAAAAAAAATGTGTATATATATATATATATATATATATATATATATATATATAAAAGCTCTGGTAGCATAGTGGCTAAGGCACTTGACTGCTCACCAGAAGGCTGGTGGTTCAAACCCACCAGCCTCTCCTCGGAAGGAAGGTTGGGCAATCCTACTTCCATAGTGATACTGCCTCGGAAACCCAAGGAGGGGTCGCTAAGAGTTGGGGTCGACTCGATGGCAAACAGCAAATATATATATATATACACACACACACACACATACACACACACATATGTTCTATTGTTCTTGGGTGGATTGTTCTACAGTTGTTAATTAAATCATGTCTGTTGTTGATAAGGTTGAGTTCTTCTATATCTTTGCTTAATTTATCTGATCATTCTAATGATTATTGAGAAAGGGGTAGATATGACTGTCCTTTCAGTCTTACTGATTTTCCTTTCACATATTTTGCAGTTCTTTGTTGCATAGACCTTTTAGCATTGCTATATCTTCTTGGTGAATTGAAAATTTTATCACTATATAATGTCCCTCTTTATTTCTGGTAGTTTTTTCCCTGAAGTCTACTTTGTATAATATTAATATTGCCACTCCTGCTTTACTTTGATTGAAATTTGGATGATATATCTTTTTCCATCTTTTTACTTTCAATCTGTCTATATTGTTATATTTGTAGTGAGTTTTCTGTAGATTGTAGACATTGTGAATAATTTTTAAATCCACTTTTCCCATCTCTTTCTTTTTAATTGTCTCATTTAGACCATTTAGTTTTAATGTAATTATCGATATGTTAAGGCTTACAGCTGTCATTTTATTTTATTTTATTTTTTTTGTTTTCAATTTGCATTTCTGTTTTCTTTATACTAGTGGATTACTTAACATATTTTCAAATTACATTTTGACTTTTTTTTTTCTTCTTTTTTTCTTTTTGCCACCATTCATCTGTCAGTTTGTCATACCTTGGTAGCTGGCATGTTGTTGTGAGGTTGGAGACCGTGTCATTGATATTTCAAATACCAGGTAGGTCACCCATGGCAGACAGGTTTCAGTGGAGCTTCCAGATCAAGATAGACTTGGAAAAGGGAAGAGGCCATCCACTTCTGGAAGAATTGGTCACTGAAAATCTTATGAGTATCAGTGAAACACTGTATATATTACTGGAAATGAATAACCCTGAAATATTGTCTGATATAATGTCAGAAGATGAGACCCTCAGGTTGGAAGGCACCTGGGGAAAACCTGCCTCTTCAAAGTAGAGTCAACCTTTATGACATGGATGTAGTGAAGCTTTTGGGACCACCATTTGATGACGGGGCATGGCTTAAAATGGGAAGAAACAGCTGCAAATATCCATTAATAATCAGAACATGGAATGTATGAAGTATGATATAAGAATATTGGAAGTTGTCAAAAATGAAAGGAAATGCACAAAGATCATTATCCAAAGCATTAGTGAGCTGAAATGAACTGGTTTTGGCCATTTTGAGTAATATAATCATATGGTGTCCTATACTGGGAATGAAAAACTGAAGAAGAATGGTATGGTATTCATTGTCTCAAAGAATGTTTCAAGATCTCTCTTGAAGTACAAGACTGTCAGTAATAAGATAATATCCATACACCTACAAGGAAGACAGTTAACCTACAGTTAATACTACTATTGTTCAAAGTTACACACCAATCACTAAAGCAAAAGAAGAAATTGAAGATTTTTACCAACTTCTCCATGATGAGCAACTTCTGTATGCTGAGCAAATAATCTGAGAAGCTGGACTATATGAAGAATAATGTAGCATCAAGATTGGAGGATGGTTCATTAACGACCTGAGATAGGCAAAGGACACAACTTTGCTTGTTGAAAGTGAGGATGACTTGGAGCCCTTATTGATGAAGATTAAAGACTACAGTCTACAGTATGGATTACACTTCAATATAAAGAAAATAAAAATCCTCACAACTGGACCAATAAGCAGCATCACAATAAACGGAGAAAAGATTGAATTTGTCAAAAACTTTCTAAAATCGATGCCAATACAAACAGAAGTCAAGACATCAAAAAATGTATAGCATTGGGCAAATCTGCTGCAAAATACTTCTTTCCAGTGCTGAAGAGCAAAGATATCTCCTTGAATACTAAGATACACCTAACACAAGCCATGGCATTTTCAATCACCTCACATGCATGTGAGAGCTGGACAATGAATAAGGAAGACAAAAGAAGAGTTGATGCTTTTGAGTTGTGGTGTTGGTGAAGAATACTGAAAGTACCATGGACTGCTAAAAGAACTGACAAATCTGTCCTGGAAGAAGTGCACCTGGAATGCTCCTTGGAAGCGAGAATGACCAGACTTCATCTCACCTACTTTGTTCATACTCTCAGAAGGGACTGTTCTCTGGAGAAGGATGTCATACTTGGTAAAGTGGAGGGTCAATGAAAGAGGGGAACATCATCAAGAAGATGGATTGGCATGATGGCTGCAGCAATGGGCTCAGGTATAGTAGGGATCATGAGACTGGCACAGGACCAAGCGGTGTTTTGTTCTGTTACACATGAGGTGGCTATGTGTCAGAGATAAGTTGACAGCACATAACAACAACAACAACAACCAATTCTGCAGTCTGAAATTGACCAAGCATGCAATCAATATCTATGGATTATTACTTCTGATTGGAATAGAAAAGTTGGAAAAAAAGAAGAATCACTGGTAGCTAGAAAATATGGCCTTGGTGATAGAAAATGATGCTGGAGATGACATGATAGAATTTCACAAGACCAAGAACTTATTCATTGCACATACCTTTTTTCAACAACATAAAGGGTGGCTATACACAGGGACATCACCAGATGAAATAAACAGAAATCAAAGTGACTATATATGTAAAAAGAGGCAATGGAGAAGCTCAATATCCTCAGCCAAACAAGGTCAGCAGCTGACTGTGGAACAGACCATCAGTTGCTCATATGCAAGTTCAAGTTGAAGCTGAAGACAATTAAAAGAAGTCCACGAGAGCAAAAATATGACCTTGATTATATTCCACCTGAATCTAGAGACCATCTGAAGAATAGATTTTATGCATTGAATGACAATGACTGAAAACCAGACAAATTGTGAGATGACATCAAGAACATCATGTATGAAGAAAGGTCATTGAAAGGTAGGAAAGAAAAAAAAAAAAAAGACCAATATAAATGTCAGAAGAGACTCTGAAACTTGATGTTGAATGGAGAGAAGCTAAATCAAATGGAAGAAATGACAAGTTAAAAGAGATGCAAAGATTTCAAAGAGCAACTCAAAAAGACAAAGTCAATTGTTATAATGAAATGTGCAAAGACCTGGAATTAGAAAACCAAAAGGGAAGAGCACACTCAGCATTTCTCAAGCTGAATGAACTGAAGAAAATAATTCAAGCTTTGAGTTTCAATATTGGAAGATTCTATGGGCAATATATTGAACAAT
>NW_006921808.1:3075917-3076413 GCF_000298275.1 Orycteropus afer afer
GGCTGAAGATATTGAGCTTTTCCATCGCCTCTTGCCACAGATGTAGTCAATCTGATTCCTGTGTGTTCCATCTGGTGAAGTCCACATGTACAGCTACTGTTTGTGTTGGTGAAAATGGTGTTTGCAATGAACAAGTCATTGGTCTTGCACAATTCTACCATGCGAGTTCTAGCATTATTTCTGTCACCAAGGCCAAGTTTTCCAACTACCAGTGATTCTTCTTTGTTTCCAACTTTTGCAATCCAGTCACCAGTGATAATTAACACGTCTTGATTGCAAGTTCATTCAATTTCAGACTGCAGAAGTTGATAAAAATCTTCAATTTCCTCATCTTTAGCTTTGGTAGTCGGTGCATAAATTTGAATAATAGTCGTATTAACAGGTCTTCCTCATTGGCATATGGATATTATCCTGTCACGGACAGCATTGTACTTCAAGACAGACCTTGAAACCTCCTTCGTGATGATGAATGCCACGCCATTCCTCTTTAAACTGT
>NW_006921808.1:3076513-3082827 GCF_000298275.1 Orycteropus afer afer
TGCAGCAAACATCAAAAGAAGATGGAAGGAATACACAGAGTCACTGTACCAAAAAGAATTGGTCGATGTTCATCCATTTTGAAGAAAAAAAAAAATTCACTGCCATCAAGTCATATCTGACTCAAGTCAAATCCAACTCACAGTGACCCCTCCTTGGGTTTCTAAGGTGGTATCACTATGGAAGTAGATTGTTCAATCTTTCTTCTGAGGAGTGGCTGATGGGTTTGAACTGCCAGCCTTCTGTTTAGTAGTCAAATGTCTTGGGCACTACACCACCAGAGCTCCTTCATCCATTTTAGGAGGTGGCATATGATCAAGAATTAAAGGTATTAAAGGAAGAAGTTGAAGTTGCACTGGAGGAATTGGCAAAAAAAAAAAAAAAAAAAAAGGCTCCAGGAATTAATGGAATACCCATTGAGATCTTTCAATAAATGGATGCTGTGCTGGTGGTACTTATTCATCTATGTCAAGAAATTTGGAAGACAGCCCCCTGGCAAACTGACTGGAAGAGACCCATGTTTGTATTCATTCCAAAGAAAGGTTTTCTAATAGAATGTGGACATTATCAAACAATATACTTAATATCACACACAGGTAAAAATATTTTTTGAAGATAATTAATAAAAGGTTGCAGCAGTATATTGACAGGGAACTTCCAGAAATGTAAGCTGAATTCAGAAGAGCATGTGGAATGAGGCATTACTGATGTCTGATGGATCTTGGCTGAAACAAAGAATACCAGAAATTCACTTGTGTTTTATTAACTACACAAAGGCATTCAACTGTGTGGATAACAAATTATGTATAACATTGAGAAAAATGGGAATTCTAGAACACTTACAGGTTCATGAGGAACCTGTATGTAGACCAGGAATTTGTCATTCAATTTGCATGGTTTAAAACCAGGAGGGATATGCATCAGAGTTGTATCCTTTCACCATACTTAATTCAATTTGTATGCTGAACAAATAATCCAAGAAGCTGGACTTTATGAAGAAGAACACAGCCTTAGGATTACAGGAAGACTCATTAACAACCTTTGATATGCAGACAACACAACTTTTCTTGCTGAAAGTGAAGATGACTTGCAGCACTTACTGATGAAGATTAAAGACGACAGTGTGCAGAATGGATTACACCTCAACATAAAGAAAACAAAAATCCTCATGGCTGGAACAATAAGCATCATCACAATAAATGGAGAAAAGATTGAAGTTGTTAAAGATTTCATATTACTTGGATCCACAATCAACAACTATGGAAACAGTAGTCAAGAAATCAGACATTGTGTTGCACCAAGGAAATTCTGCTGCAAATGACCTACTTAACATGCTGAAGAGAAAAATGTCTCCTTGAAGACTAAGGTATGCCTAACCCAAGCAATGATATTTTAATTGCCTCATATGCATGTGAAAGCTGGACAATGAATAAGGATGACTGAAGAAGAGTTGATGCTTTTGGGTTGTGGTGTTGGTGAAGAATACCGAAAGTACCATGGACTACCTGAAGAATGCACAAATCTATCCTGGAAGAAGTGCAGCAGGAATGCTGGTTGGAAGAAGGAATGGCCAGACTTTGTCTCACCTCTTTTGATCATGTTGTCAGAAGGAACCATTTCCTGGAGGAAGATATCATGCTTGGTGAAGTGATGGGTCAGAGAAATAGGGAAAGACCTTCAGGAAGATAGATTGACACAGTGGCTGCAATGATGGGCTCAGATATACAAAGCATTGTGAGGGTGGTGCACAATTAGGCAGTGTTTTGTTCTGTTCTATTTGTTCTCATAGGGTCGCTATGAGTTGGAGATGACTTGACAGCACCTAACAACAACCCCATAGTGTTTTTGAATGTATTTCTTTGTATATGTTTTTCAGTGCTTTATCTACGTGTTGCATTGTTGTTGTTGTTATATGCCATTGAGTCAGCCCAACTCATAGCAAACCCTCCTTGGGTTTCTGAGGTAGTATCACTATGAAAGTAGATTGTTCCATCTTCCTTCTGAGGAGTGGCTGGTGGGTTTGAACCGCCAGCCATCTGGTTAGCAGTCAAGTGCCTTAGGCATTATGCTACACATTTTAATACAAACTAATGGTGTCTTCATTTTACTAGTTATAATTAAGTATAGAAAACTTACTTATTTTAGATCCCTTTACTATCCTTAATTCATAATTGTCTTAAATATTCCCTCCAAGTGCATTTAGAACCACATCAAACATTGTCACATTTTTGCTTCAACCATCAAACATAATTTAGAAACGTCAAGGGGAGAAGGAAAACCTATTGTATTTACCTCCAGTTTTGCTTAGCATGTTCTTTTTGCTAATCCAGGATTCTTTCTTTTATTGTCTCCTCATTATATAGATACCTTCTTTTAGTCATTCCTTTGTGGTAGGTCTATTGGTGACATATTCTCTTAGTTTTCTTTGATCTTAGAAAGTCTTAATTTACCCCTTATTCCTATAGGATATTTTCACTAGGTATGAAATTCTGGATTGACACTTCTTTTCTTTCAGAATTTGAAAAACTATTGTGCCACTCACTTTTGGCTTCCATAGATTCTGATGACATATTTGCTGTCATTCAAATTGTTTCCTTCTTCCACCTCCTGTGGTTATGGTGTCATTTTTATCTGTCTGCTTTTAAGATTTTTGTTTTGTTTTGTTTTTAGTTTTATCAACTTTAGTTATGATATATTTGGTGTGGTTTATATTGGGCTTGTCCTGTTTAAAATTTGCTCAGTTTCTTGAAACTATAGGTTTATGACATGAAAAATTAACAAAGTTTCTAGCCATCATTTTCTTGTCTCTTTCTGGATACAAGGACACAGATGTTAAATCTTTTATCATAGTTCCATAGGTCACTGAGGCTGTGTTCACTTTTTTGTCTATTCTGTCATCATTGTCCATATTGGATGATTTCTGTTGTATCTTCTACTTCACTAATTCCTTTGTTCTCTTCATTCTGCTGTATGCCTGTACAATGAAATTTTTCTTCTAAATACTGAATTTTTCCAGTTTTAAATTTTGTATATATTTTTTAAATTTATATCTCTTATTTATTTTCTATTGTTTTAGTTGTTGTCAGGAACTGGGAAGTTGGTCCCAAATCACAGAGATCCTATGTACAGCAGAACAAAACACTGCCCAGTTGTGCATCATCCTCACAATCATTGTTATGTTTGAGCCCCTTGTTGCGATCACTGCCAATCCATCATGTTGAAGGTCTTCCCCTTTTTTTGCTGAACCACTGTTTTACCAAGCATAATGTCTGTGCTAGTTAAGTTTGTGTGTCAAATTGGCTGGGCCTGGTTGAGTGACTGGGCAGTTGGATATAGAATTCCCCATGAAGAGACTTGTAATTAACTCCATGGTGGAATCTACTGTGAGCAGCTGAGTGGCTGCCTTAGGGATGTGGTCTGCTTCCTGTATATAAGGAAAACCCTTGGGGAACAGTCTCTAGCTTATGACACACTTGAACCCTGCATGTAGCCATGTCATTGTTCAGCAGCCTGCCATGTTCTGCTGACCTTGGGACTTACAATGGACTTGAATTAATGGCTTGCTGTGCTGTTTGGTAACATTGGGACTATGACTCTTTACTTGTCAACCTTGGGCTTGTCAGCCCCAGCAGCCAGCATCTGTCTGAATGAAGAAAAGCCTCTAGCTTCAGTGGGCCAGGAACAGTAGGTAGGCAGAGCTGAAGTCCAAGATTGTGGGGCTTTCAAAGAGCCCCTAGAGCCTGGCACTTTGAACTTGGACTTAAAACTTCCAAATAGGAAGAGAATAAACTCCTGTTTGCTCAAGCTATCCCATTTGTGGTATATTCTTAACAGAGCAGCACTCTGTAACCAGAACAACTGATCTCCATAGATCAGTCTCTACTGATAACACATCCAAAATACGTCAGATGAAGTCTCAACATGCTTGCTTCTAAAAAGCATTCTAGCTGTACTTTTCCAAGACAGATTTGTTTGCTCTTCAGGCAGTGAATGTATATTTATTATAGATGGCATCAATTCTTCTTCAGTCTTTCTTATTCATTATCCAGCTTTTGCATCCATATAAGGCAATTGAAAAGACCATGGCTTGGATCAGGTGCACCTTAGTCTTCAAAATGACATCTTTGCTTTTAACACTTTAAAGATATTTTTTTTGCTGCAGAATTTTCCAACAAAATGCATCATTTGATTTCTTGATTGCTACTTCTGTGGATATTGATTGTGTATCCAAGTCAAATGGACTCCTTGACAACCTCAAATTTTTCTCCATTTATCTTGATGTTGCTAATTGATCCAGGTGTGAGGGATTTTATTTCCTTTATGGTGAGGTACAATTCATACTGAAGGCTGTAGTCTTAGATCTTTATCATTAAGTACCTCAAGTCTTATTCACTTTCAGCAAGCAAGGTTGTGTTATCTGCATATTGCAGGTTGATAAAGAGTTTTCTTCCAATTCTGATGCCACATTCTTCTTGGTATGTTCCAGATTCTCAGTATTTGTTCAACATACAGATTAAATAAGTATGGTGGAAAGATACAACCCTGACTCACATCTTTCTTTATTTTAAACCATGCAGTGTCTCCTTGTTCTGTTCAAATGACTGCCTCTTGTTCTATGTACAGGTTCCTCACAAGCACAATTTTGTTGTTGTTGTTGTTGTTTGCCGTCAAGTCAGACCCGACTCATAGCGACCCCTCCTTGGGTTTCTGAGGCAGTATCACTACGGAAGTAGGATTGCCCAACCTTCCCTCCGAGGAGTGGCTGGTGGGTTTGAACTGCCAGCCTTCTGATGAGCAGTCAAGTGCCTTAGGCACTATGTTACCAGAGTTCTGGAATTCTGTTTCTTTGTAAAGTTATCCATAATTTGTTATGATCCATACAGTCACATGCCTTTGTATAGTCAATAAAACCCAGGTAAAAATCTTTCTGGTATTCTTTGCCTTCAGCCAAGATTCATTTGATATCAGCAATGCTATTCCTCATTCCATGCTTGAATTTTTGATAGTTTCCTGTCAATGGATTGCTGCAAGCATTCTTGAATTACTTTCAGGAAAATTTTACTTTCAAGTGATAGTAATTGTATTGTTTGATAATTTCTGCATTCTGTTTGATTCTCTTTCTTTAGAATGGGCAGGAATATGGATCTTGTCTAGACAGTTGGCCAGATAGCTGTCTTCCAAATATCTTGGCTTAAATTGAGCACCTCTAGTTTCATTCTTTTGTTGAACCATTTCAGTTGGTATTTGGTGCATTCCTGGAGCTTTATTTTTCGCCAAGGCCTTCAGTGCAGCTTACACTTCTTCCTTGAGTACTATCATTTATTGATTATATGCTACTTCAAAAAATGGTTGAATGTTTATCAACTCTTTTTGATACAGTGACTGTATTCCTTACATCTTTTTTTGATGCTTCCTGCATCATGCGATGTTCTGCCCATAGAATCCTTCAATATTGCAACTCAAGCTTGAATAGTTTTTTCAGTTCTTTCAGCTTGAGAAATGTTGAGCATATTCTTCCATTTTATTTGTCTAATGCCGAGCCTTTGAAGATTTCATTATAATACTTGCCCTTTTCTTCTCAAGCTGCCTTTGAAATCTCTTCAGTTTTATTACTTCATCATTTCTTCCATTCACTTTAGATACTCTCCATTCAAGAGCAAGTTTCATAGTCTCTTCTGACATTTATTTTAGTCTTTTCTTTCTTTCCTGTCTTTTTAACTGCCATTTGCTTTCTTCATATAATGTCCTCAATGTCATCCCACAACCTGTCTGGTATTCTGTCATTAATGTTCAATATGTCAAATCTATTCTTGAAATGGAGTCAGCCCCAGGGGCAACACAGGGATGCCCAAAGCAGCAGGCCAGAAGAGCAGGAGAAAGGGGATTAAAAGCCAGGAAGCCAGACAGAGGTACAGTCGGCCACAGGGACCCAGTTGGGGATGATACAAGATATCTCCAACAGCAAGACAAACTTGTCTGTCGGTTTGTCCTACTGTGGTTACATGTAGATGTGAGTTTTGAGGCTAAGTCTCTGGTGTTTAAAACCCAGCGAGATGCACCTGGTGCACAGGTAACAGCCCAGCTTAGAGACTGAGACAGACTAGGAAGAAGGAAGAAACCATCCACTTCTCAAAGAATTGGCCAGGGAAAACCTTATGAATAGCAAAGAAACACTGTTTGGCACGTTACCGCGCACCTTTAGGAATAGTCCATTTAGGCTAAAAGGCTATCAAAATAGGACTGGGAAAGAGCTGCAACATCTGAGTAAACCCAGCCTTACTCATATGGAAAAGAGAAAGCTTTCAAGACCTTCATT
>NW_006921808.1:3084967-3090730 GCF_000298275.1 Orycteropus afer afer
ACCATTCCCTGGAGAAGGATGTTATGCTTGGTAGGGTGGAGGGTCAACGAAAGAGGGGGAGGCCTTCAACAAGATGGATTGACACGGTGGCCGCGACAATGTGCTCAAGTATAGCAGGGACTGTGGGGCTGGCGCGGGATCGGGCAGTGTTTCGTTCTGCTGTGTATGGAGTCGCTATGAGTCAGAAATGACCTGACGGCACTAAACAACAACAACATTCTTGAAATGGTCTCTAAATTCAGGTGGGATATGCCCAGTATTGTATTTTGGCTGTTGTGGATATTTTTAAATTTTGTTCAGCTTCATCTTCATCTTGCATATGAGCAATTCGTGATATGTTCCATAGTATGCCCCTGGACTTTTTTTGATTAATAATATTAAGCTCCTCTGTTTTCTCTTTCCACAGATGTGCATTATTTGACTCCTGTCTGTTCCATCTGGTGAGATTCACATGTATAGTCACCATTTATGTTGTTGAAAAAGTTATTTGTAATGAATAATTCATTGCTCTTGCAAAATTCTATCATGTGATCTCCAGCGGTGTTTTTATTGTTCTTGTTGTTATGTGCTGTCAAGTCGGACCCGACTCATAGTGACCCCTCCTTGGGTTTCCAAGGAATTATCACTATGGAAGTAGATTGCCCAGCCTTCCTTTTGAGGAGTGGCTGGTGGATTTGAACCACCAGCCTTCTGGTCAGCAGTCAAGTGTCTTAGGCACTACGCTACCAGAGCTTCGAAGGCCACATTCTCCAACTATTGATCCTTCTTCCTTATTTCCAACTTTCACATTCCAATCATCATTAATTATCAATATATTGTGACTGAATGTCTGATTAACTTCAGACTGCAGAAATTGGTAAAAACCTTCACATCTTTGGTGCATAAATTTGTATGATCATGTTAACTGGTCTTTCATGTAGGTGTATGCATATTATTCTATAATTGACATCATTGCACTCCCAGAAAGACTTTTTGAAAATGAATGTGACACCATTTATCTTCAGTTTTTAATCACAGCATAGTAGACCATGATTGTCCCACTCAGTATTGCCAATACCTGTCTCTTTCAGCTCATTAATGCCTATAATAGTGATCTTTATCCATTCCATTTCCTGTTTTTTTTTTTTTTACAATTTCCAACTTTCCTGGATTTATATTCTGAGATTCGATTTCTTTGCCAAAAGTTTATTTTTTTCATTCAATTATTTCAATATTTGTAATAGCTTATTAGAAGAAGTTTAAAAATCACAGCTGCTTTGCCTTTTTGTGTGTGTGTGTGTGTGAAAATTCTAACATCTCTTTCATCTAGGTTTGGTGTCTATTAGGCATCTTTCTTAACTTAGTTTGAGTTTTTCTGGTTTTTGGTATGATAAATAATTTTGTATTGATACCTGATCATTTTTCATATTATATTATGAGACTCTTGATCTTACTTATACATTCCATTTTAACTTATTTTTACATTGCTTCAGCAAAGGGGTGTTGCCTTATCATTGCCAGGTAGAGGTGGAAGTCCAGGTTATTCAGCTAATATCCAGTGACCTCTAAGGCAGGGGCTACTGGGCAGAGGTGGGAGTTCTGGCTCCCTATGTGTTCTCCACTGACACTATGATAGAAGTAGCCTTTTTATCTCGGGTAACAACACAATGTTGATTCTCCATTAGGCCATCTTTGACATTTCGTCAGTGGGGAGAAGTAGGAATACTTTGTTACTTCTGGGTTCTAAGTCCAGACTTCCCATATAGTCTCCACTACAATTGTGGTGATATAGACTCCATGGAAGATGGCAGGAATTAAAACCCTGGATCCCTAATTGGCCTTTTCTAACATCACCTTATTAAGGGTGTTGAAGCACTGTGGTACATCCTGATGAGGAAAAATCTGCTTGGTTTTTGTTGCAGTTTGTGAGAGTGTAATGACAGTATTGTATTTTTTTTTTTTTTTTCTGGAGTGTTTCTCTGGAATAGAGTGGTTGTATAAAAGTTTTCTGACTAGTAGCCTGCCCTTTTGCTTGTCCTTTGATTAGACAGAGCAGATTTTTGTTGGGGAATATTTTATCTGTCTGTGCCTATTGGAATTTCTAGATTGCTGTCTCATTCAGCTCTATGTCTGGATACGTAAGGAAAAAACAAAATTCAAGCAGTTACCACCATGTCATTCTTTAGATCTCAAGACCTCTATCCAATCTGCCTTATTCATTCCACCATTCAGAATATATACGTTATTTCCAGACATTGACAATGTTCTTAGCAGAAATAGAGAAAATATATTTGCTACATCTTCCTGGAAGTGGAAACTTTGTCATTTTATTTTTAACCTATCTTTGCCTTTAGTGGGGAAAGGTAGGAATACCTTTGCCTTTACCTTTAAAATGAGGTTCTTGTAGACAACATATTTCTGTATCTTGATTTTTAAATTAATCTAATTTGATAATCTCTGTCTTTTAACTGGAATGTTCTGCCATTCAGTGTGAGTACTGACATGTTGGAATTAATTATGTCACCTTGCTAGCTGTCTACTATTTGTTTCATCTGTTCTATTTTTCTTTGTTCATTTTTCTTGTCTACTCTTGGATTAATTAGTCAATTTTTGTTACATTTTATAGTCTCTATTGACATAACAATGTTGGTGGTTCAAACCCACCAGTCACTCCAAAGAAAGAAGACTGGGCAATTTACTTTCATAATTTACCACCTCAGATACCCAAAGGGGGTCACTATGAGTCAAATAGACTCAATGGCAGTGACTTTGGGATTTTTTTTTTCTATTGACTAATTATTTATACCTTATTTTAAGTTTTTAGCAGTTACCATAGTGTTTACAGTATACATCTTTAACTAATCAGAGTCTAAACTCATATAAAATTGCACTGCTTAATATGCAGTATAAGAGTTTTACAGTCATATATTCTTAATTCCTTTTTTTATCATTTCTTTCATTTTTGTTATATATTTCACTTTTGCATATAATATAAACACGTAACACATTGCTTTATACAATCAATTATATTTTAGTGTAAAAAAGAAAAAAATAATTATTTTTTGCCTGCTCTTATTTCATTTGCAGTGCTCTTTATTTCTTCTTGTAGATCTAAGTTTCTGTCTCCTAACATTATTTTTACCCGAAGAACTTTAATATTTACTATGGTATAGGTGGAAGGCAGTGAGTTTCTTCAGTTTTTATTTACCCAAGTCTTTATTTTTTATTTAAAAATATTTTCACTAGATACAGAATTCTAGGTTGACTTTTGTTTTCTTTCAGCACTTTGAAAATGTCATTCCATTGTATTATCACTTTGATGATATCTGAAGAAAGTATAATACAATTTTTATCTTTATTTCTCTATATACAATGTATCTTTTTTTTCTGACTGACTTTAAGATTTTCTTTTTCCCTTTTGTTTTCAGCACTCTGACTACGCTGTGACAAAGTTTGTTGTTTGTATGGATGCTTTTAATTGTTCTTTATCATTCTTGATGTTCTCTCTTAGATCTGAGTTTGGATTCTGTCATTAAGCTTGTTGTTGTTGTTATGTGCCGTTGAATTGGATTCAACTCATAGCTACCCCTCCTTGGGTTTCCGAGGCAGTATCACTAAGGAAGTAGATTGCCCAACCTTCCTTCCAAGGAGTGGCTGAGGGGTTTGAACCGCCAGCCTTCTGGTTAGCAGTCAAGTGCCATAGGCACTATTCTACCAGAGCTCTCCTCAATAAGCTTGGAAAATTCTATTATTTCTTTAAATATTTTTTTAATGCCACTCTCTTTCTTTTCTCCTTCTAGCATTCCAACTACACTTTTGTTTGGCCACTTGATTTGTTACAACTCTTGGAAGTTCTATTTAGTCTGTCTTTTATTATTTTATTATTATTATTTTTTAATTGTGATTTGAGTGAAACTTTACAGAGAAAATTCATTTTCTATTCAACCGTTCATACACATTTTGTTTCATGATATTGATTGCAATCCCCATAATTCTCCTCCTACTTCCTTCCTGTGGTTACCTTTTCCCCATGTCCTTCTTTCTTATGCATTCCTGATCTCTGAGCTATCTCTTTGTGCATAATCTGCCCTTCTGAACTCCCATGAGTAGCTCTGGTAGCATAGTGCCTAGGGCATTTGACTGCTAACCAGAAGGCTGAAGGTTCAAACCCACCAGCCACTCCTCAAAAGGAAGATTGGATGATCTACTTCTGTAGTGATACCGCCTTGAAAACCGAAGAAGGGGTCCCCATGAGTTGGATCTGACTTGACGCCAGTGAGAGTTTGATCTCCCATGGTTGATTGTTCTAAGGAGCGTACCTACCTAGAGTAAATATTCACCTTATAAGCCTGTCTATTGTTTGGTTGGAAGCCACAGGATTGGGTTCAATTCCAGGCCTGAAAGGTGACTAGAGGCCATAGTCTTGAGAGTTTCAACAGTCTTTATCAGACCAGTAAGCCTGGTTGTTTTTCAATTATTTTGACTTTAGTTCCACATTTTTTCCCCACTCTATCCAGGATCCTCCTATTGTGATCTCTTTCTGAGTGGTTGACAGAGATAGTTGGCATCATCTAGTTCTTCTGGTCTCAGGGTCATGTAGACTGAGTTTTGTATAGTCCACTAGTCCCTTCTACTAATTGTTTCCATGCATCATTGATTTTCTTCGTTCTTCTTTTATCCATACAAGTAGAGATCAATAGTTGCATCTTAGATGACCACTTGCAAGCTTTTAAGACCTCAGTTGCACTCACTAAAGTAAGATGTAGAACAATGTTTTTGTGTAGTATGTTATGTGAATTGAGTTTGATGCCCCCTGTGACCATGGCCTTGAGTCCATGGGCCCAGTGCCTCCCTCCCTAGAGGTGTTTGGCTGTGGCTAAAAAGTTATCATAACTTGTCCCTGTTGATCTATTATATATATGGACATGCTTATAATACATACAAATATATATGTAGACATGTTGTTGTTGTTAGGTGCTGTAGAGTCGTTTCTGACACATAGCTACCCCATGCACAGTACAATGAAACACCGCCCAATCCCATGCCAGCTCCATGATCTTTGCTATACTTGAGCCCATTGTCAAAACCACCATGTCAATCCATCTCTTTGAAGGCCTTCCCCTCCTTCGTTGACCCTCCACCTTACCAAGCATGACATCCTTCTGCAGGGAATGGTCCCCTCTGACAACATGACCAAAGTAGGTGAAACAAAGTCTAGCCATCCTCACTTCCAAGGAGAATATCTGCTGCACTCCCTCCAGTACAGATTTCTTAGTTCTTTTGGCAGTCCATGGTACCTTCAGCATTCTTCACCAGCATCATAACACAAAAGCATCAACTCTTCTTCAGTCTTCCTTATTCATTGTCCAGCTCTCACATGCATGAGGTGATTGGAAATATCATGGCTTGTGTCAGGCACACCTTAGTGCTCAAGGAGACATCCTTGCTCCTCAGCACTTGAAAGAGTTCCTTCCCAGCTGACCTGCACAGTGCTACACATCTTCTAATGTCCTAACTGCTGCTTCCATTGGCCTCGATTGTAGAACCAAGCAACATGAATTCCTTGACAACCTCAATCTTTTCTCCATTTACCATGATGCTGCTTATTGGTCCAGTTGTGAGGATTTTTGTCTTCTTTATATTGAGATATAATCCATATTGCAGACTATGTCCCTCAATCTTCATCAAGTCATCCTCACTGTCAGCAACTTTTTGTATCCTCAACATGTCTCAGGTTGTTAATGATTCTTCCTCCAATCCTGATGCCATGCTTTTCTTCATAAA
>NW_006921808.1:3092495-3098392 GCF_000298275.1 Orycteropus afer afer
AACTTCCAATTTTCCAAGATTCATACTTCATACATTCCATGTTCCAATTATTAATGGATATCTGCCCTTGTTTCTCCTCAATTTGAGTGGTTCCACGTCAGCAAATCTAGGTCTCAAAAGCTTTACCTTATCCATGTGAGTAAGGCTGATTTTACTCTGATAAAGCAGCTCTTTCCCAGTCCTACTTTGAGAGTTTTCTATGCTAAGTGATTCATCTTCCTCCTCTGTATTGGACAATGTTTCTGGACTATTCATAAATTTGCACAGTAATGTATCAGATAGTGTTTTTCTGCTATTTGTAAGGTTTTCCCTGGCCAATTCTTTGAGAGGCCTCCTCATTCTTCCTAGTCTGTCTCAGTCTGTAAGTTGGGCTGATACCTGTGCAACAGGTGCACCCCACTGAGTTTGAAATACCAATGGCACAGCCTCAAGTCTCACAACAACACATCACCATAGTAAGACAAACCGACAGATAAGTTTGTCTCCCTTAGCTGTTGGAAACCTCCCCAGCTACCCTTACCTGGATCTCTGAGGCTAACTCCTCTATCTGTTCCAGTCCCCTTTGCCTTTTCTGTCCTCTCTATGCTTCCTGCCTTGCTGTTTGTGGGGGGTGGCCTGGGTTCCCTCTCCTTACCTGGCTCCCTGTGGTTGAATCCTTGATCTGTTCCTATCCCTTTTGCCTTTTCTGTCCTGTCCCTGCCTTCCTACCTTGCTCCTTGTGGGACGTGGCTTGGGTTCCCTCTCTTTATCTGGGTCCCTGTGGCTAACTCCTCTATTTGTTTTGGTCCCCTTTGCATTTTCTGTTCTCTCCCTGCTTCCCACCTCACTGCCTGTTCTTAGGTCCCTGGAATGCAAATGAGAATGCTATCACTTTAAAATCCAAAATGGTTGCCCTTGTAAACATTAAAAATGTCTGTGCCCTCAATCACTTTAAATATCCAAAATGGCTGCCACTTGTAAACATTCAAAATGGCTGCACCCTCAGTCACTTTAAATATCCAAACTGGCCGCCACTTGTAAACATTCAAAATGGTTGTGCCCTTGGTCACTTTAAATATCTGAAATGGCTGCCATATGTAAACAATCAAAATGGCTGTGCCCTCTGGACAAACAAGAATGTCAGTGAAAGAAACAAGAAAACCTGCAATATCTGGGGATAGGGCAATAAGAGAAAAAAGGCAGAGAAGGAGAATAATGAAGAAAAAAATGGGAAAAATGCAAAAAGAAAAACAAGGAATGGGGTTAACCATGGGAAAAAAGAAGAAAAAATTTTGGAACCAGGAACAGGGAAAAGAAAAAGCTGAAAACTAGGACCTGGGAGGGGAATAATAGTAAAAAGGACAAAAGTATTAATAATAGTAGTAGTTTTAAAACAGACAAAAGCAAGAAAACTAAAAATCAGAAAAAAGAAAGAGGAAAAAAAAATGATATGCAGACATATCATCTGCCAAACTTATATATGGTCATGAGTATATTCCTTTTAGCCTAGATATACGTGATTATTTAGCTTGTCTACCTATGTACCCACTCGTAGATTAATGTTTGTTATTACTGATAATGCAGTATTGTGTATGTAAAAGTGTTTACCTTTGTTCTCTGTCTCTTAAATTTTAATATATGCTTTACTTAAGATAATTTCTAGCATCTTCACATTCTTTGATTGTTTTTAAATCTTGTTGAATCTATTGATGAACCAATTGAAAGCATTATTTCTGTCACTATGTTTTTAATGTTTAATATTTCTATTTGAGTTTTCTGACAGCTTCAGTTTTCTGTTGACATTACTCACCAAATTTTGCATATCATTTACCTTTTCCATTAGAGCCCTTATCATATTAACTCTACTTATTTTAATTCCTTGTTATATGTGACATCTGTGCCATATCTGACTCTGGTCCTGATAATTACTTTTTTATTTGGAAGTGTGTTCCTTTTTGTTTTCTCTTTATACGCCTTCTTATGTTTTGTTTTAAGACAGACATACACTGTGTAGTACAGCAAACACTGTGGTAAGGATTTTTTTTTTTTTTTTATGGCTGGAAACAGGAAACATATTTACTTCTGCAAAGACTCTAATGCCGATATCTGAGTTAATCTAATTAGGAATGGGCTGATTTTGAGGTTTGTTGTCACGGTGATTACAAACAGTTTCATAACACTTTGTAATAGGTGCAGAGAGTACTAACTGAAAAGTTTGAACACACCGAATGATGTCTTTGAAAAAAAGCTGGTGATCTGTTTCTGAAAGGTCACAACCATTACCATTCTATGAAGTGCAGTCCTACTTTGACACACATGTTACCATGAATTGGACTTGGCTCAACAGCGCTGGTGGTACATTACAGACATCTAATTTACCTTGTATGTTTAGGATGAAGACTGGTTTGCCAGAGGATTTTTTTTTTCCAAAGTGTTCTCTGCCCTCTGGTTTGAGGACTTTCCCTTTACCTTGCTGCTTGTGGTTACCTAGTGCCGCCCTGAAAAGAATATACCACAAATGGGATGGCCTTAACAAACAGGAGTTTAGTCTTACAGTTTGGAGGCTTTAAGTTCAAGTTCAAAGTGCCAGGCTCTAGGGGTGGGGTGAAAGACCCTCAACCTTGGGGTCCAGCTCTGCCTCCTACTCCCGGCCCACTGGAGCTAGAGGCATTCCTTCACTCAGAGAGCTGCAGGCTGCTGAGGCTGAAAAGCCCCAAGGTGGACAAGTAAAGAGGCACAGTCTTGATGTTACCAAACCACACGGCAGGTCACTAACTTAAGGCCATCGTAAGTCCCAGGGTTGGCAGAGAATAGCAAGCTGCTGAGCAACGACACTGCTATAGGTAGGGTCCAAGCATGCCATATGCTACAGACCATTCTCAAAGCTTCTCCTTATATACAGGAAGCAGACCACATACCCACAGGCAGCTACTCAGCTTCTCCCAGTAGATTTCACCATGGAGTTGATTACCAGTCTTATCATGGGGAATACTACATCCAGCTGCCCAGACACTCAACCAGGCCTAGCCAAGCTGACATACAAACATAACCATCACACTACTCTAAAAAGGTCTGTCTCTTAGAATATTTTTGTTATTTCATGCTTGTTAACTTAATCATGGGGGGGGGAGGGATGTTCCGTTTGTTCTGATGAAACTTCCATATTTGGCAGACACTGTCTTTGAATATCAGGAATGTGACTTTTCACTGCTCCAGACCCTCCTCTAGTGATGTTTTATGCCTACCACATATTGCTGTCCTTCCCCCAGGGGTAAAAATTTTTTGGTTTCCTATTCTCTTACTCTAGCTACAACGGGTCTTCACCAGTGCCCTAAGGGTGACAGTGCTTGTTGCTCTTCCCTCCACAGATTAAGAGTTTCATTTTATAAGTGGAATTTTTTTTTTTTTTAAAGCATCCTTGTGGCATTTTTGCCCCTCCTGCAGTATCTGGTCTTCCCCTCCTTTAGAGCTGTACCATAAGAGGGACTCTTTCAGGATTTTCCCAGTCTCTTCTGTGAGCACTCAGTATGTTTCTTTTCTTTTCTTTTAGAGAAAATGTCTGTAAGAATATGTAGACTTCTCCAGGTTCTGTGCCTCCTGGAGTCTTCATCATCTGTATTTTTCCCCTGTTTGCATGCTACTCCAGCTAAATTTTTCTTACTAGTGTCTGTATACATCTTTGCAAATAAACCAATTCTTGAATTTCATTTCTCCCTCTAGGCACATGTCAAACTTTAAATTTTGAGTCTGTTGGTTGTCCTGTGACCTCTGTGTTTCTGTTGGTTTAAGAAATGTCATAAACTTGATGTTTCTATGGATTCTTTTGCTGTAAGATTATGGGACTTACTCTTCCTGCTCTCTATCTCTTTGAGAGAAAAACAGAAGTCTTAAGTACTATGTTTAATGTATTGAATAATAATTTATTCTAGAATATAGCCAGCCAAACTGCTATTCAAATATGAGGGCATAATAAAAATGTCCTCATGCATACAAAGATTTGTCACCAAAGATCCATATTAAAATAGTCTTGGATGAAATACTTCAATAATAAGGGAGTGTATTACAGATTATTTTGCTAAATGCAAGAGAAGTAAAGATAAATATTTAAAAGTGCTGACTTAAAAAGAAGGAAAATTTATTAATGATGATCTAGAATTAAAAGTCTTGAGTAATATCAATAAGATGTCTGTGGCGAAGTAGATCAAAAGAGAAAAGTGTAAGCTAAAATTCCTTTTGAATTAGGAGAAAATATAGATTTAAACAAAATAGCAAGAAGAAATTAAAATACAAAAAAAGGTGTTATAAAGTGGAAAAATATGGCAAGAATAGGTACAAATACATCAATGTTATATCAAATGTAAATGGACTAAGCACAATTTAGAAAACAAATATTGGTAAATTAGATTAAGGATATGCAGATGTAGTCATATCTGCAGAATTTCTTCCAAATTCCATTTTTCTTTTTTCTGGTAGATCTTTTCTTTTTATTAGTTTAACTTCATGGAACATACACTTGGGATGTGGATAATTTTTCATGGGAAAGATTATATTTCCACACACTGAATTTAATACAATGCTTAGCAAAATGATTGCAGAGAAAAACAACAAGTTACATTCTAAATACAACGGTAAACTCATATGCAGAGATTTTGAAAATCTCAACCAGTGTTAACAAAACAAAGAGGATTCTCATCTTGGATGTTGTTAAATGTAACCTCAAAGGCATATTAAGCTGGCCATTCTCTGCTATTGTACACTTCTGGATCTGTTTCTATAGCACCTTTCATATTTAGCTTAATATTGTAAAATGAGTCTCCAAGAAAGTTGAGAAACTGTGGAAGAAAATTGTGGAAAGGGAAGAAAAGTAAGTAAGAAAAATATTAAATGACTCTGGTAGCGTAGTGCTTAAGGCACTTGACTGCTAACCAGAAGGCTGGAAGTTCAAACCCACCAGCCACTCCTTGGAAGGAAGATGGGGCAATCTACTTCCGTATTGATACTGCATCGGAAACCTAAAGAGGGGTTGCTATGAGTCGGGTCCAACTGGACGGCACATAACAACAACAACAACAACAAAATGGAAGTAGTTTATATATGAGGTAACACTCAAAGATTGAAAGTAAAAGAATGGAAAAAAAAAGTCAGGCAGATACTAATCAAATAAAGTTGATGTGGCTGTTTTAATATCAGACAAAAGAGATTTTAAGGCAAAACCTACTTCCATGTTTTGAGAGGCTCATCACATAACACAACAGTATTCAATTAACCAGGGAGACATGGCAGTACTAAATGTGCATGCATCTAATAAAAATGCATCAAAATCTATGAACTAAATATCGGTAGAGCTACAAGAAGAAATTAATAAATTCACCCTAGTAGTTGGAGATTTCTATGTATATTTTTTTATAATCAGTAAATCAAATGGACAAAAAAGCAGCAAGTATATAAGAAATTTCAACAAGCCAATTAATGAGTTCTTAATCTGATGCTTTATTACCTTCTGCCATATAATAAGCAAGGGGATTTTTAGCCTATTCTTGAGCCATGTTGATTATGGAGATTTTATCATCTCCACCTTTTTTTATTGGAAAGTTTCTCCTTATATTAAGTAAAATCTTCTCCCTATACCTTCCACTCATTAGTCTTAGTTCTACTCTGTTAGATCATAACATCATATAGAAAAATACTACTGATAATTCCCGTGTACATAATGTGGAATAACTTGTTTTTTGTGTACACTTTGAAATGAGATTTTTAAATTCATCTTCCTATCTGGTTGTTCCATAGAATCTCTCAATATTGCAACTCGAGGCTTAAATTTTTTCTTTAGTTCTTTCAGTTTGAGAAATGCTGAGCGTGTTCTTCCTTTTTGGTTTTCAGACTCCAGGTCTTTGCACATTTCTTTATAGTAATTGGCT
>NW_006921808.1:3101118-3107108 GCF_000298275.1 Orycteropus afer afer
GAAACGACTCGACGGCACTTAACAACAACAACAACTTGGTCTGTGCAAAAAACAGATGAATCTTGGAGAATGACAATAGATTATTATAAACTTAATCAGGTGGTGTCAGCAAATGCACTGCTGTTCCTCATGTGGTTTCTTGCTTGAGCAAATTAGTAAATCTCCTGGTACTTGGTATTCAGCTATTGATCTGGCCAATGCCTTTCTCTCGATGCCAATTTCAAAGGGCCATCAGAAGCAGTTTGCCTTCAGCTGGCAAGGCTAACAGTGTACTTTTACAGTGTTCCTTGGGGGTATATAAACTCCCCAGAAGTGTGTCATAATTTAGTCTGTAGGAATCTTGGTCACCTTTCCCTTCCACAAGACATCACACTGGTCCATTATATTGATGACATTATGGTGACTGGACCTAGAAAGGAAGAAGTATCAATGAATCTAGCCTTATTGGTGAGACATATGTGTGCTAGAGGTTGGCAAATTTGCCCAATAAAAATTCAAGCACCATCCACCTCAGTGAAATTTCTAGGGGTCCAATGATATGGGGCATGTTGAGATATTCCTACTAAAGTGAAAGATAAGTTATTGTATTTGGCTGCCCCCACAACTAAAAAGAAGGCACAATGCATGGTGGGCCTCTTTGGATTTTGGAGGCAACCTATCTCTCATTTGGGTGTGTTCCTGCAGCCTATTTATCAAGTGACTCAGAAAACTGCAAGTTTTGATTGGGGCCCAGAACAACAGAAGGCTCTGCAACAGATGCAGACTGCCGTGCAGGCTGATCCACCACTTGGGCCATATGATCTAGCTGATCCAATGGTGCTTTAAGTGTCTGTAGTAGATAGAGATGCTGTTTGGAGTTTTTGACAGGTCCCTATTGGTGAATCACAACACAGACCGTTGGGATTTTGGCACAAAGACCTGCCATCCTCTGCAGATAACTACTCTTATTTTGAGAAACAACTTTTGACTGGTTACTGGGCTTTAGTAGAGACTGAATGCCTAACCAAGTTACCATGAGTACTGAGCTGCCCATTATGAATTGGGTGCTGTCTGACCCACAGAGTCATAAAGTTGGATGTGCACAGCAGCACTCTATCATTAAATGGAAGTGGTATATCAAGATCGGGCTCAAGCAGGACCTGAAGGCACAAGTAAGTTGCATGGGGAAGTGGCCCAAATGCCTATTGTCTCCACTTCAGTCACATTACCTTCCCTCTTCCAGTCTGCACCTATGGCCTCATGGGCAGTTCCTTTTGATCATTTGACTGAGGAAGAGGAAACTTGTGCCTGGTTTATTGATGGTTGTGCATGATATGCAGGTACCACTCGAAAGTGGACAGCAGCAGCATTGCAGCCCTTTTCTGGGACTTCTTTGAAGGACAGTGGTGAAGGGAAATCTTCCCAATGGGCAGAACTTTTAGCCATGTATCTGGATGTTCACTTTGCATGGAATAAGAAATGACCACATGTACAATTATGTATGGATTCATGGGCTGTGGCTAATGGTTTGGCTGGATGGTCTGGGACTTGGAAGGAGCATGATTGGAAGATTGGTGATAAGGATGTATGGGGAAGAGGTATGTGGACAGATCTTTCTGAATAGACCAGAGTTGGAAAGATATTTGTGTTTTATGTGAATGCCCTCCAAAAGGTGACCTTGGCATAGGAGGACTTTAACAATGAGGTGGATAAGATGACATGTTTAGTGGAAACAAGCCATCCTTTTCTCCCAGCTACTCCTGTCATTGCTCAATGGGCTCATGAACAAAGTGGCCATGGTGGTAGGGATGGAGGTTATGCATGGGCTCAGCAACATGGACTCCCACTTACCAAGGCTGATTTGGCTACTGCCACTGTTGAGTGTCCAATCTGCCAGCTGTAGAGACCAACACTAAGTCTGTGATATGGACTTAGAGTGATCAGCCAGCAATGTAGTGTCAGGTTGATTACTTTGGACCACTTCCATCATGGAAAGGACAGCATTTTGTTCTTACTGCAATAGATACTTATTCTGGATATGGATTTCTCTTCCATGCATGCAATACTTCTGCCAAAACTACCATCTCTGGACTTACAGAATGCCTTATCCACCATCATGGTATCCCACACAGCATTGCTTCAGATCAAGGGACTCACTTCACAGCAAATGAAATGCACCAATGGGCCTATGCTCATGGAATTCACTGGTGTTACCATGTTCCCCATTATCTTAAAGCAGCTGGCTTGATAGAATGATGGAATGACTTACTGAAAACACAATTATGGCACCAGCTAGGTGACAAGACCTTGAAGGTTGGGCCAATGTTCTCCAGGAGGCTGTATATGCTCTAAACCAGCATCCAATATATGAATCTGTTTCTCCAATAGCAAGGATTCACGGGTCCATGAACCAAGGTGTTGAAATGGGAGTGGTACCACTCATTATTACCCTTAGTGACCTGCTCAAATTTTTTTTTGCTTCCTGTCCCTGCTACCCTATGCTCTGGAGGTCTGGAGAACTTAGTTCCAAAGGGAGGAACACTCCCATCTAGAGACATGATACTGATTGCATTGACCTGGAAATTAAGAATGCCACCTGACCATCTTGGCTTCCTCATGCCTCTGGATCAACAGACAAACAAGGGCTTTACTGTACTATCTTGTGTGATAGTTCCTGATTACCAAGGGAAAATTGGATTGACATTACATAATGGAAGTAAAGAAGAATATATCTGGAATACAGGAGATTGTTCAGGACGTCTCTTAGTACTATCATGCCCTGTGATTAAAGTCAATGGAAAATTACAACAACCTAATTCTGATATGACTCCTAACATCCCAGACCCTTCAGGAGTGAAGGTTTGGGTCACATGACCAGGCAATGAACCACGACCAGCTGAGGTGCTTGCTGAGGGCAAGGGACATACAGAATGGGTGGTGGAAGAAGGTAGTTCTGAATATCAGCTATGATCACGTGACCAGTTGCAGAAACAAGGACTGTGATTGTTAAATTTCTTCATTGTATATGTGCATCAAGTATTTTTTGTTTCCTTCTGTTATGAACTGTGAAATGTAAATAAGGTTACTCTGTTTTGATTGTACATGTGTTAGCATATTATGTTAGGTGTAAATATGACTTGTAATTGTCCTTATTTAGAGATTATATATGGTTAAGAAGATGTGTACAACTGCCAAGTTGACAAGGGGTGGACTGTGATAGTTGGAACTGTGTGTCAACTTGGCTGGACCACAATTCTGTGTGGTTTAAGCAGTTGTGATGTGGTTATTCTTATGATGGGATAAGATGAATATGTTTTGAGCAGCAAATCCATTGAAAGGGAGTTTTCCTAGGGGTATGTCCTGCTTCTTGTATATTTATGGACATCCTGGGAAAAGAGACATTCTTCTGTGTATCGGGATTCTGTTGTGCTGCCTACAACTGTCCACGAGTGAATAATCCACTATTCAGCCTGGAGATCTTGGATTCGTCATTCGTTGGAGTCAACAGCCAGTATATTGCCTGCCAGCCTTCAGCTCCTCAGCCGCTGAAGGTTCATGAGTCAGGAGAAGCCTCCAGCTTGATGTTTGATCCAAGAACTTTGGATTTGCCAGCTTCTATAAGTGTGTGAGCCATTTTCCTAAGATAATTTTCTCTCTCTCTATATATAAGCTTTACTGTTTTTTTTTCTCTAGAGAACCCAGTCTAACACAAGTGGAAAATGAAAAAAAATAAATAAAACTTTAAATAACAAAAAAATTAACTTTAAAACTTTAAATAACAAAAAAATTGAAAGGAACTCAACCAACACATTACACAAAGCAAATATACTGGGTATGATAGGAGGCAACTGGCTCACTGGAATTCTGAAACCTCTCCAAATTAGCATTTTGTAAAAAATAGGAGTAAATACTCCAACACAAATAATTATAATATTTTAATTACATTTTTGTGGTTTTATGTATTTAAATATGTATGTATATATGTTGTTTTTTTTCTGATTCCATTGTGTTGGTTCTGACTCATAGCATCCCTATGTACAACAGAATGAAAGACTGCTTGGTTCTGCACCATCTTCACAATAATCTTTAATTTGAACTTAATGTTGCAGTCACTGTGTCAATCTATTTCACTGAGTGTTTCATCTTTTTCACTGACCTTCTCCTTTACCAAACATGATATGCTTCTTCAAGAGCTGATCTCTTCTGGTAATATATCCAAAGTATGTGAGTCAACATCTAACCATCCTGGCTTCTAAGGAACATTCTAGCTGTGCTTCTTCCAAAACAGAGTTGTTCATTCTTTTGACAGTCCATGGTACATTCAGTATACATCTCTCTCTCTCTCCCTCTATCTGTGTAATCTACCATATCATATCTATCTATCTACTTATCTAAACAAAGACTGTGTTACTCAGTCAAAGATTCCACCAGACCCAGTTGTTTTTCTTGAACTTCAGGAGGGAAGAAGGTGCAAATGTGCCTTACTCGTCTCTTGGATTCCAGAATTGCTGGGGATTTAAGTATGAGAGTCTGGAGGCTTGATCCTGTTTGGAGAAGGTAGTCACAGCCCATTTACTGTTCTGAAGTATTTTTGTCACTTATCCACTTGCCCACTCACTCACTAGCACAGTGCATGGCACATAGTAGGGAATTTAGTATACTCTTTTGAGTAGGAGTCATTCACAAAAGTTAGTGGTTTGATCTTAAAGATGACATAGATCACAGAATCCTGGAAAGGCCTAGCGAATATAATGATATGTTCAAACAGGACATTATAGACACTGTGAAATGTCTGCATTCTTTCAGCCCACCTCTGTTACTACAAGCTGGCAGGTCAGCTGCAATAGTGAGTACACCACTTGCAGTGACATTCAATTGTGGCTGGTGAGTGAACATCTAAGTATTCTTTTCTTTAATAAGAAGCTCTTATTCTTCTTTTCCCCACTCATCTGAGTTTGTTGTGCTGTGGTTGCTTGTGTGTTGCTATGATGCTGGAAGCTATGTTGAATAGCTTGAATAGTTTCTTTTAGAAATATCAGCATAAGGAAAGGCCCTATGAGGCAGAGATTACAGATGTCCCAATTGTCCAGCTTTTCCTAACTGCCATGCCACTCCATTATCTCTGACATCAATTCATCCTCCTCACCTCAGTAACCTCCCTCCTGTCTTAAGGTTCCATATTACACTGTTACTTCTCACAGAACTCACAAACTCCCAAAGAAAAGAGCTCACATGGTGGTGGTTGAGACTGGGAGGCTGGCAGGCTGGCAAGTCCCAAGTCTGTGGGTAGGTCTGGAGGATTCTCCAAACTCATGTGGTTGCAGGAATTGGTGAACCCAAATCAGTTTGTCATATGAAAGCTTCTCTCTCAAATCCAGGAGTGAGATGACAATGAATGAAATGCAGGACTGGAGCAAGAGAACGAATTTTCCAAGAACATTCACATATATACCCTCAAGCTAAGGGTGGTGAGTTGAATCACACCCTCCAGCAAGGTGGGACTCAAGATACATCCCAACCTAAACAGGCATAGAGACTAGGATTTACAATACATTACAAAAAGAAGGACAATTCCTAGAAGGGCCATATTAAGCAATTCACTCCACTATAGTATGCACCAGTATTTCAAATGCCAGCAGGGTCACCTATTGGGCAGATTTCAGCAGAACATCCAGATGAAGACAGACTAATAAAAAAGGTCTGCTGTTTTGCTTCCAAGAAATAGCTAATGATAACCCTCTGTGTCATAACAGAATATTGTCCAACTCAGTTGCTTTGAGCAAATAATCAGGAGGGATCAGAAACTGTCGAAGAACATCATGTTTACTAAAGTAGAGAAGTGAGGGTGGGGGAAACACTAACCAAAACAAACAAACAAACAAACTCCCTGCTTTTTTATTTATTTTTTTAATTTTAATTTGATTTGGGTGAAGATTTACAGAGTAAATTCACTTTTCATACAGCAGTTCACATATACTTTGTCTCATGTCATTGACCAAAATTTACAATGC
>NW_006921808.1:3114291-3147748 GCF_000298275.1 Orycteropus afer afer
GTGGATGACTGGGTAGGGCACCCAGGCTCCCGTCTGAGCACCCCGACTGTGATGGAGTTCCTGTGGGCCCTGAAGGTAGTTGGGAGTGGGGATGGCCACACCTCCATTCACCTAGTGGGTATAGGGTGTAGTAACAAGAAGAATATCATACCTTTTCAGTCTTGTAGGCCCCGAGTGTCCTTGGAGTTGCTGGAAAGCAGAGCGTGTTCTTAAGCCCCAGAAATCTGCCAGCGTGCTGCCTCTTTAAATATCCAAAATAGTCAAGCCGCTTTTTAAACCTTCAAAATGGCAGTGGTCTCCGGACCGGCAAAAGTTCACAGCTCAGCCCACCTTTCTCTTCACCTTCTCCGTTTGTTCCCCAGCCACCATGCACAGTCCGTGCAGTCCCTGGCTAGCGGGTGATTTTTAGGTTAATTCTTAAGTCCTACCACCACAGAAATCTGCGAGAGTGCTGTCTCTTTAAATATCCACAATAGTCAAGCTGCTTTTTAAACCTACAAAATGGCAGCACCTCCAGACTGTCAGAAGTCCACAACTCAGCCCACCTTTCTCTTCACCTTCTCTGTTTGTTCCCCAGCCACCATGCACAGTCCGGCAGTCCCTGGCTAGCAGGGTGATTTTTAGGTTAATTCTTAGGTCCTACCACCAGTCAGGAATCTCCGAGCCGCCTGTACTGTCACGGTCACTCAGTTCATTGTCAGACTGCAGCTCCGTATGTCTCTTTTTGGTGTTTTCACGCAAATTCTTCTGCTAGTTGGGGTTTAGTCCAATTCTGTATCCTTCCCTTCAAGGCTCAGGGGACCAAGATTATCTTCTGTGTCTGTGTTAATTGGTTTCCCTTTTCTTTGTTGAAGAGGGTCTTTGCAATCCTTCTGCCTAGTCCGCCATCTTGCCAGAACTCAAACTCACTGCTTTTGAGTTCAATCTGACTCATAAGAAGTCCTCCTTGGGTTTCTGAGGCAGTATCACTACAGAAGTTGATTGCTCAATCTTCCTTCAGATGAGTGACTGCTGGGTTTGAACTGCCAGTCTTCTGGTTAGCAGTCAAATGCCTTAAGCACTATGCCAGCAGAGCTCCTGAGGGAAACTCTAGGTGAGATGAATTGGCAAGTGGACACAATAATGGATTTGAACATTCCAGTGATTTTGAGAATGATGCAGAATGAGGCAATGTTTTGTTCTGTTGTAAATAAGTTACCATGAGGTGGAAGTTAGAGTTGACTTGGCAACAGCTATCTATCTATCTATCTATCTATCTCTACTCTCCTCTTTACTCTCACAGAGCTGAGTAGAGCCACCCTAGAATCTGAGACATATTATCTTGCATTCTAGATCAAGCTATGAATACTTTGACTATATCATCATATTGTTGGAAAGGAGTTGCAATATAGTTTGTTTAAACTTATTTCATATCTAAGGAAATGGAGGCCCAAAGCAGTTTGTGAATTTTCTAAGCTAATGATACTTGTTAGGCAACAAATTTGTAGGCAGGACTGGAACACTGCAGCTCTAGATGTGACTTTGAAGTAACTCCAGTATCTTGGGCACATAAGCTCAAACTCAATTGGGTTTCCAGTCCCTAGGTTCCCCCTTTAAGCCCTCAGTTGGGCCAGCATTGTCCTCCATGAGGCCCAGATTATTTCCCAGGACCATATCCAGACATGACACAGGTGGGAGGGATGCTCTGCCTTGTTGATCAAATATGATTTCCCAGGAAGCTAACCTGGGTCCTTGTTTAGACATGGTGTGTTACCTTTTTTTTTTTTTTTTTTTTTTTTTTTTACTTTCTCTTTTGCCTTGTCTCTTCCTCTGAAACTCTTATTCTTACGGTAACACAGGCCAGGATTGGAGTTTCAATTTTACTACTTGCTATGGGTAACTTAGACGGAGGTTTCAGTCTCTTTCTTTGCAAAAGGAGAATAAAAATACTACTTAATAGTGATATTGTTATTGTTGTTATTTAAGGGTAAACTGACTATCAAGGATATAGAACTGGCCTATTGGAAGTGCTCAGTCAACTGTAGGAATCTCTATTATTTTTTACTGCCTTGACCCTCCTTAGGAGCATGACTCTACTTCCTCTCACCATCCCCCTCTCTGGAGCCAGAGGACTAACATTGTCCCCAATTATGTAGTTGAGGTCTTGCTCCTATAGGTTGAACTTCTTGGGTGCCAGTTGTCTGATGCTTTTGCTTTTCTGGGCTTTGATATGCTGACCACTGGCCCTTTTGCATCTTCCAAACCTCCTGGTTTTTGTTTGGGATGTTTTCCTGTGACTGACTGTTTGAATTTGACCACATGTTGCATTTTTCCTTGGACACCTTTTCACATACCTCTGCCTTCCAAATGGGCAGGCAGAGGCTCATTCCCAGAGTCCCTCACCTGCCCAGTTCTGAGGGTGCTGCTTTGACTTGTCAAGGCTCTGGAGGTAAGACTCTGTAAGAGTTCACTCATCTGAGTTCACTTTAAAGATATTCTCTACTATGTGAATCTGCCCTCTTCCCTGTCAAACCTTCTTCTCTTTAATCCTCCTAAGGCTCATATAAAAGACTTATCTGCCAAGAACCTCCAAGTTACAGCTTCCTCCTAACTATAAACAATTCTGTGAAAATTAGGCATTATAGGAAAGAAAGAAGTAGCACTCATCAAAGGTCACTGTGGCCTAATGTCTGAAATATTGATGGTGTGGGCATGAAAATTCTTGAGGCAAAGGCAGGAGAAGACAGGAAACAGGGATGAGGTGACATGAGAAGGAAAAGAAGGGGAAAGAAAAAGAAGGGGAGGGAGGGACAAGGGGATAAAAAAGAAGGAATGAGAGAGGAAAGGAACACTGCTAAAACCTTTTTCAATTTATTCTTTTATTTTTAAATGCATGAAAAGTTATTGAGCCTAACTTCCCTCCCATTATCAATGCATAGAATTTATACTACAATGTTTCCTATTTGTTCATCTGTTCCACATGCAATGGTGTTGTGGTTGTTTTCATATGTATATATTTCATCTTCCCGACTAGATGTGCATACAGTGCTTTGTGTCAAGTGAAGTTCAATAAATGCTTGCCAAATAAATTATGTGAATTCACAGCACTCCTGCTGCCCCTCCAGCTTTATTCCCTCTGTTCCTGCAACTCTAGTAACAACTCCCCCTATTTGCCTCTGCTCCTCTTGCTCCTTCATCACCTCAGGTCTTTAAGCTCTATTGTTTATTCCACTTCCACCACTTTAGTTGAGATTCTCAACACTTCATATCCAGAAGATTGTCGTTTTCTATTTACAACTCTCCCTGCTGCTAGCCATTTAATCTCCCTGAGAAGTTTATTGTCATTATGGCTCTTCTGTTTAGGAAGAACCCAGATATGTTTCATCTCTGCAGTTGATCTGGCATTCAGGGCCTCCAGGACTTATCTTCCTGGGTGTCTGTTGCATCATTTTTTCCACATTTCCCAATCAATAGTCCATCTGTAGCCATCCTGTGAGCATAGTGTCTCCAAAGCACAATGCTATTCTCATGTCAGCTTTGGCTATGCTGAGACCCATAGCAGAACATCACCCCTTCCTCTTCCACTCATCCATACTCAAGGCTCAGCTGAAGAATGTATGAAACCTAAGTTGTCTCTAGGCCATAAGATCTTCTCCTCTTTTATGATCTCTATGATACGTATCATTCACTCTGGGAGTTAATAGTATCTTTTCTTGTGTAAGTGTTGAAGTATTTCATGTATATACTTTAATTAAAAAAAATCTGTTTACCCCTTATGAGCAGATACCATGTCACGGTGTACAACAGCTTTTTAACACCATTTATTAAATTTTCCCCATGGACTGGGCAGAATGTTTGGTATGGGGTACAGAGATGAGTAAGCATATAGTGACACATAATATTCATCCTCTAGTCTATATTTCTACCACTTACCAGCAAGATCCATAGCACTTCTCAGTTTCAAGTTTCTTTATCAGTTAAATGGAGATATCTGTATAAGTTTGTTAGATAATTTGTGTTATGTTCCTATCATGATGCTTGCCACACAGAAGCTCATCAATAAATACTAGTTCCTTTTGCTCTGATGACAACAGAGGTACTGCTTCCACCTGCCAGCGCTCCTAGTCAATTTCCTATTCACAACCTTCACAGTACCATCTAAGAAAGAAAGAGAAGGACAAAGATAATCACAAGTTTCAGTCTTCCAGTTTTAAGTAGAACTGAGAGCACCAGCCCATGTGAGCTATAATTCTGTTTGAACCACATGGCACATAACCTTGGTAGCCCACAGGCTGTGGAATTGTAGATTTCCCACTTAGTTATATATCTGTCCTTTGGATCAGCTTCTGACCTTCAAATTCCTTTTCCTCTCACCTTATTCCTTTAGCCATCACTAAGCACATGGTAGGCCCATCATGAATGCCTGAAAAATTGAATAGGCTAGGGCTTGGCATAGTCACTGAGTGCAGTCACCAAGGAAAGAAGTGCCAAGGAGAGGAGTGCAATGGGGCTTGTGCATATGTCCCCAGAGGCAGTACTTTCAAGGAGAGGGCTCTGCTTCTGTTGAGCCAGCTTGGACTAGCCATCTGTTTTTCTATCTCCCTACTGTGTCTCCCTCCTGCCTCTCCCACCCTGCCTGCCACTTTATCTGTGCTTGTGACTCCCTGTGTAACCCTGGTAGGAAGAGAAGTGGTCAGATAGAAATGTATGGGTATGTGTGTATGGAGGCAGATATGGAGTGTGTGGGAGTATTGACAAATAAGAGTAAGTGAGAAAATGAGAGAGTGACAGGAAGTGAAACAGAAAGAGTGAGAAAAGCAGGAGACAGAAAGGGAAAACTGAAAGAGAGATCAAGTAAGAGGACATTGGAAGAAATGGATGAGGGGTGGAGAAACTCTCTGTGTGGTGGCAGAGGAGGAGAGTGTGAGAAGGAAGGAAGAGGAGGGAGAGAGAAAGAGAGAGAAAGAGATTGAAAGTTCATTGGACAAGCAGGAATCTGCATTAAGTAATTAGAGTTCCAGGGCCAAAGAGCAAAGACTGAAACTGGAGCACAACAAGACTGTACAGTGAACACATAAGTTTGCAGTTGCCAGGAGCTTGGAAGCAGTCTCTGGGACACTGTTATTTCTAGAACCAGGGATCACTGTCCTCTCCATCAGTGCCTCCAGTTGCTGGGTCCCACCTTGGGCATTTTGCCCTTCCTAGGATGGGAGAGAAGAGAGACTGGGTGCCTGCCCCTCCTGGCCATATTATGAATGGGAGTGGTAGAGTGCATCAATGAGATCTTCTCAGAAGGGCATCACCTTTCTGACAAAAGACTGGTCTCTAAATAACTATAACCCCAGATTCTTCTTAAAAGTGCCATCCCACAGCTGCTTTCTGTGGGAATCTGGCCTTCTGAGTGGTCCTAAGAAACCTAATCTGTCATACCTGTTGCTCCTCTCCTCTGAACCTCCTTTTTGCTAGGAAAAGGAAGCAACATGACAGCCAGAGCTCTTGCACTTAGTACCTGTGAAGCTTCTGTGAGCCAGGAGACCATGGGTGTTGGTGTGTGAAGCTGGATTAGATCTAGTACCCGAGGAGCCAAGAAGCCTTGGTGGTACAGTGGCTAAGCATTTGTCTGCTAACAAAAAGTTCTGTGGTTGGAACCCACCTAGCAGCTTCTCAGGAGAAAAGACCTGGTGATCTGCTCCCACAAAGATTACAGCCTAAATGATAGCACTACTCTGTCATATAGAGTACCTATGAGTCAAAAATCAGCACACAACAATCAGGGAGCTGATCTCACTGAGAAATGCTTATCTCTTACAGAGATTTGAACTTGCCTTGTTTCTTGTTTCTCAAAAGAATTCTGTTGACAGACTAGAACATGATTCAGAGAGACACTGTGATTACATATTGGAGGGAGAAAGATGTGTATAATGTGGCCTTCTATGCTTGGAGCAGGGGGTGAGTGAAGGCATTTGTGTCCATGGAAAGATTGAGGGGAAGAAATTGAAGAAGGATCAGGAAGGAACCCAGTCCAAGGGGTGAGATGATGGCTCTAGCATCTGAGGCACACTTCTCAATTTGGGGCTAAACAATCCTCGCTGAGTCCTGATGGCTAGCCAGTCCTCTTCTCTTGAAATGTCTGCAGTGTTCTGAGCTCACCAGGAGGCTCACCCCATGCCTCCTTTGTTGGCTCTGGAGACATTTGAATAATGAATTCTGTTTAAGACTGAAAACCTCTGAAGTTCCATCTGTAACAAGACTTGAAATAATTACAGCTGATGATTGCCTGGTACACTCAGCCAGAAAAAACAGAACAGCTTTTGGCCTCCAGCAATTACAAGAAGCACTGGCTTTAGCACAGACAGAACTTTTAAATGAATACATGAATATTTTGCTGAAGATCAGACAGCAGGAGAGACCTCAAGAGCTGGGGTTGCGAGTGGTAAATGTGGGAGCTGGGGGTGGGAGGAAGTGAGATGAAAAAAGTGAATGACTTCAACCACTTAAAGAGAGAGAGAGAGAAATAGAGAGAGAGAGAGAGAGAGAGCGCTCTTTTCCCTACCCTTTTGCTCACCTAAATTTACAACTATGAAATAGCAAGAAGTTGACCAAACCAAACCATTTGCCATTGAGTTGATTCTGATTCATGGTGACCCCATGTGTTGGGCTTTCTCCTGATTGTGCTCTATCTTGGGTGAATGAGATGAGATAGAGTGTTTGCCATGAATGTAATTTGGAGCATGGAATATGGTGTTCTTTTCTTACATGGTGCAGGGGAAATAATCTAAGCTTTAGAATGAGAGGAACATGGGCTCAAATACCAGTTTTGCTACATTTGTGTCTTTCTTTCCTATGCACTGCTTCCCCCTCGGCTATCTCCCATGAAAATGCTGCCCTTCTGATCTCCCAAGGTTCATTGTTCTAAGGAGTGTAATAGTTCATAATAGTTTACCTTGTAGACCTGTCTATTGTCTGGCTAAAGGTTAGCCATGGAGTGAATTCAATTCTAGTCTTGAAGGGTGACTAGGAGTCTCAGGAGTTTCACCAGCCTCTATCAAATGTAAGCGTGGTCATTTTTTATGATTTTGAGTTTTGTTCTACATTTTCTCCCACTCTATCCAGGGTCTCCAATTTCTATCTCTTTCTGAGTGGGTGGCAGTGGCATCCAGACCCCATCTAGTTCTCCTGGTCTCAGGGTCATGTAAGCTGAGGTTCCCCTGGTCCACTAGTTGCTCTGACTGTTTCCATGCATCTTTGATTTTCTTCACTCTTCTTTGTTTGGTCCAAATGAGAAGGTCTGGATGTTGTTCCAAGCAATCTGTTGATTGAGCAGCTAAAACACACACACACACACACACACACACATAAACACGCCCTTCAGTAAACCAAACAACAAGAAAATTATTTGCTTCCCCTCCATTCTCTCAAATGCAAAATTAGAAAAAGGATAGGGCAAGTGCAATTGTGGTGTTGTAAATTACATAGCATGGCTGTGGTAGTTATGTTTGTGTATCAACTTGGCTGGGCCTGGTTGAGTGGCTGGGCAGCTGGTGGTAGATATTCCCCATGATGAGACTGGCAATCAACTCCATGGTGGGATCTACCACAAGCAGCTGAGTAGCTGCCTTTGGGTATGTGGTTTGCTTCCTATGTTTAAGGAGAAGCCTTGGGAATGGTCTCCAGAGTATGGCACACTTGGACCCTGCATGTAGCTGTGTCATTGCTCAGCAGCTTGCTATGCTGTGCTGACCTTGGGATTTACAATGAACTTAAGTTAATGACCTGCTGTGTGGTTTGGCAATATTGGGACTGTGACCTTGTCAACCTTGGGGCTTTTCAGCCTCAGCAGCCAGCAGCTGAGTGAAGAAATGCCTCTAGTTCCAGTGGGCTGGGAGCAGGAAGCAGAGCTGGACCCCAAGGTTGAGGGGCTTTCACCCAGCCCCTAGAGCCTGGCACGTTGAACTTGGACTTAAAGCCTCCAAAGCATTGTGCCTAAGGCACTTCGTTGCTAACCAGAAGGCTGGCGGTTCAAATCCACTAGCCCCTCCTCGGAAGGAAGATGAGGCAATCTACTTCCATTGTGATACTGCCTCGGAAACCCAAGGAGGGGTCGCTATGAGTCAGGTCCAACTTGACAGCACATAACAACAACAACAACATGTGAGGGCCATCCCATTTGTATTATATTCTTGTCAGAGTGGCACTACGTAACCAGAACAGTGGCTTTTCTAGCCATAAGTTCTTGTAAACTCCGTGGTGGAATTTGCCGTGAGCAACTGAGTTGTAGCTTCTGATTGTGAAAGTTATCCACCTGGGGTATTTCTGTTGAGAGAAGCACAAAGTAATTTTCTGGGAAGTTTGCTCTCTCTAAGGTGTTTAGAATTCTGATGTTAGGGTTGGTTAGTTTGGTCACTCTGCCAGGTTCAAAAGGAGCCCTCTTAGAGGCAAGAGAAATCTCTTACTGCCGGCTGAGGGATGTGAGAGACATGCAGTGCTGAGAGATAGATAGAGAGAGAGAGAGACCAAGAGACAAGTATTGTTGGGAGAGAGACTGAGAGACTATTGGCTGAGGGGCAGCAGGCTGAGAGAGACTGAGTATGTTCCTGAACTGAATTGTAGCCTGTTGCTTCCATAATAAACCCCATAATCTGTGAGTTCTGTGTGGCCACTGCAGTGAATTATCGAACCCAGCTGAGAGGTGGTGGGTGCTGTAGGAGGAATGGTTGGTGTCAGGGTTGGCAGGAATAGGCCTTGTGATACTGATAGTGATTCTATCTTCCTATTAAGGGTTAGAGGAGGTCAGAAGATTCAGCATCCTTGCCCCTTTGGCAGCAATAAACACTCTTGTTCAGAGAAGGGAAAAAGGGAGCCAGATGTGGACAGTGGGGACAATGGTTCTAAAATTCCACTAGGCAGTCAAACCAAGGGTCCCCTAGTCTGAAAGAAGTAAAAAAAAATTACTTGATTATGCTCTGATTCATTTTTCTTAGTTCTTCCCTTGTCCATTGGTTTCTATGATCCCTTTCCATGTCTTTGTCAATATTCTTCATTTTTCATTATCTTCCTTGTCTCATCTGAGGTAGACATTTGGGGATAGGTCTTTCTTTGGAACAGAACAGGCTTCTTAGTCTACTTCTTGTCCATAGATTATGGGTACCTAAGGACTTTTCAAGTTTTGCAGAGTTACTGTCCAGGCTGATGGTTTTTGATAGTGTAATCTTCTCAAAGACTTTGCTTATTATCAATTTGATGGTAGTCAACTCTAAGTGCTATAACTATGCACATAATTCTTTTATAGAAAAAATATAAATTTACTGTATTTATTTGCTTTCTCTCTCTTTCAATTTAATTACAGATACCTTGGACCAGTCAGGCCCTGGTGGGAAAGCCACACCTTTATCTTTTTCCTTGAGCCATTGTTCTTTGTGGATGGTCTAGGGGTTCTGCTCTGAGTCGCTCCCACTTCAAGATGGAATCTGATGGTGTCACCATCTGGGGGTCTGATGCTTGCCATGGCATAGAAAAGAGAATACACATCAGTTCTGCTCACATTTTCATTGGCCAAAACAAGTCACATGGCCACAACTAACTCCAAAGGGAACAGAGAATGTAATCCTACCAAATATGTAGAAGAAAGATGGCCAAAATATCTGTGCATAGGGATCACTAAATAAGTCCAGCTAATGTACATAAAACTTCCAATCAGTTTTTCAGTGCCTTCTCTTAAATATGAGTGAAGCATTGTTTCAGTTAGGGATTTCTAGAGTAACAGATTCTGTAATATATATCATGATATATCTATATCATTTTTTTTTCTCTCTCTCTCATTCTTTGTGTCATCTATCTATCAAAAGAGAGAAAGAGAAAGAGAATTTCTTCTCCAGGAATTGGCTTATGCAATTGTGGAGGGTAAAAACGTGTAAATCAGGTAACAGGCTAGAGATTGGGGATCTAACTACAGGTCATATGACTAGAAGAAAGCAGAGTGAAAACAGGCAGTGAGTTCTGCCAAAATATCTATTTCTAATCTGGAGACAAAACACACCCTTGGGAAACTCTTTTTTTTTTTTTTTTTTTTTAACTGTGTTAAACATTTACCAGCAGACTACAGCCTAATTTCCTGTCTAATTTAATCTCTATAGATAAGTTTAAATGATTGATTGATTATATTACATCACATATCATTCTGTAAAGTAATTACATTATGCTATGGAAAGCAATCTTCTCTAGCCAAAGTCAACTGATTTAATCACCTGTAACTACTCCTTGATAGTATTTGGCCAAACAACTAGGAATCATAACCTAGCTAAACTGACACATGAAACTAACCATCACAAGTGCTAAAGATTACTAGATATTCTAGAAAAGTCTCTACTATGAAAAAAAAAAAAAAAAAAAAAAAAACTGCCACTAAGACAAATAAAAGCATTGAAAAAGGAACTAGGAGAAAATAGACAATTCAAGGAAAAGAAGGAAAATGATATAAACAAACTCCTTAACTGATATTGTCAGAGTAAAAATGTTGCATTTTGGAAAAACCAGAATGCTATGAAAAGGAACAACCAGAAAATGAGGACCCCGGAATCAAAAAGACAAACATTCCACTTTAAAAATGGGCAGAAGACATGGACAAAGAAAATATTTACCAAAGAAAATATTCAGATAGCCAGCAAACACATGAAGGTATATTTGTGATCATTAGCCATTAGAGAGATGCAAATCAAAACAACAATGAGATACTATCTCATCCCAACAATAATAGCAAAGTTCAATAAGACAGGAATTAGCAAATGCTGGTGAAGCTGTGGAGAGATTGGGACTCTCATGAACTGCTGGTGAAACTGTAGAATGATACAACCACTATGGAATCAGTATGGCAAGTCATTAAAATTTGGAAATAGAAATACCATTGATCCAGCAATCCCATTACTAGGTATATATCCTAAAAAAGGAGTGCTAGAACATGAATAGATACAGGCACACCCATGTTCTTTGTAGCACTATTCACAATAGCAAAGAGATGGAAACAACCTAATTACCCATCAACTGATGAATGGATAGCCAAACTGTTGTACATTCATACAATGGAATACTGTGTAACACTAGAGTATAATGTACAATCTGTGAAGCACCTCATAACGTGGATGAACTTAGAGGACATTATGCTGAATGAAATAAGTCGATTGCAGAAGGACAAATATTGTATTAGTCCATTATAGTAAAGAGTTAAGGACGGAAACTTTCTTTGTTGGTTACCAGGGATAGAGGGGAGGGCAGGGGAGGGAAAATTGCTAGGTAGGTAAGAGATAAGTATTGAAATCCATGAAGGGAAAGGCAATACACCAAAAGCAAGTGACTAACACATTAACACTAAGGAAAAAAAAGACACAGAGAGTTACACAAGAGATATAGACAACAAAGATGAAGACCTTCACATACACAATACTGCATTACCAGTAATAATAAACATTAATCTACAGGTGAATACATGGGTAGATGGACTTATTGATCAGGTATGTCTTGGCAAAAGGGAAAATACCCATGACAATATATAATTTGGGGAGATTATATTTCTACATAGGTATTTGTATATGGTATAAGAAAGTCCATATATATAATAGAGAAAATGGGACAAAGTGATGATAACTTCTGCCACAGCCAAACACCCTGATAGAATGAGTCACTGGGCTCAGGACTATACACTCAAGATTATTAGCACAGGCTAATCTTGCACAGATACCAGTGATACAAAATACCTGCAATCCTTACAGAAACAATAAAAGACAGACATGAGCAAGCCCTCTCAGACACCCAGACACTATGGGAGAGAGAATCAACAGATCTACAGTCTCAGGACCATAGTACTGGGGGACACCAGACTCAATTGGCACAACAAAATACATAAAAGTCTTGTTGCTCATCCTACATTGGTGTGTAGCGACTTGGGTCTTAAAAGGTTTCAAGTGGCCATCTAAGATGCACTAATGATGTCCTAGCATTGGAAGAGTGAAAAAAAAAAAAAAAAAGGGCATTTGGAAGCAATCAGCCCTAAGACACGATGACCCTCAAGACAAGAGGAACTACATGGTACCTCGCTACCAATGCCAAACACCTAAGAAAGCATCAAATCTGGCGATCCTGAATAGAGTGGGAGGAAAAACTTGGAACAAAATCCAAAAACTCAAAAATGAGCAGAATTACTGGTGGGATGGAGTCTGATGAGACCCCCAATACAATGGCCCTGGAATACATTCTGCATCTGGAATAAAACTCACTCCCAGGGGCTGGCTCTCAGCCCAATAGTTAACAAGATGTACATGAAGACCAGTCAACCAATGGTGATATACCCACATACTCTGTGGAAATAAATCCCTTGGAGCAATAAACCATGGGGCACCAGAGGAGCAACATTCACACGGAGGTAATGCATACAAACAGGAGTGCATAACTATGAGGGGGGGGTATTACTGGGCAGGAAGGGGAGGAAACTGGGTTAGGGCTGGGCATGGTAAACAGGGAGTGAAACTAAATGTACACATAATGTTGACTGTAAAACAAACTCTTAAAATGAATTTAAAAAGAATAAAGAATGCCCATATATATAGTAGAGCTAATGGGACAAAGTGATGATAACTTCTGTCACAGCCAAACACCCTGACAGAATGAGTCACTCAACTCAGGACTATGATTGTGGGTAATATCAAGCTCAATTGGTGTAACATACTACATAAAAACATTATTCTACAGAAATAATGCTGGAACTAACATGGTAGAATTTTGCAAGACCAACAACTTGTTCTTTGCAAACATCTTTTTTCAACAACACAAACGGCAGCTGTACATGTGGACTTCACCAGATGGAACACACAGGAATCAGATTGACTACAACTATGGCAAGAGGCGATGGAAAAGCTCAATATCTTCAGCCAAAACCAGGCCAGGAGCTGATTATGGAACAGACTATCAACTGCACATATGCAAGTTCAACTTGAAATTAAAGACAATTAAAACAAGTCCACAAGATCCAAAATATGATCTAGATTATATCCTTCCTGAATTTAGAAACCATCTAAAGAATAGATTTGATGCATTGAACACCAATGACCAGAAACCAGATGAATTGTGGGATAACATCAAGAGCATCATCCATGAAGAAAGCAAGAGGTCACTAAAAAGATAACAAAAGAAGAAAAGACCAAAATGGATGACAGAAAAGATTTTGAAATTTGTCCTTGAGCGGAAAGGAGCTAAAGCAAATGGAAGAAATGACAAGATAAAATAATTGAACTGAAGATTTCAAAGAGAAGCTTTAGAAGACAAAGCCATTTACTATAATGAAATGTGCAAAGACCTGGAGTTAGAAAACCAAAAGGGAAGAACATGCTCAACATTTCTCAAGCTGAAAGAATTGAAGAAAAAAATTAAGCCTTGAGTTGCAATATTGAAAGATTCTAAGGGCAAAACAATGAATGATGCAGGGAACATCAAACAAAGATGGAAGGAATACACAGAGAGTCACTGTATCAAAAAGAACTGGTCTATCTTCATCCATTTCAGGAGGTGGCATATGATCTAGAACCAATGGTACTGAAGGAGGAAGTCGAAGCTGCAATGAAGGAATTTGCTAAGAACAAGGCTCTGAGAATTGACAGAATACCCGCTGAGATATTTCAACAAACGGATGCCACACTGGAGGCACTCATTCGGTTATGCCAAGAGATTTGGAAGATAGTTTCCTGGCCAACTGACTGGAAGAGATCCACATTTGTACCCATTCCAAAGAAGGGTGATCCCACAGAATGTGGAAATTATTGAACAATAGCATTAATATCGTGAGTAAGAAAGATCTTGCTGAAAATAATTCAAAAACGGTTGCAGCAGTATATTGACAGAGAACTTCCAGAAGTGCAAACTGGTTTCAGAAGAGGACATGGAACAAGGGATATCATAGCTGCTGTCAGATGAATCATGGCTCAAGGCAAAGAGTACCAGAAAGATGTTTACTTGTGCTTTATTGACTATGCAAAGGCATTTGATTGTGTGGATCATGACAAATTATGGATAACATTGAGAAGAATGGGAATTCCTGAACACTTGATTGTACTCATGAGGAACCTGTACCTTGACCAGGAGGCTGTCATTCAAATGGAACAAGGGGACACTGCATGGTTTAAAATAAGGAAGGGAGTGTGTCAGGGTTGTATCCTTTCCCCATACTTATTCAATCTATATGCTGAGCAAATAATCTGAGAAGCTGGACTATATGAAGAAAAACGTGGCATCAGGATTGGAGGAAGAATCATTAACAACCTGAGATATGCTGATGATACAACTTTGCTTGCTGAGTGAGGATGACTTGAGGCAGTTACTGATGAAGACTGAGGAACACAGTCTGCAGTATGGATTACATCTCAATATAAAGAAGACAAATATTTTCACAACTGGACCAATAAGCAGCATCATGATAAATGGAGAAAAGATTGAGGTTGTCAAAGAATTCACATTGCTTGGTTCTACAATCGAGGCCAATGGAAGCAGCAGTCAGGACATTAGATGACTTGTAGCAATGGGCAAGTCAGCTGAAAAGGAACTCTTTAAAGTGCTGAGGAGCAAGGATGTCTCCTTGAGGACTAAAGTGCACCTGACACAAGCTATATTTCCAATCACCTTGTATGCATGTGAGAGTTGGACAATGAATAAGGAAGACTGAAGAAGAGTTGCTGCTTTTGAGTTGTGGTGCTGGCGAGGAGTGCTGAAGGTACCATAGACTGCCAGAAGAACTAACAGATCTGTCCTGGAAGAAGTGCAGCAGAGATGCTCCTTGGAAGCGAGGATGGCCAGACTTTGTCTCACTTACTTTGGTCATGTTGTCAGAGGGGACCACTCACTGGAGAAGGATGTCATCCTTGGTAAGGTGGAGGGTCAACGAAGGAGAAGGCCTTCCATGAGATGGACTGACACGGTCCTGCGACAATGGGCTCAAGTATAGCAAGGATCATGGACCTGGTGAGGGATTGGGCGATGTTTCGTTCTGATGTGCATGGGGTCACTATAAGTTGGAAACATCTCGATGGCACCTAACAACAACAACATCCTACTTTGTTGAGTAGCAACTGGGGTCTTAAAAGATTGCAAGTGGCCATATAAGATGCAACAATTGGTCTGTCCTCCTCTGGAGCAAAGAGGAATGAGGAAAACCATAGACACATGGAAACAAGGGACTAGTGAACCATGAGAAGCTCGGCCTACATGACCCTGAAACTAGAAGAACTAGAAGGTGCCTGGATGCCACTGTCAACCACTTGGAAAGGGATCAAAATAGGAGATCTGGGTAGAGTGAGTGAAAAATGTGGAAAAACTCAAAATCATAAAGAACAGACTTATGTAGAGACTAGTGAAACCTCTGAGACTATGGTCTCTCATTACCCTTTGAGTCTGGAATTGAACTCACCACTGTGGCTTCCAGCCAAACAACAGATAGGAATGTAGGGTGAACATTTACACCAGGTAGGTGCACTCCTTTGAATGATCAAATATGGGAAATCAGAAGGACAGTGTTCGCACAGGGAGAGAGCTCAAAGGGCAGCAACGCATAGGAAAGAAGGACACAGGGAAAAGTTAACCACATGGTGGAAGTGAAAAGAGAGCTGTTGCATTGCAGGGATTACAATCAATGTCATGAAACAAAATGTGTATGAACTGTTGAGTGGAAAATGAATTTGCTCTGTAAACTTTTACCCAAATCACAATAAAAACAGGAATTAATTTTCACAATTAAATATATGATAAAAAATAAATTTAATGGAGGAGTTTGAAGATAAAGTTGAGAGAGTAAGATAAAAACATCAATAAATAAGATATAGAAAAGATATATATCAAACCAGCAGGTCTATCCTCAAATTAAAAGGTGGTAGTAAGTAAAAGAAAGAGAAGATGTTTTTTCAAACAACTATTTTCAGAACTACCCCAGAACTGAAGACAATTTTATTCCAAATATAAAGGATTGAAAAAGTGCTCAATACAATAAATATAAAAAGATTCACCATGAGGCCCATAACTCCAGTGGTCAGAATACCAGACTTTGATCAAGTCTTCGACTTCTGAAAAAACATTTCATTTACAAAATAAGGTGAGGGAGCCTAGATGATGCTCTAGCTTTTTTATGGCCCTTATGTTCTAGAATTCTAAAGAGGTATGAGTGCCACAGTCACCTTAAACAGAACAGCTTTGGTGCCCAGGCAGCCCTTGATGCCCAGATTGCCACTGCAGTTGACCTCCTCTATGAGGTGGATATACTCTGTGTGTTCCTGAACTAGTATCTTTTCAGAGAGAGGCCAGGCCGAAAGGCTAGCACCTGGAAAGCCAGGGCTAAGTGCAAAGGTTGGTTGCAGGGGAAGGTGACCAGGCACATGGTTTATTTATATGCTTTTACTTTTGTATTATGGGGACCCCTCTGAGGCTTCCTCCCATGTAATGGGGTCAGCTACAGGCTGATCTGTCAGCTCATTACCACTCAATTAAAACTCTTCTCTACAGTATAGAATTAACTTTTTAAAGATCTATACATGCAGTTGAAGTGGAATTAAAGTGCTACTGTGGTTTTCAAAGTGATCAGGTGAGGGAGACTGAAATTGTTTTCATCTGCCCAGTGTTCAGTTTTCAAATTTATATGTACAATTGAGTTGATAATTAAAATGTAGTTTTTAAGGGGGATGTGAGTGTCTTACATGGTACAACATTAAGCATTTTAAATTTATAAATGTAATTAGACTGGGATTACTTTGAAATTAAAGACTATAAGAAGAAAAAGATACATGCTCTTTCTTAGGAATATACTGTTTCTTTTCCACCTTCCTGTAATCTAAATTCTTGATGAGTAGGTTTTTATCAAAATATTAATTTTTATGGAATAGAGAATTAAGATTTTTCCATACCAGAAACATAGAGATTTCCTCATCACATTGAACATCACCCTTCCTTACCTCTCTTTCCTTGGATTTCTAGAGAAGCAAAACCAGTAAAGCTTATGTGTATGTGTGTGTGTGGAGAGAGAGAGAGAGAGAGAAAGAGATGGCTCATGCATTTATAGAGGCTGGCAAGTCCCAAGTCCAGTCCATGTGTCAAATGTCCGGATGGAGCCTTCTGATTTACTTAGCTGCAAGGACTGACAAATCCAAGATTGAGAGGTATGATGGCAGGCTGCTAGGTCACAGGCTGTGGAGGTTTATGATTCCCAAAATGTCTACATATTGGATGCAGGCAAAATCCCTGAGGAAACTCCCTTTCAATTAATTGGCTGTTCATAGCAGATTTCATCGTGGAAATAATTACTACATCATAACTGCCAAACCACTGAGAATCATAGCTCAGCCAATCTGACACACAACTTTTACCACTGCACTCCCTTTCTCATGTTGAAAACTAGGGGTTCTACTTCCTGTAGGTATTTGGAGTGTGGTGTAAATAATGAACACATCAGGCTGCTAACCTGAAAGGTTGTGGTTTCTTTTCTATTTTTGTCACAGCATAAACAATTAACTTTATGAGACAAGGTGAGAGTAGTGTGACAATTTCAGGGATAGAACGATCAGTGTGAGCTGGAGTCATTCTGGAAGCTTCGGAGGCCCGATTTAAAGCTCACTTCTTCCATGAAAACTTCTCCATAGCTGGAGAAGTTCTCCACTTCCCAGTTCCTATCACAGTAATATTCTGTAACTGTAGCGGGTTATTGAGGAATCATCTCCTTCACTTGTGACTATTTAGGCATAGTTGGAATCACTCCCTCCCAGGAAGGCTGCAATGTTCCTGGGGCTGGTAGCTTTTTTGTGTACTCTGTTATTCCCTGAGCTTCCCTCCATTATCCCACTGATCATCTGTTTCCCTCACCAGGGTCCATGCATTGGGAGAAGAAGAGCCATGCTGGTCTGCCTCATTGCCATGCACTGATGCCTAGGGAGTAACCGGACTATGTTGGGATCTCAATCAATATTTGTTGAATGAAAGAGTCTTCTTAATAGATTGCAAACTCTTAGCTGTTCAAGGTCATGTTGTATACTTTGTTCTCCTGTCACTATCATAGTGGTAGAACTCTATAAGTACTTGCAGGTGAAATTAATGAATGAAAGGAAGACTTCAAAGCAGAGGGAAATTTGAGTTGGGTCTTCAAGAATGAGGCAACCCAGAAGGTCCCAGGAGAAGCAATTATGACTAAAATCCCATCCACTTCTTATTCTTCTTTCTTTCTTTTCTTTTTTTTTTTTAATTGTGATTTGGGTAAAAGTTTACAGAGCAAATTCATTTTCCATTCAACAATTCATACACATTTTATTTTGTGATATTGACTGCAGTCCCCACAGTGTAACAGCTGTCTTCCCACTTCCTGTGGTTATCTTTTCCCTGTCCTTCTTTCCTGTGCATTGCTTTCCTCTGAGCTATCTCCCTGTGCAAATATTGTCCTTCTGATCTCTCATGGATGATTTTTCTAAGTAGTGTACTTACCTGGTGTAATTGTTCACTTTGTAGGCCTACCTTTTATTTAGCTGGAAGCCACAGGATTGAGTTCAATTTCAGGCCCAAAGGGTGACTAGAGGCCATAGTCTTAAGCTTAGTCTTTTGTTGATTTTGAATTGTTCCACACTTTTCTGCTGCTTTTTCCAGGATCTCCAATTTTGATCCCTTTCCTAGTGTTTGACAGCAGTAGTTGGGTACCATCTAGTTCTGGTCTCAGGGTCATGTAGGCTGAGGTTTCCATGGTCCACTAGTCCCTTGACCTAAATGTTTCCATGGATCTTTGATTTTCTTCACTCTTCTTTGCTCCAGACAAGGAGAAACCAATAATTGTCTTTTAGATGGCTGCTGGCAAGTTTTTAGACCCCAGTCACTACTCATCAAAATAGGATGTAGAAAAATATTTTCATGTAGTATGTTATGTCACTTGAGTTTGATGTCCCCTGCAACCGTGATCCTGAGCCCGTAGGCCCAGCAACTCACTCCCTTAAGGGGTTTGGTTGTGGCAATGAAGTTATCATGATTTTCCCTCCTGGTAGCTCCATTATATATATGGATGAAAGATTGGAGTTTCAAGTCTACCTAGTGGTGATTTAAAAATTCTGCCATTGAAAATGCCATGAAACACAGTTCTGTTCTGACACAAATTGTGTTGCAATTAGTTGGAATAAACTCATTGGCAAGTGGTATGCCATTTTTAAACTCATAGGTCCTGAGGATGTTAATTTACTGTAGTGAGGTTATGGTTGTTTTTGTTGTTGTCATGTGCCATCGAGTCAGGCCAGACTCATAGCAACCCCTCCTTGGGTTTCCCAGATGGTATCACATAAAATATTATTACAATTTTCAGTCCCTATAGTGGTACATTGCCTGGTTTCTTTTGTGTCTAACTGGAATTGAGTGAACAGATAGTTAGGGAAGAAGTGCTTCTCTTCTTGAAGGTGCTAGGACGGAAGCCTCTTGATTTCTTCACTAAGTTGAATGTGTTGCTCTTTCAGGTGGGCTGCCCACATACAGAAGGCACTTTCTGTATGAAACAGAAACTATATGCAAGGATTGGGGCTGGTAAGAAACACAGGCAGTTCCTTGTCCTTCCGTCAATAAACATTCATATCCTACCTTGGTCTACAGCCTCATGTCTTACTCTTTTCTTGGTGCAGAGGAAGAGGAGTGTGAGAGGTGGACTCCACCTCACTGTCCATCTTCTATCTTTCATCCTTGTCATTTTCAGGTGTCTGATCAAGATTTTGTTCTCCACTTTTTCTGCTAATATATTTGCATGCTCATTGAGGTGAAATTTTACATGATTTCAAGATTGTACTGAGGCTTGTTTTGGACCCTGGGTCTACATAGCAGGACATCACTTCTCCATTAGACTGAGACTCAGAGTCATCGCTTAGAATTTTTACTGCTTCAACCTGAAAACTTTTGAGAGTTACCACCCTGATGTATTTTTGTCACATTCAGAGTTTTCCAGAAGATGGGTCTGAGGAGACCCCATGTAATTACACACAGAATGATGTTGAGTGAATGATAGAAAGAATAAATGAATGGGTCTACTCATTTATTCACCTAAATTCTGTTTAAAAAGTTCAGAAGACAAGATGAAATTTAATTACTGGCAAGAAAGTCACATATGCTATTAAAAAACAAACAAACAAAAAACACACATTCTGTTGTATGTATGCACCACATTTGTTTTTCCATTCATCTGTTAATTGATACTTTTTGCTTATTGTGAATAATGCTGTTATGAACATTGGTGTACAGGTGTCTGTTTATCTTCCTGTCTTCACTTCTCGGTTGATACCTAGAATTGGAATTATTGGGTCATATGGTAGTTCTGTGTTTAGCCTTTTGAAGAACTGCCAACTGTTCTCCACAGTTTCTGTACCATTTTACATTCTACCAATAATAAATGAGGTTTCCAGTTTCTCCACAACCTCATCAATATCTATTGATTATTTTCCATTGTTTTTTATTACCAAATAAAGTGACATCTCATTGTGGTTTTGATTTGCATTTCCCTAATGACTAATGAAAGAGCCCTTGATGGTGCAGTGGTTAAATGCTTGGCTTCTAACCAAAAGATCAGTGGTTCAAACCCACCAGCTGCTCTGCAGGAGAAAGATATGACAGTTTGTTTCCATTAAGATTACAACTTTGGTAACTCTATGGGACAGCCCTTCTGTGCCCTATAGTGAGGCTGTGAGTCAGAATTGAGTAGACAGATATGGGTTTGGTTTTGGATTAATTATTAATGACATTGAGCATCTTTTCATGCTTGTTGGCCATTTGTATTTATTCTTTGGTGAGTTGTAGATTCAAGATCTTTGACTATTTAAAAAAAATGTATTTATTTATTTGTTCACTTATTCATGTAAATTTATTTTTTTTGTTGTTGAAAATATATACAGCAGAACATACACTAACTAAATAATTTCTGCATGTACAATTAAGTGACATTGATTACAATCTTCAGGTTGTGCAACTCTTCTCACCTTTTCTGAGTTTTTCCTCCCTCATTAACATAAACTCACTGCCACCTAAAACTCCTTATAATCTTTTTGAGTTGGTGTGATAGTTGGAGCTGTGTGTCAACTTGGCTAGACTGCAATTCTGTGTGGTTTAAGCAGTTGTGATGTGGTTATTCCCATGATGGGATCAGATGAATATGTTTTGAGCAGACAATCCATTGAAAGGGAGTTTCCCTAGGGGTATGGCCTGCTTCTAGTATATTTATGGACACCCTGGGAAAAGAGACATTCTTCTGTGGATAGGGATTCTTTTGTGCTGCCTACAACTGTCTGTGAGTGAACAATCCAGCATTTGGCCTGGAGATCTTGAATTTGCCATTCACTGGAGTCAACAGCTAGTATACTGCCTGCCAACATTGAGCTCCTCAGCCCCTGCAGCTGCAAGAGACAGGAAAATGCTCCAGCTTGACGTTTGATCCAAGAACTTTGGACTTGCCAGCTTCTATAAGTGTGTGAGCCATTTTCCTAAGATAAATTTCTCTTTCTCTTTATATATATAAGCTTTACTGGTTTTGTTTCTCTAGAAAACCCAGTCTAACACAGTTGGTACCAGGAGTGGTTCTAGAGAGACAAAATTATAAAGATAGGCTTCCTCAATTGGTTTTCCAATTTGATTAATTGTAAAGACATTAGTGACCCTGCCTCTGTTAATAAAAAGGGCCCTGCTAATCTGTGGCATGAGGTGGCAATATTAATATGCAAAATAGCACCACCAATAAATCAAGCACCAATAGATCAAGTGAGGCTCTGGGTGATTGCGTATTTGATACTTTTCTGCAATCTTGTCAGCATGAGGAGTATAAGGAAGCTGGTTGGTTGGTCGAAATTACACTACATAAAGTGGTGAAAGAGAGAGATGAGCTCAGGGCTGTTGAGTCATGGCTTAAGCGTCACATAAAAGACCTCAATGTTGCCAGTTATGGTCTAAAAGAAAGCCCTATTTCTGCTAGTAACAGAGCTGATATTGCTGAAAACCAAACCCAGGGTCTTATTGTAATGGTGGCTGAATTACAACACCAATTAAATTACTAACCCCGAATGGTACTTAAAGTGTCTGTAGTAGATAGAGATGCTGTTTGGAGTCTTTGGCAGGTCCCTATTGGTGAATCGCAACATAAACCCTTGGGATTTTGGAGCAAAGCCCTGTCATCCTCTGCAGATAACTACTCTCTTTTAGAGAAACAGCTTTTGGCTTGTTACTGGACTTTAGTAGACACTGAATGCCTAACCATGGGCCACTAAGTTACTATGAGGCCTGAGCTGCCCATCATGAACTGGGTGTTATCTGACCTACAGAGTCATAAAGTTGGATGTGCACAGCAGCACTCCATCATTAAATGGAAGTGGTATATCAGAGATCAGGCTTGAGCAGGTCCTGAAGGCACAAGTAAGTTGCATGAGGAAGTGACCCAATGCCTATGGTCTCCACTCCAGTCATGTTACCTTCCCTCTCCCAGTCTTCACCAATGGCCTCATAGGGAGTTCCTTATGATCAGCTGACTGAGGAAAAGAAAACTCATGCCTGGTTTACAGATGGTTCTGTGAGATATGCAGGCACCACTCAAAAGTGGACAGCAGTAGCACTGCAGCCCCTTTCTGGGACTTCTTAAAGGACAGTGGTGAAGGGAAATCCTCCCAATGGGAAGAACTTCAAGCTGTGCATATGGCTGTTCACTTTGCATTGAATAAGAAATGGCCATATGCACGATTATATAAAGATTCATGGGCTGAATAGCTTGCCTGGATGGTCTGGGACTTGGAAGGAGCATGGTTGGAAGATTGGTGATAAGGATGTATGAGGAAGAGTTATGTGGATAGATCTCTCTGAATGGGCCAAAGGAGCAAAGATATTTGTTTCTCATGTGAATTCCCACCAAAAGGTGACTTCAGCAGAGGAGGACTTTAACAATCAGGTGGAAGGATGACATGTTCAGTAAAAAACAGCCATCATTTTCCTCAGCTACTCCCATCATTGCTCAATGGGCTCATGAACAAAGTGGCCATGGTGCAGGGATGGAGGTTATGCATGGGCTCAGCAACAAGAACTCCCACTTACCAAGGCTGATTTGGCTATCACCACTGCTGAGTGCCCAATCTGCCAGCAGCAGAGACCAACACTAAGTCCATGATATAGAACAGTTCCTCGGGGTGATCAGCCAGAAACATGGTGGCAGGTTGATTACATTGAACCACTTCTATCATGGAAAGGACAGTACTTTGTTCTTATTGGAATAGAGACTTATTCTAGATATGGATTTGCCATCCCTGCATGCAATGCTTCTGTCAAAACTACCATCTGTGGAATTACAGAATGCCTTATCAACTGTCATGGTATACCACACAGCATTGCTTCAGATCAAGGGACTCACTTCACAGCAAATGAAGTGTGGCAATGGGCCTATGCTCATGGAATTTACTGGTCTTTCTATGTTCCCCATCATCCTGAAGCAACTGGCTTGACAGAATGATTGATAGCCTACTGAAAACATAATTATGGCACCAGCTAGGTGGCAATACCTTGAAAGGCTGGGGCAATGTTCTCCAGGAGGCTGTATATGCTCTAAACCAGCATCCAATATATGGTTCTGTTTCTCCACTAGCCAGGATTCACAGGTCCATGAACCAAGGGGTTGAAATGGGAGTAGTACTCCTCATTATTACCTCTAGTGACCCACACAAAAATTTTTTGCTTTCTGTCCCTGCTACCCTATGCTCTGCAGGTCTGGAGATCTTAGTCCCAAAGGGAGGAACACTCCCATCTGGAGACACAATACTGATTTCATTGACCTGGAAATTAAGAATGCCACCTGACCATTTTGGCTTCCTCATGCCTCTGGATCAATAGTCAAAGAAGGGCTTTACTGTACTATCTAGTGTGATAGATCCTGATTACCAAGGGGAAATTGGATTGACATTACTTAATGGACATAAAGAAGAATATGTCTAGAATACAAGAGATTCTTTAGGATGTCTCTTAGTACTACCATGCCCTGTGATTAAAGTTAATGGAAAATTACACCAACCCAATTCTGATATGACTGCTAATGGCCCAGACCCTTTAGGAATGAAGGTTTGGATCACCTGACCAGGCAAAGAACCATGACCAGCTGAGGTGCTTGCTGAGGGCAAGGGTAATACAGAATGGGTGGAAGAAGAAGGAAGTTCTGAATATCAGCTACGATCATGTGACCAATTGCAGAAATGAGGACTGTGATTGTTATATTTCTTCATTGTATATGTGCATCAATATTTTTATTTCCTTCTGTTATGAACTGTGAAATGTAAATAAGGTTAATCCATTCTGGTGTACTTGTGTTAGCGTATCATGTGAGGTGCAACTATGACTTTATAATTGTCCTTATTTAGAGATTATATATGATTAAGAAGATGTGTACAACAGCCAAGTTGACAAGGGGTGGACTATGATTGTTGGAGCTCTGTGTCAACTTGGCTAGGCCACAATTCTGTGTGGTTTCAGCAGTTGTGATGTGGTTAGTCCCATGATGGGATAAGATGAATATGTTTTGAGCAGACAATCCATTGAAAGGGAGTTTCCCTAGTGGTGTGGCCTGCTTCCTGTATATTTATGAACATCCTGGGAAAAGAGACATTCTTCTGTGGATCGGGATTCTGTAGTGCTTCCTACAACTGTCTATGAGCAAACAATACACCATTCAGCCTGGAGATCTCGGATTTGTCATTTGTTGGAGTCAATAGCCAGTATACTGTCTGCCAACCTTGAGCTCCTCAGTCCCTGCAGCTGTGAGAGTCAGGAAATCCTCCAGCTTGATGTTTGATCCAAGAACTTTGGACTTGCCAGCTTCTATTAGTGTGTGAGCCATTTTCCTAAGATAAATTTCTCTTTCTCTATATATATAAGCTTTACTGGTTTTGTTTCTCTAGAGAACATAGCCTAACACTGTTGGTATTGTCAATTTGATCTCATATAGATATCTCTTAAAAGAGCTCAATGCTCAATGCAGACATTCTTTATTAGTTAAGCTAAATTATTGTTTGGTTTAAAGACTTCAGAAAATAATTTTGAATTAAGATTTAAAGGCAATTGCTTCAAGAGTTCATCTAGCCTCAATGGCTCCAGAATGTCTGGATTCCATGAGAATGTGAAATTTTATTCTCTGTTTCCCCTTTTTGATCAGGATTCTTCTTCTTTGGTCTTATGGTAAAGAAGGCAATTGTTCATGGAGACAATTATTCACCCATTCCATTTCCTCCTCCTATTCCTGATGCTCCTTATTCTGTTGCTATAGGCTAATAAAGACAAATTCTGATAATTTGGATTTCCACTTGCAAACTTTTAAGATTTCAAGCATTATGCAACAAACTAGAGAATACAACAGAACCACTAAAAATAATAGAAGGCAATCAACTGGGAAGTCCCATGAAACCATGGATATAAACCTCCAAACAAGAAACAAAATCATATGAGATGTCTTGTTGTACATAAGCATCCTCTCTCTCTCTTTTAAATATATCTAACACACAATATTTGCCTATTTAACTTTTTACAGGTGTTTAATTGAGTCTTTTTGTTAGTATGTTTTTGTTGTTACACTTTATGTAGGCATTCTTTATATATTCAGAATAATAAATCCTTATTAGATACTTTGGTCCTCTAATTTTTTCCCACTCTTTTGGCTATTTCTTCTTTTGCGATAAAGGATTTGATGTTTATAATTTTAAAGAAGTTCTATTTATCTATCCTGCCTAGTGATCATATTTTGGTGTTAAATACTAAGTCCTAAAGCATTATGCTTATGTTTTATTCAGAGAGTTTTATGGTATGACTTTTACATTTAGGTCCTTAATTTACTTTGAATGAGATTTAAATGTGATGAGAAATATGAGCCTATCTTTTTTTTTTTTTTTTCATTTGCAAATTCACTTGTCCCAGCATCACTTATTGTAAAAATATTTTTTTCGTACTGTTTAGACTCCACCACACATCTGTCAGTTTGTTGTACTGTGGTGACTTACATACTGCAGTAAGGCTGGAGACTATGCCACTGGTATTTTGAATATTAGTAGGGTCACTCATGGTGGGCAGGTTTCAGTGGAGCCTTCAGACTAAGACAGACTGGGAAGAGGGTGGACCAACCACTTCTGAAAGTACTGGCCAGTAAGAACCTTATGAATAACAGTGAAGCATTGTCTAATACATTATTAGAAAACTTTACAACAACCCAGGAAACATTGTCTGATATAGTGCCAGAAGATGAGACACTCAGGTTGGATGTCACTTAAAATATGGATGGAGAAGAGCCTCCTCCTCAAAGTAGAGTTGACCTTAATGATGTGGATGGAGTAACACTTTTAGAGCCTCCATTTGCTGATGGAGCATGACACAGAATGGGAAGAAAGAGCTGTAAACACCCATTAATAATCAAAACATAGAATGTGCAAAATATGAATGTAGGAAAATTGGAGGTTGTCAAAACTGAAATGGAATTCATAAAGATCAATATCCTGCCTACCGAGCTGAAATGGACTGGTTTTGGCCATTTTGAATCAGACAATCATATGTTCTACTATGATTGCAATGATAAATTGAAGAGAAATGACATCACATTCTCCCCAAAAAGATCATTTCAAGATCCATTGTGAAGTACAATTTTGTCAGCAATAGGATAATATCCATATGCTTACAAGGAAGACTAGTTAAAACGACTATTATCCAAATTTATGCACCAACTACCAAAGCCAAAGATGAAGAAATTGAAGATTTTTACCAACTTCTACAGTTAGATATTGACCAAAATTACAATCAAGATGTATTGATTATTGCTGGTGATTAGAATGCAAAAGTTGGAAACAAAGAAGTAACATTAGTAATTGGAAAACATGGCCTTGGTGATAGAAATGATGCTGAAGATCACATGATATAATTTTGCAAGAGCAATGACTTATTCATTGTAAATACCTTTTTTCAACAACATAAGTGGTGGCTATACATGTGGACCTTGCCAGACAGAATACACAGAAATCAAATCCACTATATTTGTGGAAAGAGGCAATGGAGAAGCTCAAAACTAGGTCAGGAGCTGACTGTGGAATAGATCCAGAATTGCTCATATGCAAATGCAAATTGAAGCTGAAAAAAATTAAAACAAGTGCACAAGAGTCAAAATATGACTTTGAGTATAACTCACCTAAATTTACAGATCATCTGACAAATAGATTTGGCACATTGAACAGCAGTGACCAAGACCAGATGAAGTGTGGGATGACATCAAGAACATCATGCATGAAGAGAACAAAAGGTAATTAACAAGACAGGGAAGGAAGAAAAGACCAAAATGGATGTCAGAAGACACCTGAAACTTGCTCTTGAACAGAAAGAAGCTAAAGTGAAAGGAAGAAATGTTGAAATAAAATACCTGAACAGTAGATTTCAATAAGCAACTCAAGAAGACAAAATAAAGTATTATAATGAAATGTACAAAGAACTGAAATTACAAAACCAAAAGGAAGGACATCCTGATATTTCTCAAGGTGAAGGAACTGAAGAGAAAATTCAAGCCTCAAACTGCAATATGGAAGGATTCTGTGGGCAAAATAACTTAATGATGCAAGAAGCATCAAAAGAAGATAGAAGATATACAGAGACACTGTACCAAAAAGAATTGTTCGAAGTTCAATCATTTCAGGAGGTATCATATGATCAAAAACCAATGGTATATTTTAACCATTTGCACCACCCAGAAATTCTCTCTCTCTCTCTCTCTCTCTCTCTCTCACACACACACACACACACACACACAATGGTATAGCAGGAAGAAGTTGAAGCTGCACTGAAGGAACTGGAAAAAAAAAACAAGGCTCCAGGAATTCATTGAATACCTATTGAGATGTTTCAAAAAATGGGTGCAGTACTGGAAGCACTTAATCTTCTATGCCAAGACATTTGAAAGACAACTACCTGGCCAACTGACTGAAAGAGATTGATATTTTTGCCCATTCCAAAGAATGGTGACCCAACAGAATGTGGAAATTATTGAACAATATCATTAATATCACATGCAAATAAAATTTTGCTGAAGATCATTCAAAAATGGTTGCAGCAGTATATTGATAAGGAACTTCCAGAAACACCAGCTTGATTCAGAAGAGGACATGGAACAAGGGATATCTTTGATGGTGTTATATGGATCTTCGCTAAAAGCAAAGAAAGATGTTTACTTGTGTTTTACTGACTATGCAAAGGTATTTGGCTCTGTGGATCATGACAAACTGTATATCACATTGTGGAGAATGAGAATTCTAGGACATTTAGTTGTGCTCATGAAGAACCTGCACGTAGAAGCTGTTGTTTAAATAGAATAAGGGAATATTGCATGGTTTAAAATCAGGAAGGGTGTGTGTCAGGATTATATCATTTCACTATACTTATTCAGTCTATGTGCTGAACAAATAATCCAAGAAGCAGGACTACATGAAGAAGAACAAGGCATCAGGTTTGGAGGAAGACTTATTAACAATCTGTGATATGCAGATGACACAACCTTACTTGCTGAAAGTTAAGAAGACTTGAAGCATTTATTGATGAACATCAAAGACTGCAATCTTCTGTATGGATTACACTTCAATATAAAGAAAACAAAAATCCTCACAACTGGACCAATAAACAACATCTTGATAAATGGAGAAAAGTTTGAAGTTGTCAAAGTTTTCATTTTATTTGGATCCACTATGAACACTTATGGAAGCAGTGGTCAGAAATCAGATGTATTGCACTGGGCAAATCTGCAAAAATACCTCTTTAAAGTGTTGAAGAGTAAAGATATCTTTTTGAAGATTAGGGTGCTCCTAAACCAGGCCAAGGTATTTTCAATTGCCTCATACGCATGTGAAAGCTAGATAATGAATAAAGGAAACCAAAGAAGAATTGATGCCTTTGAATTTTAGTGTTGGCAAATAATTGTGAAAATACCATGGACTACCAGAAGAACAACAACAAAAAAACTATGTTGGAAGAAGTGCAGCCAGAATGTTCCTTAGAAGAGAGGGTAGCCAAACTTGGTCTCACCTACTTTGGTTATGTGGTCTCAGAAAGGCCCTGCTCCTGGAGAAGAATATCATTCTTTGTAAAGTGGAAGGTCAGAGAAAAAGGAGAAGACCCTCAATGAGATGGTTTGACACAGTAGCTGCAATGATGGGCTCAAGCATAACAAGGATTGTGAGGATGGCACAGGACTGAGCTGTGTTTCATTCTGTTGTACATATGAGTTGGAATAGACTCAATGGCACCTAGCAACAACAAAAGCATTGCTTAGTCTTAGCACTCTTGCTGAAAAATTACCTAATCATTGATGTGCTTATTTATTTCTGGACTCTTAATTGTATGTCATTGGTAGTTATTGTTATCATTATACAAGTACAAGACCATTTTGATAGTATAATATACAAGACTATAGTTTTTTTATAGTATGTTTTGAAGTCAGGAAGTATAAAGCCACCTACTATATTCTTCATTTTCCAGATTGCTTTGGCTATTTGGAACCCCGTGCAGTTCCATCTAAACTTGAGGATTGAGGTTTTCCACAGAGGGTTGTTGGAATTTCCACAGAGATTACATTGAATCTATAGATTGCTTTTGGTAATATTGACATCTTAATGATAGTCTTTCAATTCATGAATATAGCATGTTCTTCTATTGATTTAGGTCACCTTTAACTTCCTTCAGTAATGATTTGTAGTTTTCAGAATACAAGTCTTTCACTTCTTTGGTTAAATTTATTCCTAGATATTTTATTATTTTAGAAGCTACTACAAATGGAATTTTTTCCTTAATTTTCTTTCCAGAATGCTCATTGCTGTTTCTGATTTATATTACAACATAGAATGGCCTTGAAAACATTATGCTGAGTGAAATAAGTCAGACAAATATTGTATGATACCACTTATATGAAATAACTGTTGTTGTTGTTAAGAGCTATCAAGTTGGACCTGACTCATAGCAACCCCTCCTTGGGTTTCTGAGGCAGTATCACTACAGAAGTAGATTGTCCAATCTTCCTTACAAAAGGTAAATATATAGAGACCAAATTTTATTACTGGCTACTAGGGATGGAATGGTGGTAGAAAGAGGAAGCCATTGCTTAGAGGGCAACAGAAAAATATTGAAAATGGATAGTGGTGATTGTTGTACAACATGATGAATGTAATCAATAGCATTGAATGGTATATGTAGAAAATGTTAAAATAGCAAATGTTTTGTTATATATTTATAAATATATATAATTTTTGTTTTGATAACATTAAAAAGTTAAATTTTATTTTTATTTATTTACATGTTTTATTGTGGTAAATTGAAAAAGCCCAAAATCACTGCCATTGAGTTGATTCAGACTCATAGCAACACCCATTGGGTTTCCAAGGCTGTAAATCTTTACCGAAGCAAACCACCTCATCTTTTCTCTGAGAAGAGACTGATGAATTCCAACCACTGACCTGGTTAGTAGGCAAATACCTTAACCCCTACATAACCAGCGTTTTTAAAACCCACTGCTATTAAGTTGATTCCAACTTATAATGACTCTATAGGACAGAGTAGAACTTCCTCATAGGGTTTCCAAGGCCATAAATCTTTATGGAAGAAGACAGCCACATCTTTCTCCAGCAGAGCAACTGGTAGGTTTGAACCATTGACCTTTTGGTTAGTAGTTGAGTGCTTTAGCCACTCCACCACCTGGGCTCCCAGACAGTGTGTGTGTGTGTGTATGTATATATATATATATATGTGTGTGTGTGTGTGTGTATCACAATTTTTCAAAAAGCAACCTGTGAGTAGAGGAAAATTTTCAAGCAAAATTAAATAATCTTTGTGAATAAGAAAACAAAATGATAATGTGAAACAAGACTAAATCATTGACATTTTGCCTCAAAGATCTTCAGGAACGTCAGAAATACATAAAAGATTACAGGTTAGAAATAATTGAGGAATTTAGAGAGAAGAGAAAAGTAAATGAAAAAAATAATTAAACCTTTTTTGTTGTTGTTGTTTAAATAACAAAAATTGTGGTATAGTTTAAAACTAAGACAAATACAAATAGAGATTGCTACTAACACATAGGGGCAGGAGGGCAAGAATAGAAGAATAGATCATTTAGTAGCTCTTTCTGGGTTCAGGGGAAAAGTCGTAGCGGTTTGGTGATAGTCAAGATGTTTGGCTAATTGCTTACTAGAAGTGCTTTAATATCTCCCCTCTATTACCTTACAGATGACAGTCACTAAGGCCTCCATGCCTTTGTGCATTTTTTATTTCCTTTATCTATCTAAATCTTGTTCTTCAGTCAAGTGTGACATCAAGATGTGCACCTTCCATGGAGCCTTCTAGAGTTTGTATTGCACACTGTGGCCCTTAGGGCCCATACTATACATTTAAAAGTTAGTTTAATGGATTTTCATCCTCTAATTTTCTCCTAAGCCAGATGATCTTAATTAGATTGTGAGTGTTTCTAGGTACATGATTGTGCTCACACCTAGGAATGCTTGCTTAATTATAAATCCAAGGGAAATATGTGGTTAGTATGAGAATAAGTGCGTGTGTGCATGTGTATGTGTGCATGAGACCTACCTCAGGTAAGTTTTCCAGGGCTCAATATCATTTCTCTCTATGAACAGGAGTTTAACCACTGGTGAGAAGCATTGTGGAAACACTCAGACACTCTGGACAATCTTCTTCCTTACTGTGCTACATCTGTAAAACCATGTTGTGAAATTAAAAAAAAAAAAAAAAAATGCCTCTTCCAGTTCTAATGTAAACAGATCTCTGCCTCCAGATTTGGGCATGAACACGGTCAAACAACCCTTGATAAAACTTCCTGCTGAGCCATGGGATTAGGAGGTACATAGTGTTGGTGCAAGTGCTATGATAAATATTTAAATGAGGCTGGTTTCTCCTATATGGTAAACTTCTTCCCACTATCTTATTTGTATCATTTATTTGCCTGGAATGCCACCCCTTGCCCCAGATTAATGTAAATGTCCACTTTACTTCAGACCAGGCAATCAGTAATCACAAATTATTGAAACTCTATGTGTCGTTGGAAGGAACAACCACCAGCTAAAATCACTTGTGTCACTGGGAGCCCACACCACTGATGGATTTATTTTCTTTTTTTCTTCTGGGATGAAGCAACTAGAATGCAGAATCCTTGTTTCTGTATCTGGTACCATGTCTAGTTTACCAGATGGCCCTTAACACCTGTTTGTGATTATCATGGAAACTGGACAAATAGTGGAATCCCTCCTGCCATCCCGTGGAAAGGCTGGGCTGCATATCTATTCAAACCATACCATTGCAACTGAGACAAGAACTGGCCATACTTTTAAAGCGTTACAGCTACTGAAATCTACAGGCCAAAGTAATTCTCTGTTTTTTTAAATCAGCAGCAGTTTTTCAGCAGACACATCAAACCCTTAATGGGATTTTTGAAAGGAAATCTCCTGTTTGAAGTGAGAAGGAAAATAAATAAAAAATTATTTCCATTTATCTTTTTACCTTCAAATCTTGGGGATTGGGTAGTAGAGTCCAATGTGGGTAGACAAAGTGATTTCTCCAAGTAAATAGATTAAGTGTTGAGAATCAGCCCTGTATAGCCCCCAGTCTGCCCAGGAGCCATATGAATGAAATATTAAGTACTGGGTAGCAGAAATGTGACTGCTGCAGACACAATCAGATGAGTATTTAAAGGTCTGACATTATTTAGGGAAACAAATGGTTGATCAACTTTGCAAAAATAAATGATCAGTCTCTTTAGATCTATGTCGTAACTTTAATATTTAATACATCTTTAAATCTTTATGTAAGGATTTGTCCTTAACCTGCTCCTGTTTGCCTGTGATTTTTGGGTGTTTTATCAAACATGCTCTTTCAGGGACTTCCAGTGTAGCCCATAGATGTGGGAAGCACTATTTAAAATTCTTATCCCATTCTTTTCTTGGCACAGTGCTCATTGGAGGCTGAATAACAAGCAGCTGTGGGGACATTAGTGCCTCTTGGAGGACAGCTTGGAGGTGAGGGCATTTGGGATGTTGACATACTTCATGTGCATCACCCCCAATGTGTGTCTGCAGCTGGGGAGAAATGAATTCAACACAAAGTGTGATGCAGCTCAGGCAGGAAAGTAGCCAGTTACTTGCTGACAGTTATTTGTTGCTGTGAGAGTTTCCCTCAAGGTCAGGGCTGGGGAACAGCAAAACTGATTAACCAGCACAGTATCACTAAAGAAAAGGAATACACCGAGAGGTGCACAAGAGGTACAGAAAACAAAGTTAAATACTATTACATACACAATATTGCATTATCAGTAACAATAAACATTCATTAACAGGTGGATATATAGGTAGATAGTAAGCAAGATGATCAGGTATGGGTAGATGAATGGGAATATATCCATGACAATATATGATATTTCTATATA
>NW_006921808.1:3147878-3164515 GCF_000298275.1 Orycteropus afer afer
GGCTCAGGACCATGGTTGCTGGGAACATCAAGCTCAATTGGTATAACATAGTACACAAAAACATTGTTATACTTCCTATTTTGGTAAGTTGCATTAGGAGCAAAGAGTAAAGAAAATCAAAGATACCTGTAAATAATCAGTCCAAGGAACTAGTGGACTATGGCAACCTCAGCCTGAAACCAAAAGAGTTAGATGGTGCCCAGCTACCAAAGCCAACCATTCAGAAAGGGATAAAAATTGGAGATCCTATAAAAGGGGAGAAAAATGAAGAACAAAACTGAAAATCATAAAAAAAGACAATGCTTACTAGTCTGATAGAGTCTGGTGAAGTCCCTGAGACTATGGTCCCTAGCCACCCTTTAGGCCTGGAATTGAACTTACTCCCATGGCTTAACCTTCATCCAAACAATAGAACCAAGAAAGATCAGAAAGGCAACATTTGGACAAGGAGAAATCTCAGAAGGCAGGAAACCATAGGGAAGAAAGATACAGGGGAAACGTAACCACAGGGAGGAAGTGAGATGAGAGCTGCTACATTGTGGGGATTGTCATCAATGTCTTGACACAAAATGTGTATGAACTGTTGAATGAAAAATGGATTTGCTCTCTTTCATTCAAATTGCAATAAAGTTAAAAAGAACAACAGCAAAAAAAGAGACAAGCCAACCTTCAGTTGTAGAGGACACTGACCTTGCTTAAAACACCAAGGATATGCAAGCTATTTCCTCTTTGCTCAAGCAGTGCTGGAGATGGATGGCTTAGAGGCTAGATTTTCACAGACCTTTATTGTAACAAGTTTGATCAGAGAGGGGAACACAGGTAGAAAATTACAATAAGGGTGTCCTCTCTTAGGCTGCTATCATGAAATGCCTGCCTCTGGCCTCTGATGGTCATGGGCCAGTAATAACTTTTACTGAACCAAATGTGGGTCCCTGACCAGTGCACACAGAATCTAATACTGGACACTGGTATTTGAGAAAGAGAAAGTAGCTTTGTTGCAGAGCACTAAGCAAGCCAGGAGTTCGGTTCCTCAGATCTGACTCCCCAAAGTGAGCATGGGTTACAAATTTATGAGGTCTGAAAATGGAGAAGTTTATATATTCTTTAGTGATTGGCTCAAAGTGTTCTTGCCTCAAATTAAAGAAACAGGTTAATTTTAATTCACTGTGCAGGAACAGCAGAAGTATTATGGGACTTGGGCTCCAGAAAGTTGAGAAGATTTTGGTATATGGCAGTTTGGTTCCACTGGTCTGACAGAATGGAGCATGTGTGAAGTTCAGTGCCAGTCAAAATTAGTTCAGGGTGGTTTCCTCAGGTTGAAGCCGTTAGTCTCTGAAAAACAACTTGAAGTTCTTGTTAGCAAGGAAATTCACTATTAGTTATCCACACAAGGGCTGCAGGGCCAGGGGCTGGGGTACACAACAGTCAGGTGATAATATAAAGGATGACTGATTCTGGGACCAGTTTTACCAGGGGCGATAGAGTCAGCTCTGACTCATGTCATCCTCATGTGTGTTAGAGTAGAATTATGCTCCATAAATTTTTCAATGGCTGATGTTTCAGAAGTTCATTACCAGGACTTTCTTCTGAAATGCTGCTGGGTGGACCCGAACCTCCAACATTTCAGTTTGCATCTTAGTATGTTAATTGTTTAGACCATGCAGGGATTCTAGTGTGGCGTCAAAAGGGCATGACACAATTTACATAAGGTATGTTGGATTTTTAGTCTTATTTGAAGAGAAAGCTGAGTTTACCTTTGGGCTATAGGTATAGATCTGCGAGAAGGTGTTTGGTTTCAATTCATTCAAGGGACAAAGTGCAAAAGACCCTAAAGACTTTCATGATCCACTGTCTAAGCAATGTAGACAATGGTGCACAATGATGAATTATTTAATTTATTAAAGTCAATGACTATTTATTAAGTGTTTATTATATGTCAGGCTGTGTGCTGAGAACACTAGGGATAAGGTATGAAAGATGTAATTCTGGCTGTCAAAAAGCAGTAGTAGTCCCCCGACACTCAATCTACAAGATGACAACTTGGGAACTTATTGAGTAGTTTATAAAAGTTTGTCTTTAGTAAGGGGTAAAAAGTAGAAAATTTATTCAGGGAGAATCCCTACAGTTATTCCCAGAAATTTAGGGCAAGGGGAGAAAATGGCAAATCGGCATTATTAGGAATTAAAGACCAGTAATTAGATATAAGGAACCCTAGTGAGACAGTGGTTAAATGCTCAGCTGTACACCAAAGATTGGAGGTTACCCACAAGGGGCTTCAAAGGAGAAGAGGTGATCAGCTCCCATAAAGATTACAGCCTAGGAGTCCCTGGGGGCAGTTCTACTCTATCCTGGAGGGCCACTGTGAATCAGAATCAACTCAATAGCACACAACAATTAAATGCAGAAGGTGACAGGAGCAGTTGTTGGTGATAGAGGTTAGATATTTCCTTTGTATATGTGTGTCTGGGAGCAGGCTTCACAACTCTACATAATCTTCTGCTTAAAACAACAGATGGAGTGGTGAGTCCTTCTTCTCAGGCAATTTTCAACCCTGACAATGCAACAGATGGCAACTCCAGCTGATTTCTCCAAACAGCCAAGTTGGGATGCCAGACTGTGTGCCCTGGACTTTAGGGTTAGAACTCCAATGCACATCACCAAGAGAAGGAGGGAACAGAATCTGTGGAGAGACATAAGTTTCTGAGGATGATCTTCATCACAGATAGGAGAAAGTGTGGAGTGAAGGTCATGGAGAAAAGAGGCTGTGGGTAGGCTGTGGTGGCTCCCCTGGAGTGGCAGCTGGCAGGCATCTGTAGAGAAATTGTGCACATGCTAGCAGCCCCAGTGTCTGAGTGTTTATAGAATTGCTGAAGATCTTCTTAAAGCAAAACAAGCATATTAAATTGCTGCAAATTACCAAGGGCTTTCCTAATGCTTGATACAAATACCATAAACATTTAAGGACACAGGCTTGGCAAATACTTCTAAGTGTAGTTGTAGGGAAGCTCTTGCTTTCAGAACAAACATGTGGGTTCTTCAAAACAAATACATGAAGATCATAAGCTGGTGATAACTAAGCATTAGAAATTCAAGTTGGGGTCTTTTTCTTTTCTAGGTCTTGTCTTCATTGATTCCAAGCTCATATTATTTTCCCTGTCCTTTGCATGCCTTGGCTGTGGAGACATGATGATTTTGGAGGACAGCTTTGTGAGACATAGTGTCCTTAGACTCTGATGGTGCAGCCTATTTTCTGGCTCAGTGATGAAAATAAGGCAGGGGGAAGGACTAATTTTTAATTATTATCCTTAATGGTGCCCAGGCTTTCTCAACTTTCTCAGCATCCCCAAAAACATCCATCTGCTGCTAGAGACAGGAATGTCTTGAATAAGACTAAGAGTATAAGTATAGAATAGGGCACATTTCCAACTTGGCAGTCAAATGCATCCAAATGCCAGAACTTTCTTCAAGTTCAACCTAATTTCTGTCTGTCCCTGGGCCTTTGTAACTTTGTTTATTGTTCTGCCTGACTTAGGTCTTGTTCTTTGGGCAGAAATAAAATATAAATATAAATATATAAATACACACACACACACACACACACACACACATATATATATATATATATATATATATATATATTTCCTTCCCCCAATGAAAAAGTATCACAAGATTTGTAGATTGCTAGCTTCCAGCTTTCTATTGAGAAGTAGAAAAGAGTTGGGACTTCATGAATTAAATTGCTCTCTGGTTTAAAAATCAAAAGAAAAACTATTTAGTGGTCAAATGCTCTTTGGGTTGAATCAGTTCAAAGCATCAGAAAAATTGTTAGAAATATTTGAAAAGCACACAAGGTGGCCGGGTTTACATTTATTCATTTATTTATTTTAAAACTTTTTATTGTAATTTGAGTGAATGTTTACAGAGAAAATTGGTTTTCCTTTCAAGAATTCATTCACATTTTGTTTTATGACATTGACTACAATTTCCACTATGCAACAGCACTCTTCCCACTTTCTCCCTGTGTTTCCTGTAAACATCAATCCTTCTTTTCTATCCCTCCCTGCCTTCTGAACTTTTTCCTTAGGCAAATGTAATCCTTTATTTTTCATATGGTTGATTGTTCTAAGGAGTGCATACCTCCCTGGTATTATTGTTCACCTTACAGACCTATGTATTGTTTGATTGAAAGTTGAACCACAAGGATCAATTCAGTTCCAGGCATGAAGGGTAACTAAGGGCCAGTCTTGAAAGTTCCACTAGTCTTTACCAGATCATTAAGCCTGTTTTTTGTTTTGTGGTTTTGACTTTCAATCCACATTTTTCTACCACTCTATCTACAAACTTCTGTTGTGATCCCTTTCTGAGTGGTTGGCAGTGGTAGATGGACACCATCTAGTTCTTCTGGTCTCAGGGTCTAGAATGAATTTTCTGAGGTTTGTATGATCCATTAGTCCTTTGGACTATTTGTTTCCAAGTGTGTTTGATTTTCATCACTATTCTTTGCTTTGCACAGGGAGAGACCAATAGTTGCATCTCAGAAGTCTGCTCACAAACTTTTAATAGCCCAATCACTACTCAACACAGTAGGATGTAGAACATTGTCTTTGTGAACTATGTTATGTCCATTGACTCAGTTATCCCCTGAGCCTGTGGTTCTAAACCTCGAGCCCAGTGACTCATTACCTCAAGGTAGGTGTTTGGTTATGGCTGAGAAGTTTTCATAATTTTCCCCCCTGATGGCTTTAATGTATACATTGATATAATTACAGCACATAAAAATATGGATGTTGAATATCCTCTACCAAACTTATACATGGTCATGGGTGTAATCCTGTTTACATACCCATACCTGTTCAGCTTGTCTGCTTGTGTACTCACTTGTAGATTATTTTGTTATTACTGATATGGCAAGATTGTGTATGTGGTAGTATTTACCCTTGTTGTCTGTAACTCTTGTGCACTTCTTTGTGTCTTATTTCGCGTAAGTGATATTGTGCTGATCACCCTTTATTGTATATTGTCTTTCCCCTCACCCAAATTAATATGGGTCTATTATAAGTTAGTTATTTTCTCTCACTTCCCCTCCCATCTCTGGCAACATCAAAGAATATTTGTTTCTGTGTGTAAACCTTTCCTTGACTTTTGATCATAGTGAACTCATGCAGTATTTATCTTTTTGTGATTGATTTATTTCACTTAGCATAATGTACTCCAGATTCACCCCTGTTATGAGATAGCTCACAAATTCTTCATTATTCTTTAACATTGCATAGTATTCCATTGTGTATGTGTATCATAGTTTGTTTATCCATTTTTCTGCTTATAGGTACTTGGGTTAATTCCATATCTTTGCTATTGTGACTGATAGTGCAATAAACATTGGTGTGTATATATCTGTTTTTGTCTGGACTCTTATTTCTCTAGGATATATATGTAGTAGTGAGTTTTCTGGATCAAATGGTTTCTATTTCCAACATTTTAAGAAAGTGCCACACCATTTTCCACTATGCAACTATCCACCATTTTACAGTCCTACCAGGGAGCTCTGGTAGTATAGTGGCTAAGACACTTGCCTGTTAACCAGATGGCTGGCAGTTCAAACCCACCAGCCACTCCTAGGAAGGAAGGTTGGGCAATCCTACTTCCGTAGTGATACTGCCTCGGAAACCCAAGGAGGGGTCGCTATGAGTTGGGGCCGACTCGGTGGCACATAACAACAACAACAACAACAACAGCCAGGTATGAGAGTTCCAATCTCTCCATGCCATTGTCACATTTATTGTTTTCTATTTTATTGAAATTTACTATTAGTTTCGAGGTGAAAAGATATCTCATTGATGTTCTGATTTGCATCTCTCTAAAGGCTAATTATTGCAAGCATTTCTCCATGTCTTTATTGGCTACCTGAATGCCTTCTTTGATGAAATATCTGTTCATATCTTCCACCCATGTTTTTTTGTTTTTAATTTTTATTGTGATTTGGGTGGACATTTACAGAGCAAATTCACTTTCCATACAAGAGCTCACATGCACTTTGTCTCATGACATTGACTACAATTTACCACAATGCAACAGCTTCTCTCCCACTTCTTCCTATAGTTACCTCTTCCCTGTGTCCTTCCCTCCCATGCACTTCTGTCCCCCAAGCTGTCTCCCTGTGCAAACACTGCCCTTCTCTTCTCCCATGACTGATCACTACAAGGAGTGTATCTGCTTGATGCAAATGCTCACCCCATATGCCTGCCTATTGTTTGGAATCCATAGTTCCAGACCTGAAGGGTAACGAGGGGCCATAGTCTCAGCAGTCCCACAAGGCTCTATCAGACCAACAAACCTGGTATTTTTTTAAAAAAATCTTCCACTCTATCCAGGATTTCTTGCAACAATCCTCCTCTGAGGGGTTGACAGTGGTAGCTGGACACAATCTAGTTCTCCTGGTCTCATGGTCATATAGGCTGAGGATTGCATGGTCTGCCAGTCCATTGGACTAATTGTTTCCATGAAACCAAAGGGTTTTCTTCATTCTTCTTTGCTTTGGACAAGGAGAGACCCTTTGTTGCATCTAAAGGACCACTTGCAAACTTTTAAGACCCTAGTTGCTACTCACCAAAGTAGTGTGTAGAACAATGTTTTTGTGTAGCATGTTATGCCAATTGAACTTGATGTCCCCTGCAACCATGGTCCCAAGCCTGCAGGTTCAACTACTAGCTCCCTCCATGTAGCTGGCTATGGCCAAGAAGCCACCACAATATTCAACATGTATTTTAATTAGGTTGTTTGTCTTTTTGTTGTTGAGGTGTTGAAATTTTCTATAAATTTTAGAGATTATTCCCTTGTTAGATATGTCATTGCCACCTATTATTTTTTCCCCAATATGTAGGTTATATTTTTACTTTTTTGGAGAAGTCTTTTGAGGTTCATAAGTATTTAATTTTTAGGAAGCCCTAGTCATCTAGTTTATCTTCTGTTATTTGTGTTATTTTTGGTTATGTTTGATAATCTATTTATGCCATATATTAGGCCCTCTAAGTTTGTACCTATTATTTCTTTGATGATCTTTATAGTTTCAGAGTTTACATTTAGGTCTTTGATTCATCTTGAGTTAATTTTTGCAGACAGTGAGAGGTATGGATCTTTTTTTTTTTTTCCTGCAAATGGATAACCAATTTTGCTAGCATGATTTGTTAAAGAGACTGTCTCTTCTCCATTTACTGGATTTTGTACCTTAGTCAAAGATCAGCTCTCCATAGATGGATGGATTTACTTCTAGTTTTCTGTTTTGTTCTATTGCTCTATTTGTCTGTTGTTGTACAGTACCAGGCTATTTTGTATACTGTGGCTATATAGTAGGTTTTAGATCAGGAAATATGAGGCCTCCCACTCTGTTCTTTTTCTTCAGTAGTGCTTTGCTTATCTGGGGTCTCTTTCCTTTCCATATAAAGTTAATGATTTGTGTTTCCACCTTTTTAAAGAATCTTGATGGAATCTGGATCAAGGTGGCATTATATATACAGATTGCTTTCGATAGTACTGACATTTTCACAATGTTGTTTTCCTATCCATGAGCATGGTAGGCTCTTCTATTTATGTAGGTTTCTTTTGGTTGCCAACAGTAGTGCTTTATAGTTTTCTTTGTATAAGTACATGTATGTATGACACTTTACTCTATATTGCAATTAGTTCTAGTATTTTTCTTGTTGAGTCACTGGGGCTTTATATGTATAGGATCATATTATCTGTAAATAAAGATAGTTTTACTTCTTCCTTACCAATTTGGATGCATTTTCTTTTCTTTTCATGCCTTATTGTCCTGGCTAAGTCTTCCAATATGATATTGAATAGGAGTGGTGATAGAGTGTTTCCCTGTCTGATCCCATTTGTAAAGGGAATGTTCTCTGTCTTTTTTTCTTTTAGAATAATGTTGGTCACTGGTTTTTTGGATATCTTACTTTATGTCATTTGATGTTTTGTTTCCACAGTGAGAATATGAGGAATTTCATTAGTTTCTAGCAATTGAATTTTGTTCAGGGTTCAGGAATTCTACAAAATTTCAAGGAATACGTGCTTCTGTTTCTTGTCTGGTTATAGTTACTGTGGATAACATCATCATCAACACACCTAAGCTTGTATGCCACTTGGCTATGTGATTATCTCAATGAAAATGAGAAAGACTAAGATCATTTCCAAAAGTAATGAGGACTGCCTTGGCATGAGATCCAAGGCACTGAAGTTTCAACACAGACTAAGGGGTTAGGAGAGAAGGTCCAAGATGTTGGGATTAGAATAGATAATTCATGGACCCATGCACTAAATGAGACAGAAACAACTGAGAGAGAAGAGCTGGGCCAGTGAAGGAAAGGACTAGAAAATAGAAGGACACAGTTGGGAAGAAAGAGGAAACTCAGGTCCTGCAGTGTCTTGCTTTGCCTTAACATATAAACCTAGCTAGGAATGAACAGGCACTGGGATGAGACAAATTGAAGAAGACAACCAGGAACAGGATAATAGCAACAGATGTGTTCCCTCCAGAACAATTATTGTGCAGTAATCACAGACAGAGGCAGATGCTTGTTGCAAGCAGATGGACTTTATTAGCAAGCTTACAAACTGGTGTATAGAGACTCATAGGAAAATCTTTGACTTCTTAGTTGGATGGTTCCTCTCATGATGAGACAAATGTCTGATCAACAGCTTTAGGCTAAACACATTCTGGGTGTTACCTTCTTGCAGAATTCCTTTCCTGAGTCAAGGAGCTCTCAAAATAGGACTGTTAATCTCATGAGATGGGATTTCTTTGAGGACCAGGAGATCTTTTCACAAAAGAGGTCACTGAGTCACACATGAGTAAATGTGACCTCCATCTCACTTTGGGCCACTTTTCTTTTTAATTTATAGAATAAAATTTAATTTCAAATGGAATGGTCTAGCTACAATTGTCTGAAAAAGAATTATTCCCCTGAAAATTATGCTAATAGGCTTAGTCTCCCATCTTTGAAATTCTCCCCTTAAGCTGGATTTTTTTTTACCATTGAGCTTACTATTTAAATTAGTCAGTAATGTCATGTAGGCCCTGGTTAAGCATTCAGGTGATGTGAAAACTAGATTTTCTTGTCCCTGGAAATTCTTTTTTTTTTTTTTTTTTAATACATTTTACTGAAATATAATTTATATATAGTGAAATACTCAAAACTAAAGTGACATGAGTCAATGCATTTTTTTTTTCAGTGTTCCCTCCCCTCCCCTCCCACTCCTGGTAACCAACAAAGAAAGTTCCCTTCCATGTATAAACCTATTAAAATAATAAATTAATACTGTATTTGTCCTTTTGTGATTGACTTATTTCACTCAACATAATGTCTTCCAAGTTCATCCATGTTATGCGGTGTTTTACTGATTCTACATTATTCTTTAGTGTTATTTACTATTCCATTGTGTGTATGTACCATGGTTTGGTTATCTATTCTTCTGTTGATGGGCATGTAGGTTGCTGCCATCTTTTTGCTATTGTAAATAGTGCTGCGATGAGCATGGGTATGCATATATCTGTTCTTGTCCTGGCTTTCACTTCTTTAGGATATATACCTAGTAATGGGATTGCTAGGTCAAATGGTATTTCTAATTTCAAATTCTTAAGGAATCATCATACTATTTTCCACCATGGTTGTATCATTTTACAGTCCCACCAGCAGTGTATGAGAGTCCCAATCTCTCCACATGGTTGCCAGCATTTGTTATTTTCTGTCTTATTGAACTTTCCCTGGGTCACTTTTCTTATCTGCAAAGTTAGAAAGTTGGGTTGCTGGTTTCTTAGGTTCTTTTCATCTCCAAAATTATCAGACTGAATCTCTCAGGATTCATCTCTCTCCTTTTTGGGGAAAAAAATTGATTGAAATGGATTGAAAAATTGAAGATAATTGCACAGTCTTCTCTGCACAAAGCTCAAAGGCATGTGTGTCCCTAGAAAAATCCATTCACACATCACTGATACACTGGTACTTTCAATGATTCATTCATCGATTCAGTAGTCATTATTGAGCACCTATGGCATAACTAAATTCATAGTATTTTAAAGTCTGTGAGGGCAAGAACTATGTCTCTTATGTTGACACTGTATTCCCTATGCTTGACAAACATAAATGCTTAAATATTTGCCAAATGAGAGAATGAAAGGTAATGACAACTACTTGCTTTCCAGGAACAACAGTGTGGGGAGTAGTTCTGCTCCATTCTTGTCTATTTCCCCAATTTCTTTGCAGTTGTACTTATTTTAGTGTGAAATAATATGTGTTAAAGGACGAAGAATGGCATCTCTGCAACTGTGGTTGTTTGGGTTTGTGCATTCAGCCATATGCTGTGCATTGGCTCCCTAGGTGGTGAGGTGGAGTGGGGAGAGCACTAATGGGACTATGAGTCAGAGACTGGCTTCCTCTTCTTCTCCTTTCTCTGTTCTTGACAAGCTATGCCTTCTTGTACAGATCATGACATCTCTCTGGATCTTTCTTTTCTCATATGCAAAGCGAGAAGTCCTTTTTGGTTCTTTTCAGCTTTGAAAGGATTGTATGTATACCTTTTGAGTGTTCACTAAGGGGTTTTGAATTACAATAATAAAACAATTGGGAAGTGTTTACTTAACAAACACTTTAATAGGGATGAGTATAAGCCAAGCACTATTATAAATGCTTTACAGCTATTAAATAAGCTAATCCTCATAATGATTAAATGAGGTAAGTATTACCATTAGCCCTACTTTACATAGTGGAAAACTAGTACACAGAATTTAAATAACCTGATGGTGGTTACACCGTAAGTCAGGGACAGAGTGTCATCTGAAACCAGGTGTTCAGGAACCAAAGCCTATGATTGTAAGTACTCTGCTCTGCTGCTGTATGCCTGACAACCATGCTATGTTCTCTGATAGCTAAAACACAAATATAAACCATGGTCCCAGCCATGAGGTTCTCACAGTCTAATTGGGCCCATGAAATATTTAGAGAATGAAAGAATGTGCAATAAAGCTACAATGCAAGGTGTAGATCATTGGAAAACAGGAAACCATATAATGAATACCTTACTTGTAACAGTTTATGCCTTTCTGAGTGTTTTTACATCCATCATCTTATTTTTTCCCCATAATAAATGTCATTATTTATTGAGGGATTACTATGTGCCAGGCACTAGGCTAAGTGCTTTCCTCATAGTGTTTCATCCAAGCTTCATAGCTGACCTATTATATAGCAATGATAGACGTCATTTCTGTTTTAGAGGCAAAAATCCAGTTCAACTTGTTCATATCAATGAGGAGTGGAGGAGTGGAAGGGTAGGACTGGCTTCAAGCACAGCTGCCATCAGGGATCTGTTAATGTCACTGGGACTTGATTTTGCCCTTTCCTCCCTATCCCTTCATTTCCTATCTGCTCTGCTTTTCTCAGTGTTCACTTTACTCTCAGAAAAGTTTTTTTCTTTGTGGTCTCAGACAGTCCTAGGTTAACACTCTTACTGCAAATGACCCCAACAAAGAGAGGACCTCTTTTCAATGTTTGCAGCAAATGTTCTAGAATTGATTTATTAGGCAAGTTCCCATGCCTGAGCTACTCACTGTGGCCAGAGTGGATTTGTGCTGCCAGCTTTTTGTTTTTTTTTGACCATGCAAAAATGTTTTTAATAGTTGGATTTCAGTCTTGTTTGTTGTAGCATCTATATTTTATGCTCACACATAACAAATAAATTTTCCACCCATGCCTTATGCAAGCACTGTTTAAGGCATGGGGATGCAGCAGGAAATCAAACATTCTTGATCCCATGGAACATTCCAGAACAGGAGAATAGAGACAGAAAGGGTGATGGGGTAACGATGTAAAAGAAACTAGGGCAAGTGATAAAGGGACCTCAGGAACTTCCCTTTGATGGAAGGGGAGGGGGATTTGTATCTGAACAGAGTTATAGGCAGTGAGGAAGTTTTCCCTTCCATGACTGGGGCAAGGGACATCTCTGAGGTGAAGAGCAAAAAGGTTGTCCCTTCATGTACTGCCAACTTTTACAGTTAGTAATGAGTACCTGGGTGCTTTTGAACCTATCCAGAGGCATTTTGGAAAAAAGGTCTAGTGGTCTACTTCTGAAAGTCATGGACATTGACCGCCCTATACAGTACAGTTCTACTCAGCACACCTAACAGTCAGTATGTGTTAGAATCCACCTCCTGGCAATTGGTTTAGTCAAGCATTTAACTGTTTGTGTCACCCAGGGTCTCCTAAAAAGTAAAGCAGAGACGATGCTAATAGAATAAGAAAGGTAGATGCAGGGCAGATACAAAATTAGAAATGACACAATAGATATTTTCTTCATGATATTGTTAGGAAAGCTGAGGTTTCTAGAGGTTGAGTGCTTTGTCAAGAATAATGCATCTGGAGAATAGCCAAGCAGGATCGGAATCATGTGTGTTTGGTTCTTCTCACCAGTTTTACAGAAGGGTAATGTCAGGCATAGTTTGGTTAAATGCTTGATATACTTCAACAGAATGAGAACTTCTAGGATCCAGAAAAGGTGCTCTCTACAAAGTGACAGCAAACAAAGGCAGCCCTGAAACCAATCTTGTCACTGACCCAGGGAGGCTATACTGAATAACACATTCTGGAAATATATGTATTGCATCTTCTATCAAAACCTGCAATGTGGATAGGTTCAAACATGCACAGCTCCTGGTTGAAAGCACACATGGTCTCTGAATCTAGAATAATTAGAAAAAACAGGAATCATTCCTTTGGGAATGTGACCAAGGGTAACTTTTTTCAAAAGGTGACTTTTCAGAACATGGTAATGTATGGTGACATCAAGCTCAGGAAATGAGGGGCTTTGTTTGAGTTTGTAACAGCAAGCTTGTAGGGGTGGGGTCATTATGGACACTGACACGTAAGTGAGAGAGTGCTTGGTCTCCTCCCAGCCTTATATAGCTCTTTTTCTTTGCACTGAGGCCTTGATACAAAGGTAAGCTAATTAACCAGTTGTGATTGAGTCAACCCTGACTCGTGGCCACACAACAACAGAGTAAAACTGCTCCATCAAGGTTTCAATGGCTGATTTTTTTTTTTTTTTTAATTGTGCTTCAGGTCTAAATTTACAGTGTAAAATTTGTTTTACTTTCAACAGTTTGTGTACCTTTGATTTCATGCCCCGATTACCAACCCCAAACTTAAAAACTCTCTTCCCCTACCATCCCTGTGACCATCCCTCTTCCCTGTGCCCTTTTTAAATATGCACTCCTGCCTGTCAAGCTTTCCCTCCAGGTGAATGTTGCCCTTCTGGTGCCCCATGGCCAATTGCTTTAAGGGGTGTAACTCCCTAGAGTAAGTGGGTGCATTGCTTTAGGTTGGGTTTTCTGCATGTAAGTCTTTCTATTGTTGGGCTGAGAGCCAATCCTTGGGAGTGAGTCCAATTCCAGCCCCGAAGGGTATCCTGAGGCCATAGTCTTGGGGGCCCCACCAGACTCCATCCAACCAATAATTCTGGTCATTTTAGTCTTGAAATTTGTTCCACATTTATCCTCCCAGCCTATCTAGGATTTCCATTTTTGATCCCTTCCTGAGTGGTTGGTATTGGTAGCTGGACACTATCTAATTCTGGTCTTGAGGTCCATCATATCCTTGAACTAATTGGTTCCAAATGTCTTTGATTTTCTTCACTTTTCTTTCCTTCAGATGAGAGGAGACCAATAATTGCATCCTAGATGGCTGCTCAAAAGCTTTTAAGATCCTAGTCGCTACTCATCAAAGTAGGTTGTGGAAAAGAAAAAAATTATGTACTATGTTGTGTCATTTGAGCTTGGTGTCCCCCAATACCATGGTCCCTAGTCAGCATACCTAGTGATTCTCTCTCCCAAGGTGTTGGGTTGTCTCTGAGAAATTACTCCAACTCTGTCTTCAGTTGCTAATGTAATGAGTGTGGCTAATTTTGTATCACTAATATCTACATTGAAGATAATCTTCAGCTAAATCTGTTCTTGGTCTAGGGTGCATTCCTGTTCACTGACCCCACCTGATTTTCTCAGTTGTCTATGCATTTGTCTACAGCCTGGTGTTAGGTGTTAATGGTAACACAGTATTGTGCATATACTAATATTTGCCTCTATTGTCTATATCTTATATGCACATTTCAGTGTCCTTCCTTTACCCAATATCATCATGCTGGTCACAGACTCCTTCCATACTGTCTCTCCCCTTACCTAAATCAACATATGACCACTAACTAGTCTGAAATTTTCCCTCCTCTTCCCTCCCATCCTCAATAACCTACAAGGTGAGTTCTCTTCTTTAAGTAAAACCATCCTTGACTTTTTACAGTAATGGGCTCATACAATATTTGTACTTCTGAGACTGACTTATTTCACTCAGCGTAATGTCCTCCAAATTCATCCATGTGGTGAGATGATTCGTGGATTCTTCATTATTCTTTAATGTTGCACAGTATTCCATTGTGTGAATGTACCATAGTTTAGTAGTCTATTCATCTGTTGATGGGGATTTAGGTTGTTTCCATCTCTTTGCTATAGTGAATTTTACTGTGATGAATATGGGTGTGCATATGTCTGTCTGTGTCCTGTATCTCACCTCTGTAGCATATATTCCTAGTAATGGAATTGCTGGTTCAAACAGTATTTTTATTGCCAGTTTTTTTTAAGGAAACGCCATAACATTTTCCACAATGGTTGTACCATTTTGCAGTCCCACCCAGAGTATGAGAGTTCCAATCTCTCCACACCCTGGCCAGCATTTGTTATTTTCTGTCTTGTTGAACTTTGCTATTACTGCTGGGGTGTTCTGTCTTGTTGAACTTTGCTATTACTGCAGGGGTGAGATGATATTTCATCATTGTTTTGATTTGCATCTCTCTAATGGCTAATGATCGTGAACATTTCCTCATGTGGTTTTTGGCCGCCAGTCTGTTCATGTCCCTTGCCCATTTTTGAATTGGATTGTTTGCCTTTTTGGTGTTAAGGGGTTGAAGTTTTCTATCAATTTTGGAGATAAGTCCTTTGTTAGATACGTCATAGTCAAATATTTTTTGCCAGTGTGTAGGTTCTCTTTTTACCCTTTTGGTGAAGTCTTTTGATGTACATAAGAATTTAATTTTTAAAAGGTCCCAGTCATCTAGCTTCTCTTCCACTACCTATGCATTTTGGGTTATGCTTGATTTGTCCTTATTTTATCTTTGATGAGCTTTATACTTTGGGTTTTACATTTAAGTATTTGTCTAACTTGAGTTTGTTTTTGTGTATGAGGCGAGGAATGGGTCTTGTTTCATTTTTCTGAAGGTGAATGTCCAATTTTGCCAGCACAATTTGTTAAAGAGGCTATCTCTCCCTCATTTAATGGGTTTTGGTCCTTTATCAAAAATCATTGGTCCCATAGATGGATGGGTCTCTTTCTGAGTTTTCGATTCTGTTCCATTTGTCTGTCAATCATTGTGTCAATACCATGCTGTTTTAACTACTATGGCTGTATAGTAAGTTTTGAGATCCAGGAGTGTGAGGCCTCTCACTTTGTTTTTCTTCTTCAGCAGTGCTTTGCTTATCTGAGGTCTCTTTCCTTTCCATATGAAGTTAATAATAGGTTTTATCATATCCTTAAAAAATGTTGATGGTATCTGAATTGGGATTGCATTGAATACATAGATTGCTTTGGATAATATTAACATTTTTACAATATTCAGTCTTCCTATCCATGAATAAGACATATTCTTCCATTTATGTACATCTCTTGTAGTTTCCTGTAGTTTTCTTTGTGTAGGTCTTTTGTGTCTCTGGTAATATTTATTCCTAGATATTTTATCTTTTTTGGTAGCTATAGTAAATGATATTGTTTTCTTTATTTCCTTTTCAGAGGACTTTTTGTTGATGTAGAGGAATCCAACTGATTTTTGTATGTTGATCTTGTATCCTGCCACTTTGTTTAACCTCTCTTTTAGTTCTAGTAAATTTTTTGCTGATTCTCTTGGGTTTTCTGTGTATAAGATCATCTGACTCCTAACCAGAAGGCTGGTGGTTCAAACCCACCAGCCACTCCTGGGAAGGAAGATTGGGTGATCTACTTCCGTAGTGATACTGCCTTGGAAACCAAAGGGAGGTTACTATGAGTTGGATCCGACCCCATGCCAGTGAGGATGAATAAGATCATGTTACCTGCAAATAAAGATAGCTCTTTACTTCTTTGCTAATTTGGATGTCTTTTATTTCTCTTTCTTGCTTTATTGCTCTGGCTAGGACTTCCAATACCATGTTAATCATAAGTGGTAATAGAGCATCCTTGTTTGGTTCTCATTCACAAGGGGAATGCATTGAGTGTTTCTCCATTAACAATAATGTTGGCAGTTGGTTTTGCATGTTGTTGTTGTTAAGTGCCGTTGAGTTGTTTCCGACTCATAGCGACCCCATGCACAGCAGAATGAAATACTGCCCGATCCTGTGCCAGCTCCACAATCCCTGCTATACCTGAGCCAATCATTGCAGCCACCTTGTCAATCCATATCGTTGAAGGCTTCCCCCTCTTTCACTGACCCTCCACCCTACCAAGCATGACATCCTTCTCCAGGGAATGGTCCCTTCTGACAACATGACCAAAATAGGTGAGATGAAGACTGGCCATTCT
>NW_006921808.1:3165995-3167883 GCF_000298275.1 Orycteropus afer afer
CTGAGCCTCTGGTATTTAAAACCCAGTGAGATGCACCTGGTGCACAGGTAACAGCCCAGCTTATAGACTGAGACAGACTAGGAAGAAGGAAGAGGCTGTCCACTTCTCAAGGAATTGGCCAGGGAAAACCTTATGAATAGCAAAGAAACACTATTTCGTTTTGCATATATGCCCTTTATTATGTTGAGGATTTTCTCTTCTATCCCTACCTTGCTCAGAGTTTTGAACAGGAATGAGTGTTGTTAGATTTTATCAAATGCCTTTTCTGGATCAACTGATATCATTGTATGGTTATTTTGTTTTGTTTTGTTTATGTGGTGGATTGCATTGATTGTTTTTCTGATGTTGAGCCATCCTTGCATACCTGGTATGAATCCCACTTGGTCATGATATATTATATTTTGATATGTTGCTGGATTCTGTTGGTGAGGATTTTGTCAAAGATTTTTGCATCTATATTCATGAGGGATATTGGTCTGTAATTCTCCTTTTAAGTGGTGTCTTTCCCTGGTTTTGGTATCCATGTTATGCTTGCTTCATAAAACAAATTTGAGAGATTTCATTTTTATTTATATATTTTTTCTATGTTCTGGAATAGGTTGAGTGGTATAGGTATCAACTCTTTCCTGAATGTTTGGTAAAATTCTCCAGTTAAGCATCTGTGCCAGGACTTTTGCTTGTGGGAAGATTTTTTAAATACCTGCTCAATTTCTTCTTTTGTTATGGGTCTGTTCAAGTATTGGATCTCTGACTGGGATTGTTTAGGTAGGTCTTGTGTTTCTAGAAACTTGTCCTTCTTTTCTAGGTTCTAGAATCTGTTGGAGTACATTTCTTCATAGTATTCTATCAATATCTTTTTTTATTTCAGTTGGTTCTGTTGTGATATTGCCCTTTACATTTATTATTTGTGTTATTTGCATCTTCTCTTTCTTTCCCTTTGTTCCAGTGGTTTGTCAATTTTGTTAATCATTTTGAAGAATCACCTTCTTGTTTTGTTTGTTTTCTCTATTGTTTGTTTTCTGTTTCATTTATTTCTGCTCTGATCTTTATTATTTTCTTACTTCTGGATACTGTAGGTTTCTTTTGTTGCTCTTTTTCTAATTGTTGAAGTTGTTGAGTTAGAGTGTTGATTTTGTTTCTTTCTTCTTTTTTGATTTGTGCATTTATTGCTATAAGTTGACCTCTGAGTACTGTTTTTGCTGTGTCCCGTAGGTTTTGGTAAGATGTATCTTCATTCTTGTTTGTTTCTAGGATTTTTTAATTATTATTATTATTTCACACATTATTTCTTCTGTTACCCAATGGTTTTTGAGTAGTATATTATTCAGTTTCTACATATTTGATATTTTTTTCCTTGATCTTCCCATTATTGATTTATAATTTTATAGCATTGTGATCTGAGAAGATGTTTTATAGTATTTCAATGTTTTTGAATGTATTGAGGCTTGTCATGTGTCCTAACATATGGTTTACTCTGGAGAATGATCCATGTGTACTGGAGAAGAATGTGTATTATGCTTTGTTTAATGGAATACTCTGTATATGTCTATGAGGTCAAGTTGGTTGATTGTGTTGTTGAGTTCTGTATCTTTGTTGAGTTTTTTCTAGTTGTTCTGTCCGTCCTTGAAAGTGGTGTATTAAAGTCTCCTACTGCTATTGTAGAGTTGTAGAGTTGTCTATTTTTCCTCTCAATTCAGTTAATATTTGCTTCACTTATTTTGAAGCACTTTTATTGAGTGCATAGATATTAATTATGGTGATGTCTTCTTGGTTAATTGATCCTTTTAGCATCATAGAATAACCTTCTTTGTCCCTTATGGTGTTTCTCACCTTGAAGTCTATTTTATCAGAAATTACTATTGCTACTCCCTCTCTCTTTTTTTTTTTT
>NW_006921808.1:3176093-3189180 GCF_000298275.1 Orycteropus afer afer
GTTTAGTCCAATTCTGTATCCTTCCCTTCAAGGCTCAGGGGTCCACGATTATCTTCTGTGTCTGTATTAATTGGTTTCCCTTTTCTTTGTTGAAGAGGGTCTGTGCAATCCTTCTGCCTAGTCCACCATCTTGCCGGAACTCTCTACTCCCACTCTTTTTTAATTGCCATTATCTTGGTATATTTTTTTCCACCCATTAATTATTAATTTATTTTATCTTTGTGTCTAAGGTGGGTCTCTTGTGGCCAGAATATCAAAGAATCTTCTTTTCTTATCCAATCTGCCACTCTCTTTCTCTTGGCTAGTGCATTTAGTCCATTCACATTGAGTGTAATTAGTGATAGGTATGAATTTATTGCTTTCATTCTATTGTGTTTTTTTGTTATGTTGTTGGTAATTTCCTTGTTCCATTTATTTTTCCATGCTGATCTCATTTTGTTATCAAGTGTTCCTTCTCTTTTCTTCATTTTTGTTGGTTTTGTGCCTACTAAATTATTTTTTTCTCCTTTCTGGGTTTGCTTGGGGGGATTGTTAATTGTCTTTGCGGTTACCATGAAGTAAATTCTTGTCTCCTGAAGTTTGGAACAGTCAGTTCCTTAAAGACATTGTCCTGTCTTCCTCTCCATTTGGAAGTTTTGTAATTAGAGCTTTTATTCCATTTGCTTTGTTGCTGGTGTTGTCAGCACATTGATTCCCTTGTTCTTTGTTTTATGAGCTTATTTTGTGTAGGCATTTGACTGCTAACCAGAAGGCTAGCAGTTCAAACCCACCGGCCACTCCTCAGAAGGAAGGTTGGGCAATCTACTTCTATAGTGATACCACCTTGAAAACTCAAGGAGGGGTTGCTATGAGTCAGATCCAACTTGACAGCAGTATGTGAGTTATTTCTGTTTTTGTTTCTAAGTGTTGATGTCAGGTGTTCTTATTTTAATTTGTTGTTTTCTTTTGTGGGTTCTCCATTGGAAGGAATCTCTAGCATTTCTTGTATGGTTGGTCTTGTTTTCACAAATTCCCTGGATTTCTGTTTGTCTGAGAACGTCTGATTTCACCCTCATATTTGAGGGATAATTTGGCTGGATATAGAATCCTTGGTTGGAAGTTCTTTTCCTTCAGTGTTTTATATATATGCTGTCCCATTGCCTTCTTGCCTGCATGGTGTCTGCTGAATAATCAGAACTTAATCTTATTGGTTGTCCATTGTAGGTGATATTTCTTTTTCCCTTAGCTGCTCTTTCTTTGTATTTCATTTTGGAAAGTTTGATTTTGACATATCTTGGTGACTTTTCTTGGGATCTCTCCTGTATGGGGTTTGTTGAGCTTCTTGGACAGAAATCTTGTCTTCCTTCATGACATGAGGGGGTATTTTTCTATTAGTAAATCTTCCACAATTTTCTCAGTGTTTTTTTTTTTTCCCCTCCTCTTCTGGTATTTCAGTGAGGTACATTTTGTTTCTTTTCATGTCATCCCATATAACCCTTAGGTTCTCTTCATTTCTCTTAAATATTTGTTCTGAATTTTCTTCATACAAGCTGGCATCAAGCAATTTGTCTTCTGGTTGGGAAATGTGTTCTTCAGCCAGTTCTAGTCTACTCTTTTGTCCTTCCACTGTGTTGTCTAACCCTGTAATTTTAGTTTTCATCTTCTGGATTTCTAATTGTTGTTTTTGTATGAGTCCTAATTGTGTGTTTTTCTTGTTATTTTGTTCTTGAATGGTTTTGTGAATTCTTCAGGGTTACTGTCTGTCTTCTCTTTGATTCTGTTTGTGGATCTCTTGAGCTCTGGTAGAGTCCTATATACAAATCTTCTGAATTCCTTCTCAGATAATTCTATTGCCTGTTCTTCCTCCATGATAGATAATGCTTTAACCTGAGGTTTTATTCCTATGTCTTATTTATTTATTTTTTTTAATTTGAGGTTGTCTGTTGTTTCCTAGATATTTTGAAGTTGTTGTCTTTAGCTGTTAGATATGTATTGATTTGTTTCACCTTGATTTTATGTTTAACTATATTTATAAGTGTGTAGCAGGTGTACTTTTTTGGTTACTAATTTTGCTGTACTGGGTTGCCCTCCAGTTCTCTTTATGTTCGTGTAATCACTGGTGGGAATGTGGGTGCAAGTATTTATTTATCATGAAGGGGATTTACAGTTGGGATGACCAGGTGTTATGGTGGCTTACTGTAGTTTCCACATCCATATGTACCTGTGACCATGACAGTAGCTAAGAGCTAGGCTAGGTAGTAGGCACAATGCTATTTTTCTTCTCTCATCCCCACACCTACAAAGGCACCATGTTGTCTTGACATTTCTCTCTTCTATTCCTATTCCCTATACCACGGTGTCTGTAAGTACAAGTGTGCCTTTAGCAAATGCTCAGACATCTCTATGCCTATCATCCCATTACCCAAAGACCCAAATTCAAACCACAGTTGCAGGCACACATTCTTGTTATGACTGTGATTGTTTTTATGTGCCCTTGAGTCAGACCCGATTCATAGTGACCACTCCTTGGGTTTCTAAGACAGTATCACTACAGAAGTAGATTGCCCAACCTTTCTTCCAAGCAGTGGCTGGTGGGTTTGAACCACCAACCCCCTTGTTAGCAGTCAAGTGCCTTAGGTACTATGCTACAAGAGTTGACCCAGGATCAATTCTCTGTGCTTTCAGCTGTGTGAGCATGAGCAAACTTCTTAAATGTTCTCTGTTTTAGTTTTATGACCTGTTCTTATAAAGAATAAGTCAGGTAACATTGACAAATGCTTAGCTTATAATCATCATCACATTATTTTGATACTGTGATATGAATTTTGAGGCCTCCACTTTGCTTCTCCTCTGACAGCTATGAGTCCTTGCCTCAATATGTCCTTAATGGGGCTGGCAGGTTGACCTCCCTGGGTCAAGGAGGTCTGGGTCCCTACACAGCTGCATTTAATTACAGCTTCCAGACTCCCCTGATAAGAGTCTTTTGCATCAGCCACTTTTCATCCTTTTCTTGCCTGTTTTCCAACTCATGGTCAGTCCTGCTCTGCTCACTCAATTATTCTCTCTTTAGCCCCTTACCTACCTTTGTTCTGTCTTTGCTGAGCTGTTTGTATCTCAGACAACAAAGAACTCTTATCAGATCAAGTTCTCAGCTCAGTACAATGCAGTCCACCTCACTTCTTTCCAGGGGATTTCAAGAAAAGGAAAACTGTTCGCATATCCAGTCTTTCCTAATCTTCACATTGTAAAAGAGTTCCATGCCCTTCACCCTCCATTACTAACATCTCTCACCACTATCTTTCCTACTTCTTTACACCTCCTCCTGCTTTTCTGCATGCTCCCAACCCCTCCTCCCAGTCTTATTCAGAATGTCACTTTCAGAATCCCATGCCATCCCTGATTTCTTTTCCCTCAACCATAATGCTCTTCTATACCCATATTCTCTAGGAAGATGATCCCAATATGGTGGAAGAGAGCAGAGGTTTCCTGTTTGTTCAGCACTTTGCTCCATCCTTTGTCTGGCCCCAGTCTGGGGGCCTCAACAGAAGGTAACATGCACATTTTCTTGGGTTCTATTTCTCAACTAAGTTGATTGTTCCTATGCCAAACACAAGCCCCACATTGTACGTCAGTGTTGCAAAGTGAGTAGAATAAAATTCTTTTTCAGCACACTACACTATGAATCCCACATTAACATCTGTTAATGAGAGTGTAAGGTTTTACTTCTCAGGTATTCATTGGCTGTACTTGGGCCCTGGACTAATTCATGATGGGCAGTGGGAGAGGGTGGACCTCTATCAGAGTCCTGGGTCTGATGCTTGGGTCCTGCTCCTGACTCCAGGTAAGTCACTGAAACTCTCAGTACCTCATCTTTAAAAAGGGGTAAGCGCCAGGCCAATAGGAATCTAGGAACAGAGTGTGCATGACATGAAACTTTTCATAAGAGGCAAAGTGCTAGACAACTGTTCATTTTAACTTGACATCTCATCCAGCAGCTAGTAATCACAATGGAGAGGGGTGGTTTGGGATGAGGGATCAGATATGCCTAACTTGGAGAAAGGAAGCTTTTCCAAACCCAAAATCCATTGCCAGTGAGTTGGATCCAATTCATAGCAACCCTTCCTTGGGTTTCCGAGGCAGTATCCCTACGGAAGTAGATTGCTCAACCTTCCTTCTGAGAAGTGACTGGTGGGTATGAACTACCAGTCTTCTGGTTAGCAATCAAATACCTTAGGCACTACACCACCAGAGCTAGACCTATTCTGAGTGCCTCAGGTGGAATACCAGGACTAACAGGAGGTAATTTGACCCACTGTTAAATTGGGGAAACTGAGCAAAAAGCCTTTTGGACAGGCTGTAGGAATGGGTGCTTGAGGCAAGACCAAGTCAGTCTGGATTGGGCCTGGGGACCACAGGAAAGTGGTGTGATAGATGAGACAGTGACACCCAGAACTGTAAAGTCAGACCTGAGGCACAGCCATGGGGGTCTGCTTGTGAAAAGTGTGCAGCCCTGGATCAGAGCTGAGGCAATGCTGGTTGTGGAGGAGGTGTAGAAAGACTGGGATGCAGGTAGAGAGGCCAAAGGATTACGGTTATAAGGGCTAAATAGTTCATGACATCTCAGGAGTCCATATCTTCTATCTCTGCTGTTACTACCATAATTCATCTTCGAGTCATGTCTGAAAGCTTCCAGAGAGTTTCTAGCCATACTCATGTTCTGATCTCTCACCTCATGTCCTCCCTTTGATTTGCTAATTCTTCTGTCAAGCTTCTGCTTAGTTGTTGCTTCCTCCAGAAAGTCTTTCCTGACCTGCACTTCCCTACCTACCCCAACCTAAAATTTGATTAGTGTCTTTCCTGTATCCTCTCATAGTCCCTGAACTGTCTTATCATTAGCATTTGCCACACTAAATTGTAAGACACTGTTTACCAGTCTTTGTCACTATGTGACTATAGATTGTGTAAGTACAGGAACCAGCATATCACCATCATATCTTAAACACGTAGACCAGTGACTAGCACATAGTAGACGATTTGTAAATATTTTCTGAATAAATAAATGAATGAATAAATGGGACTGTTGATGGTAGCAGTTAATGAGAGACTGACTTGAGCTTGTTTTTCTAACAAATTACAACAGTAGGAAGGATTACCTTGTGGAGAAGTGAGGCCTCCCACCTGAGAAGTGTTCAACAAAGATGTAGGGGGCATTTGAGTCAATTAAGGAAATGGACCAGATGACCTCTGAAACTCTATCTACTTTAAGTCTGGTAATTCAGTGATTCTAAGAATGGTTCCTTGCTTTCATCTTGGGCCATCTCTCATGCCAGTGGAAACCCTGCAATGACCTAAGTGTGACAAAGATGCTGAGGCAACATTCTTTAATCTTACAGGTTTTTCTCTTTATAGAATTTAAACTAGTAACATGTTACTTATGTAACTTTGTAAAAAACTTTTTTATTGTGATTTGAGTGAAAGTTTACAGAGCAAATTCATTTTCCATACAATAATTCATACACATTTTGTTTGATGACATTCATTGAAATTCCAACAATGTAACAACTGTCTTTCCACTTCCTCCCTGTAGTTATTTTTTCCTGTGTCCCTCTTTTCTATGCAATCATACCTTCTGAGATTTATCCTTGCACAAATTCTGCCCTTTAGATCACTTATGGTTGATTGCTATAAGGAGTGCATTTCCCTGGTGTAACTGCTCATCTTGTAGGCCTATCTATTATTTGGATGAAAGTTGAGGAATGTAGGTGACTACATTGCTCTATCAGAAAAATAAGCTTGGTCTTTTTATGATTTTGAGTTTTATTCTACAGTTTGCTCTCACTCTATGCAAGATCTCCAATTTTGATCTCTTTCTGAGTGGTTGGCCATGAAAGCTGGGCCCCATCTAGTTTTTTTTTGTGTGTGTCAGGGTCACATAGGCTGAGGTTCTCATGGTCCACTAGTTCCTCAGACTGATTGTTTTCATGCATCTTTGATTTTCTTCACTCTTCTTTGTTCCTAATGAGGAGATATCAGTATTCACATCTTAGATGTCCACTTGCAAGCTTTTAAGACCCCAATCACTATTCACCAAAGTAGGATGTAGAATAGTATTCTATAATGTAGACATTATACTAATTGAGCTTGATATCTCCTGTGACTATGGTCCTGAACCCTCAAGCCCAGAAACTTACTCCCTCAAAGTGTTTAGTTGTGGCTGAGAAGTTATCATAATTTTGCCCTTTGTTAACTTTTTTGCTTTATTGTATATATGGACATGTTTATGTTGTTGTTGTTCTGTGCCTTCAAGTCAGCCCCGACTCATAGCGACCCCTCCTTGTGTTTCCGAGGCAGCATCACTATGGAAGTAGATTGCTCAACCTTCCTTCCCAGGAGTGGCCGATGGGTTGGAACTGCCAGCCTTCAGGTTAGCAGTCAAGTGCCTTAGGCACTACACTACCAGAGCTCCCAGGACATGTGTATAACTCATACATATAAGTATATAAAGATATCATTTGCCAAATCTCTATGTGGTCATGAGTATAGTCCCATTCACCTACTTGTAATTGATCATCTTGCCTGTCTACTTATGTATCCACTCATAGCTCAATGTTTGTTATTACTGATAATAGAGTATTGTATATGTAGTAGTGTTTACCTTGTTGCCTGTAGCTCTTGTGCACCACTCCCTGTGTTACTTTTTCTTAGTGATATTGTGCTGATCACTTGCTTTTGGTATATTGCCATTCCCTTCACCCAAGTTAATAAGTGTCTCTTACCTAGCTAACAATTTTATCTCCCTTCTCCTTCCATCCCTACTAACCTTCAAAGAATGTTTCTGTGTGTAAACCTTTCCTAGACTTTTTATAATAGTGGACCCATACAATATTTGTCATCTGTGATTGACTTATTTCACTCAGCATAATGCCCTCCAAGTTTGCCCACATTATGAAGTGTTTTATGAATTCTTCTTTATTCTTCAATGTTGCATAGTATTTCATTGTGTGTATATATCATTGTTTGTCCATTCAGCCGTTGATGAGCGCTTAGGCTGTTTCCATCTCTTTGCTATTGCAAATAGTGCTGAAATGAACATGGATATGTATATATCTATTTGAGTCCCAGCTCTCACTTCTTTAGGATATATACTTAGTAGTGGGATTGCTGGATCAAATGGTATTTCTATTTCCAACTTTTTAAGAAATCACTGTACAATTTTCCATATTGGTTGCACCATTTTCACAGTCCCACCAGCAGTGTATGAGAGTTCCAATCTCTCCACACCCATGCCAGCATTTGCTGTTTTCTGTCTTATTGAACTTTGCTATTATTGCTGGGTTGAGATGATATCTTATTTTTTTTTATTTGCATCTCTCTAGTAGCTAATGAAAGGAACTCTGGTAGTGTAGTAGTAAAGTTATTTGGCTGCTGTGGTGGTTATTTTTGTGTGTCAATTTGTCTGGGCCTGGTTGAGTGGCTGGGCAGCTGGTGGTAGTTATTCCCCATGATAAGACCGGCGATCAACTCCATGGGGGGATCTACCACAAGCAGCTGAGTAGCTGCTTTGGATATGTGGTCTGCTTCCCATATATAAGAAGTAGCTTTGGGAATGGTCTCTAGCTAATGGCACCTTGAACCCTGCATGTAGCTGTGTCACTGTTCAGCAGCCTGCCATGCTCTGCCGACCTTGAGACTTACAATGGACTTGAATGAGTAGCCTGCTGTGTGGTTTGGTAATATTGGGATTATGCCTTTTTACTTGTCAACCTTTGGCTTGGCAGCCTCAGCAGCCAGCAGCTGTCTGAGTGAAGAAAAACCTCTAGCTTCAGTGGGCCAGGAGCTGGAGGTAGAGCTGAAGCCCAAGGCTGAGGGGCTTTCACCCAGCCCTAGAGCTTGGTACTTTGAACTTGGACTTAAAGCCTCCAAATTGTAAGAATAAACTTCTGTTTGTTTAAGCCATCCCATTTGCGGTATATTCTCGTCAGAGTGGCACTAGGTAACCAAAACAGCTGCTAAGGAAAAGGTTGGTGGTTCGAACCCACCAGCCACTCTGTGGAAAAGCAGAAGAGGCCGTCTACTTCCGTAAAGATTTACAGCCTTGAAAACTCAATGGGAATCAATTCAGTGGTGGTGAGTTTGGTTTGGAATGATTGCAGGCATTTCATGTGTTTATTGGGCACCTGAATATATTATTTGGATATCTGTTAATGTCCTCTGTCCCTTTTTAAATTGTATTTTTTGCCTTTTTGATGTTGACATGTTGAGGTTTTCTATAAATTTTAGAAATAAGTCCTTTGTAAGATATATCATTGCCAAATATTTTTCCCAAAAAATCTGTAAGTTCTCTTTTTATTCTTTTGGAGAAGTCTTTTGATGCACATAAGAATTTAATTTCCAGAAGGTCATAATCATCTAGTTTATATTCTGCTGTTTGTGTATTTTTGGTGATGTTTGGTAATCGATTTATGCCATAAATTAAGTCCCCTAAGTTTGCTCCCATTTTTTCTTTGAGGATATTCATAGTTTTAGGGCTTACATTTAGATCTTTAATCCATCTTGAGTTAGCTTTTTTTATATGGTGTGAGGAATAGTTCTTGTTTCATTTTTATGCAAATGGATATCCAATTTTGCTAGTGTCTTTTTTTTTTTTTAATTGTGCTGTGGGTGCAAATTTATGTAGTAAAATTGTTTTACATTCGACAGTTCATGAACATCTGATTTTATGGCTCCTATTAACCATCCCCAACCATAAAAAACTCTCCTCTCCTCTCCTCCCTGTGGCCACTCCCTCCCTGTGCTCTTCTTATCTGTGCATTCCTATCTGTCTAGCTTTCCCTCTGGTGTCTCATACCTGATTGATACAAGGGGTGCATCTCCCTAGAGTAGATGAGTACATTGACCTGGAATAGGTTTTCTGTATGGAGGTCTTTCTACTGTTGAGATGAGAGCACATCCATGTAAATGAGTCCATTTCTAGGCCCTAAGAGTAACCCAGGGCCATAGTCTCAGGGGTTCCACCAGTCTTTTTATGCCCAGTAATTCTGGTCATTTAAAAAAAAAATATTCTACATTTTCCCTCCCACTGTATCAAAGACCTTCTGATTTGATCCCTTTCTGAGCAGTTGGCATTGGTAGCCAGGCACCATCTAGTTCTTCTGCTCTCAGGATTTTGGAGGCTGTGGTCTTCGTGGTCCATCTTATCTTTGGACTAATCATTTCCAGATGATTTTTATTTTCTTCACTTTTCTTTGCTCCTGATGAGAAGAGACAAATAGTTGTATCTTAGATGACCACTTGAAAGCTTTTAAGACACCAGTGGTTACTCACCAGAGTAGATTGTAGAACAAAATTTTTATGAACTATGTGTTCATGATGAGGATATTCCCTAAGACTGTGGTCCTGAGCCTGCAAGCCCAGTGATTCTCTCACAAGATGCTTGGTTTTCTCTGAGAAGTTACTCCAACCCTATCTTCTGTTGCTTCTGTATTGTATGTGGCTAATTTTGTACCACAAGTGCACATGTAAGATTATCTTCAGCCAAATTCATCCTTGATCTAGGGTGTATTCCTATTCACCTACTCCTACCTGATCTTCTCACCTGTCTATGCATTAATCCATAACCTGGCATTTGGTGCTAGTGGTACTGCAGTGTAAGACATGTAATTGTATTTGCCTCTGTTGTCTGTATCTTTTGTGTATATTTCAGTGTCTTTCCTTTCCCCAATGTCACCATGCTGGTCACAGACTCTCTCTATACTGTTCCTCCCCTCACCCAAATCAATATGTAACCTCCAAATAGTCTGAGATTGTCCCTTTCCTTCCCTTCTGTCCCCAGTAACCAACAGAGTGAGTTCCCTTCCCTGAATAAACCTTTCCTTGACTTTGAACAATAGTGGTGTCATACAATATTTGTCCTTCTGTGATTGACTTATTTCACTCAGCATAATATTCTTTAGGCAGCTCTGGTAGCATAGTGCCTATGGCATCTGACTGCTAATCAGAAGGCTGGTGGTTCAAACCCACAAGTCACTCCTCAGAAGGAAGATTGGGTGATCTACTTCTGTAGTGATACAGCCTTGGAAACCCAAGGAGGGGTCACTATGAGTTGGATCTGACTTGATGGCAGTGAGGTTTTTTTTTTTTTTTTTAATGTCCTCTAAACTAATTCATGTTGTGAGATGAGACGATTCATTCATTCCTCACAGTAGTCAAAACAGTGTGGTGTTGGTACAATGATAGAGAGATAGACCAATGGAACAGAATTGAAAACCCAGAAATAGTCCTATCCATCTATGGACAGCTGATATTTGACAAAGGCCCAAAACCCATTAAATGGGGGTGAAATATCATCTTTAACAAATGATGCTGGGAAAATTGGATATCCAATTGTAGAAAAATGAAACAAGGCCCATATCTCACCCAATAAAAAAAAAAAAAAAAAAAAAAAAACTCAAGTTGGATCAAAGGCATAAATATAAAACCAAAAAACTATAAAGCACATAAAAGATAAAATAAAGGCAAATCTAGGGGCCCTAATTTATGGCATAAATAGACAATCAAGCATAACCCAAAATATACAGGCAGCAGAAGAGAAACTAGATGACTGAGACCTTATAAATATTAAATTCTTATGTGCATCAAAAGACTTCTCCAAAAGGGTAAAAAGAGAACCTACAGATTGGGAAAAAGTATTTGGTTATGACAAGGGACTTATCTGCAAAATTTAAAGAAAATTTCAACACCTCACCACCAAAAAGACAAACAACCTAATTAAAAAGATGGCAATGGATATGCACACTTCACTAAAGAAGATATATAGGTGGCAAACAAACACATGAGTAAATGCTCATGATCATTAACCATTCCCCAAAACATTACCAACCAAACCAATCTCACTGCCATTGAGTTGGATCCAACTGATAGTGATATCTCCTTGGGTTTCTGAGGCAGTATTACTATGGAAGTAGATAGCCCCATCTTCCTTCTGAAGAGTGGTTCATTGGTTTGAACCTCCAGCCTTCTGGTTAGCAGTCAAATGCCTTAGGCACTACGCTATTAGAGAGATGCATATCAAAACAATGAGACATCATCTCATCCCAGCAATAATAGCAAAGTTAAACAAGACAGAAAATAACAAATGCTGGTGAGGCTGTGGAGAGATTGGAACTCTCATTGTACCAATTTGCTGGTGGGACTGCTAATTGGTACAACCATTGTGGAAAATGGTATGGTGTTTCTTTAAAAATCTGAAAATAGAAATACCATTTGATTCAGCAATTCCATTACTAGGAATAAATCCTAAAGAGGTGTGAGAGAGAACGTGCATAGACATATGCATATCTATGTTCACTGTAGCACAATTCACTATAGTAAAGAGATGGAAACCACCTAAATGCCCATCAACAGATGAATGGATAACCAAACTATGGTACATTCACACAATGGAATACCATGCAACATTAAAGAATAATGAAGGACACAAGAATTATCTTGCTAGTACCACTTGATAAACATACTCTCTCTTCTCCATGTAATGGGTTTTGGCACTTTTTGAAAGATCTACTGTCCTGAGGCAGACAGATCTATTTCTAGACTTTTAATTTTGTTCCATTTTCTCTATATACCTGTTGTTGTACCAATACCAGGCTGTTTTAACTACTGTGGCTGTATAGTTGGCTTTGAGATCAGAAAGTATGAGACCTCATACTTCATTCTTCTTTTTCAGTAGTGCTTTGCTTATCCTAGGTCTCTATCCTTTCCATGAAAAATTATTGATTGGTTTTTCCAGGTCCTTAAAGAATTTATGGAATCCAGATCAGGATTGTGGTGAATCTAAAGATTGCTTTGAGTATTATCAACATTTTCACAATGTGCAATCTTGTAAATGGATGGTTTTCCTTATTTACTTTTCAGAGATCTATTTCCTGATGTAGAGAAATTCAAATGATTTTTGTATGTTAATCTTGTATCCTGCCACTTTGCTCAATCTTTCAATTAGTTCCAACAGCTTCTTGTATTTTCTTTGTCTAGGATCATATTATCTTCAAAGAGATATAGGTTTACTCCTTCCTTGCAAGTTTGAGTGCATTTTATTTCTCTTCTTACCTCATTTATCTGGCTAGGGCTTCCAATACTATGTTGAATAGAAGTGGAGGTAGAGGGCATCCTTGTCTGATTTCTGTTTGAAAGGGAAATGCTTTCATTTTCTCATCATTGAGACTAATAATGGCTATCGGTTTAGCACATATGCCCTTTATTTATTCTTTTTTAAAAAAAAAATTATTGTGATTTGGGTGAAAGTTTACAGAGCAAATTCATTTTCCATATAGCAGGTCACATATACTTTATTTCATGACATTGACTGAAAATTCCCACAGTTTAACAACTCTCTTCCCACTTCTTCCCCATAGTTATCTCTTCCTTGTGTCCTCACTTCCCATGCACTTCTGCCCCCTGAATTGTCTCCCTGTGCATACACAGCCCTTTTATTCTCCCATGATTGATCTCTCCAAGGAGAGTATCTTCTGCCCCCCCCCTTTATGATTTTGAGTTTTATTCTACATTGTTCTCTCATTCTGTCCAGGATCCCCTACATAGGTCCCCCTCTGAGTGTTTGACAGTTAGTTGTAGCCAGGCACCATCTAGTTCTTCAAGTCTCATAGTCATATAGGCTGAGGATCTCATGGCATACCAGTCCCTTGGGCTAATTGTTTCCATGCATCTTTGGTTTTCTTCATTCTTCTTTGCTCTGCATGAGGAGAGACCCATCATTGCATCTAGATGGCTCTTGCAACCTTTTAAGATTCCAGTTGCTACTCGCCAAAGTAGGAGGTGGAACAATGTTTTTGTATAGTACGTTATGTCAAATGAGCTTGATGTTCCCTGTGACCATGGTCCTGAGCCCACGGGTCCAACTACTTACTCCCTCTGGGTAGCTAGCTGTAGCCAATAAGTGACTACAACCTGTCCCTTGTCAGCTCTACTTGATACCTGGAAATTCTTACAGAACATACAAATACACTTGTAGAAATATTGTCTACCAACCTTACACATGGTCATGGTATATGCCCTTTGTGATGTTGAAAATTTTCCCTTCTATTTTGCTGAGAGG
>NW_006921808.1:3189592-3217895 GCF_000298275.1 Orycteropus afer afer
TTTTTTTTTTTTTTTTAATGACCTGTTGAATTTCTTCTTTTATCATGAGACTTCAAATTTCCTACCTCATTCTAAGAGTTGGGTTGGTCATGCGTTTCTATAAATTTGTCAATTTCTTGTACATTTTCAAAGTTTTTGGAGTATAATTCTTCATAGTATTGTTATTAACCTTTTTATATTAGTTAGTTCTGTTGTGACCTTACCTATTTCATTTCTTATGGTCTTTGCATCTTCTCTTTTTCTTTTTCTTTAGTTAAATTTGCCAGTAGTTTGTTAATTTTGTTAATCTTTCATAGAAACAAATTCTAGTCTTGTTGATTGTTTCTATTTTTCTGTTTCATTTATTTCTGCTCTAATTTCTTCTGAAGACTAGATTTGGTTTGTTGCTCTTTTTTCTAATGGTTTGAATTGTTGTCTTAAGATACTGATTTTGGTTCTTTCTTATTTTTTTATATGTGTATTTATTGCTATAAATTTATCTCTGAGTACTGCATTCTCTGTTTTGCGGTGGATTTTGGTATGTTGTGATTTCATTGTTTGTTTCTAGGATTTTTTTTTTTTTTAATTTCATATTTTATTTCTTCTGTTACTCTGTAGTTTTTTAGCAGTGTCTTATCCAGATTTCACATATCTGATTTCTTTTCCTGGGTCTTCCTGTAAGTGGAATCTAATTTTATAACATTAAGATCTGAGAAAATGCTGTGTTAGGCTGGGTTCTCTAGAGAAGCAAAACCAGTAATGCTTATATATACATATAGAGAAAGATAAATTTATCTGAGGAAAATGGCTCACACACTTATAGAAATTGGCAAGTCCCAAGTTCTTGGATCAAATGTCAAGCTGGAGGCTTTTCCCAACTAACAAAGCTGCAGGGGCTGACAACTCAAGGTTGGAAGGCAGTAGACCGGCTGTTGACTCCAATGAATGACAAATCCAAAATCTCCAGGTGGAATGGTAGATTGTTTGTTTATGGACAGTTGTAAGCAGCACAACAGGATCCCAATCCACAGAAGATTGTCTCTATTCCAAGGATGTCCAAAAAATATATTGGAAACAGGCCCCACACCCAGGGAAACTCCCTTTCAATGGATTGGCTGCTCACAACATACACATCTGATCTCACCATGGGAAAAATCCACATCACAATTTCTTAAACCACACAGAATTGTTGTTCAGCCAAGTTGACACACAGGTCCAACTATCACAGTCCACCCCTTGTCAACTTGGCAGTTGTACATATCTTCTTAACCATATATAATCTCTGTTGTTGTTATGTGCCATTGAGTCGGCCCCGACTCATAGCGACCCCTTCTTGGGTTTCCGAGGCAGTAACACTATGGAAGTAGATTGTCCCATCTTGCTTCCGAGGAGTGGCTGGTGGGTTTGAACCACCAGCCTTCTGGTTAGCAGTCAAGTGCCTTAGCCACTATGCTACCAGAGCTCCTATATAATCTCTAAATAAGGACAATTATAAAGTCGTATTTGTGCCTAACATGATACACTCACACGCATACAACCAAAACTCATTAACCTTATGTACATTTCACAATTCATAACAGAAGGAAACAAAAATATTTGATGCACATGTACAATGAAAAAATATAAAAATCACAATCCTCATTTTTGCAACTGGTCACATGGTCTTAGCTGATATTCAGAAGTACCTTCTTCCACCACCCATTCTGTATTTCCCTTGCCCTCTGCAAGCACCTCAGCTGGTCATGGTTCTTTGCCTGGTGAGGTGACCCAAACCTTCATTCCTGAAGGGTCTGGGCCATTAGCAGTCATATCAGAATTGGGTTGCTGTAATTTTCCATTGACTTTAATCACAAGCAGGGTTGTAGTAAAGGATGTCCTAAAGAATCTCCTGTATTCCAGACATATTCTTCTTTACCTCTATTATGTAATGTCAATCCAATTTCCCCTTGGTAATCAGGAGCTATCATACCAGATAGTACAGTAATGCCCTTCTTTGTCTGTTGATCCAAAGGCACGAGGAAGCCAAAAAGGTCAGGTGGCATTCTTAACTTCTAGTTCAATGCAATCAGTATTGTGCCTCCAGGTGGGAGTGTTCCTCCCTTTGGGACTAAGATCTCCAGACCTGCAGAGCATAGGGTAGCAGAGACATGAAACAAAATTTTTGGAGTGGGTCTCCAGAGGTAATAGTGAGTGGTACCACTCCCATTGCCAACCCTTGGTTCCTGGACCCATGAATCTTGCTATTGGAGAAACAGCACTGCATATTGGATGCTGGTTTAGAGCATATACAGTCTCCTTGAGAAAATTGTCCCATCCCTTCAAGTTATTGCCACCTAGCTGGCACTGTAATTGTGTTTTCAGTAGGCTGTTCCATCATTCTATCAAGCCAGCTGCTTCTGGATGATGGGGAGCATGGTAAGACCAGTGAATTCCATGAGCATAGGCCCATTGGTGCACTTCATTTGCTGTGAAGTGAGTCCCTTGATCTGAATTAATATTGTGTGGGATACCATGAATAAGTGGTCAATACCATAATTCCACATGAGTCAGAGTATTCTGATTACTGTTCCAAGTCTTCTGTCCATTATGGTAACCACTTCCCACCTAGCCTTTGTTGATTAACTGCAGCCATTGGCACCTACTACCACAATCAGCCTCATCGTAGTTAAGTGTCTTAGTTCAATTAGGGCAATTCCCACTGTCAAATCAGGCTTACATAAAATAACAATCAGAGCAGTCTTCAGGATGCTGGGTTCCTTTCACAAACTTATTCCTCACCATACTGGTGAAAGTTTTATCTTCTGGACTCTCCGTTTCTGGCTCTTGGGGTCTAGTCTGATAAATCCATTCTAATAGGCCAATTTCCCTAAGCCTCTGGATACCTTCTTCTACATTATACCAAAGCAGGTCTGGTACTCAACTTGACTTAAGGTTGTTGTTATTTGCCATCGAGTCGGCCCTGACTCATAGTGACCCCTCCTTGGGTTTTCGAGGCAGTATCACTACAGAAGTAGGAATGCCCAACCTTCCTTCCGAGGAGTGGCTGGTGGGTTTGAACTGCCAGCCTTCTGGTTAGCAGTCCAGTGCCTTAGGCACTATGCTACCAGAGCTCCTTGACTTAAAGTAGGGCACCTCATAATCCATGCTTCGGTAAACCAACCAAATAAACTATTAGATCCTTTCCTAATCTCTCGAGCTGAGACATTGAATGAAGAATCCATACTTAGTAGGTCTAAATCAATAAACTCAGACTGATCCAATGTTACGCTCCTTGCGCCATTATCCCACACCCTCAGTAGCCATTCCCATACATATTCTCCAGGTTTCTGTTTCTACATATTAACAAAATCAATTAGGTATTTTGGGGTGTAGTGTACCACCTCCTCAGTCACACTTTTTATTTCACCTTTTGGGGCTCACTTGCACTTAACTTTAGTTATAGGTCTAGCAGCAATAATGGGTGGTTAGGGAAGTTAGTGAGAACATTCTGCAATGTCTTGCATGGCCTCTGCCTCAGGCAATGGCCCAGCAGGAACAGTTGGGCTAATCCCATCAAACTGAGGTGGAGGGGATAATGGTTTTACAGTAATATTTCAGATGGGAGGGATTCAACATAATTTACAGGCTCCATATCCTGATCTTCCTGACTATGTGGCCATATGTCAGCATTCCAGGTTTCAGGATCTAATTATTTCCCAATCGATGCCCTCACTTTAACTTTAGACATCATTCTTGGTCGGCAATTTGCTTGAATAGTTTCTCAGAAAGATCAGCACAAGGCCAGCCACAGGCGGAGGTTAAAAATATCTCAAATGTCCAAACTACTGTGCCACTCCATCATTTCAGACATTAACTCCTCCTCCTTCCAGTAATTTCCTACATCTTAGGGTTCTGTATTTTACTGTAATGCCTCACAGAACTCACAGACACCCAAGGGATCATCTCACATTAGTAGTGGTGTAGGTTGGCAGGATGGCGAGTCCCAGGTCTGTGAGTGGGTCTGGAAGATCCTCCCAATTCTCAGGGTTTGATGAACCTCAATCAGGAGATCAGATGATGGCTGCTGTCCCAAATCCAGGGGTGAGATGAGGATGAGCCAAAACACAGAACCAGAGAAAGAGGACGGCAAACCTTCCTGGGAGATTGTAGGTATACCCTCAAGGAAGCTAAGAGTGGTGATTTGAACTATACCCTCCAGCAAGGCAGGACTCAAGATACATTCCACCTGTGTTGCTCCAATAGCAATAACCTAAGTGGATGACTTTAACAATCAGCAGCTCAAGACAAATCCCACCACAGAGCCGATTGCCAGTCATTATAGGGAACCATTACTACCAGCTGCCCAGCAAAGTTGACACCTGACCTTAACTACCACACCACCCCAAATAGGCATGGATAATAGAATTTACAATACATCACAGAATGGTGGACAATGGCTAGTAGGTCCACATCACAAAATTCACTACATTGCACCCCCTAGATCTTCTAGCCCTTTCATAGTTGAAATATTAATTTTCTCCTCCTACCCACCAGCCACTCCTCGGAAGGAAGGTTGGGCAATCCTATTTTTGTAGTGATACTTCCTCGGAAAGCCAAGGAGAGGCCGTTATGAGTCGGGGTCGACTCGATGGCACGTAACAACAACAACAATTATGTTACCAGTCCCCAGATCATTAACAATTAGTCTTTCAGTAAATCAGAGTCCTAAGTGTGAGATTATTCAGATACCAGCCATTCAGGTCTGCTGTATTTGTCTATCTGATCCAAATTTTTTTCTCATTATCATCCTTATGGTATCTCATAATATTTAACTGTGATAATATTATTCCCTTGTTCTGAATATATCTTTAGGTATCAACATACTGTTGGATTTACCCTGTTGCATAACCCATTTATTCATTCCTTTACCTCCAGCTATTATTTCTCCTTCCTTTCATTCCTCGTTTATTTTTACCCAGATTTTCCCACCCTGCAAGGGGACATCAAATTCAGCTGTTGTGCCTATCCAGATTGCTGGCAGCAAGATTAATCTAGCCAGTGCTTCCCCCTAAGTCCACTCCCATTCATGCTAAGTATGGTTACACAAGTACAAACTAGTGGGCTCTCTCAACCACTGGGCAGGACAGTAGTATTCACTATCAGCCCTAGTTTGGCCAGATGGGGAGAAGGTAAAAACTATCCTATATGGCCCTAGGGGGTTCTGGCATACAGATTCAGATGTATAGAAACAGATTCTTGCTTAAGGATCACCCCAGGCTCTGTCACCCGCAGCTGCATCCCAGGTCCAGGACCACAGCTTCTAGTAGGAAGAAAGCAATGTTAGGTGATGTGGGGGAAAATTGTACAGTGGTACCAGCATCCTCTCCCCCCCCCTTCTTCCCTGGATCCCCCAGAAAAGTGTAGGAATCTGTCAAGTGGTGATCCTCCCTTCACCCCCTTCATGTTGAGTGTGAGCACACATTTATGAAGGCATATGAACCAGTCCTTTAGGCCTTTATCTCCCCTAGTTTTAGACAACAAATGTTTCAATTGCCCACTCCAGTTCTCTATCAAGCCATTACTTTGGGGATGGTATGCAACATGGTATGTCCACTTAATATGATGTTTTTTTGGCCCATTGCTTCCCCCTCCAGGATTTAAAGTACACTCCTTGGTCTGAGGATGTATAACTTGGTGGGCCAAATTGGTACAGTATCTTTTGTTCCAATCCTTTAATGGTGTTTTTGGCATTTACATCTGTCACAGGATAAGCAAAGCCAGGTCCAGAGTAAGGATCTATTCCTGTGAAGACCCATTTCTAGCCACCTGGAGCCACTGGTGTCATTGGTCCTATATAATTGACTTGCCAGCTATGTGCAGGGCCTTCCCCCTGGAGAATCTGCCCCATAGCCATCTGTAACCTCTGTCTTTCCTGCTGACAGACAGAACAGTACTAATTGGCATTTTGTGCCTCAGAGGGTGCAAGAGGGATGTGCCTTGATTCAGCCCATCTCTGCATTGCTGCAGCACCCCCATGTCCACTCATCTCATGAACCCAATTGGCCACCTCAAGGGAGCGTACCAACATATCCACTTGCTGATTCCAATCACCTTCTGATCCAGGAATGGGATTCTTCTGATGGGCATTGACATGGCTTATTCTAATGTGTCCTCTGAACTCCCAGAGTGCTTTCCATAGGTCCATGCCCCACACAGGAGTTCCCTTAATAGTTCAATTTTCCATTGCCCATTTACCTGACCATATAGCCAGGCCATTGGTGACTGCCCATGAATCAGTGAAAATCCAAACATATGGGCTCTCACCAATTGCCCAATTCTTCCATGACAGCTGAGAAGACAGCAGGCAATTCAGCCCATTGTGCTGACCTCTTTTTATCTTCTTCAATAAGGGTCTTTCTGTCTACCAGTCTTAATGTAGCAGCTTTCTATGTCAACTGTTGTCCATGTACCCTGGAGCCGGCATCTTTGAACCAAGCACCCTTCTGTTGATCCATAGAAAGTTGTTCATAGGGCATGGTCCATGTGGCAATGGGTTCTGGCAGCTCCTTGGGTGGTTCCAGGGTAGGACCTATAGGAAAGGAGGCTACCTGCTCATGGATACGATGGGTGCCTCCTTGCATCCCTCCAGTTGATTGTTCTTGAATCAACCATTTCCATTTTATTATGGAACTATTTGGGGCACTACCTTCCTTATTAGAGTGTTTCTCTGACATCGCCCAAGACATTATGGGTATTTCAGGTCTCATAATAATTTTATGCCCTTCTGTCATTGAAGCAGTCTCAGTCAATGCCCAATAGCAGGCAAGCAATTACCTTTCAAATGGCTTGTATCGTGCTGCAGTGTCTTGAAACTTTCCAGTCCAAAATCCCAGTGGTCGTCGTAGGGCAGCATTCTCAGGTTTTTGCCATAAGCTCCAGCCTGCATAAGCACTTGTAGCAGACACCTCCAAGATCATGTCTGAATGTGGATCATAAGGACCTAAAGACAAGGACAGTGAGACTGCTTTCTGTATTTCAGACATAGCCTGCTGTTGACACCCCCAATCAAGTGTACTTTTCCTCCTAGTGGCTTTATGGATAGGAGACAACAATATACCCAGGTGTGGAATATGTGTTCTCCAGAATCCAAATAAACCAATTAAACATTGGGCTTCCTGCTTAGTCTTGGGTGTAGGTAGTGACAGCAACTTATTTTTGGTTACCTGTGGAATGTCATGGGTGGCTCCTGCCCAAGTTATTCCCAAGAATTTCACTGTTAATAAACTTCACCAAGGAGGATATTCAAGCGGCCAACAAACATATGAAGAAATGCTCATGATCATTAGCTATTAGAGAGACGCAAATCAAAACAACAATGAGATACCATCTTGTTCCAGCACTAGTAGCAAAGTTCAACAAGACAGAAAATAAATGTTGGCAAGGATGTGGAGAGATTGGGACTTGCATACGCTGCTGGTGGGAGTGTAAAATGGTACAACCACTGTGGAAAGTAGTATGACAATTCCTTAAAAAGTTGGAATTAGAAATATTTGACCCAGGTATTTCATTGGGAGGTATATATTCTAAAGAAGTGAGAGCCATGGCAAGAACAGACATATGCACACCCAGGTTCATCACAGCACTATTTACAATAGCCAAAAGATGGAAACAACCTAGGTGCCCATCATCTGAGGAATGGATAACCAAACTATGGTACATACACACAATGGAATACTATGCAATGTTAGAGAATAATGTAAAATCTGCCAAACACCGCATAACATAGATGAACTTGGAGGACATTATGCTGAGTGAAATAAGTCAATTACAAAAGGACAAATATTGTATTAGTCCGTTATTGTAAAAGTCAAGGAAACGTTTGTCTGTGGAAGAAAATTTTATTTGTTGGTTACCAGGGGTGGGAGGGGAGGGGAGGGAATACTGTTAGATAGATAGAGATAAGTATTGATTTGGGTGAAGAGAAGGGCAATGTACCAAATGTGAGTGACCAATATGGCAGCATTGAGGATGAGAAAGACGTAAAGAGGTACATGGGAGGTACAGACAACAAATATGAATCCTTTTGCACATACAGTACTGTGTTTTCAGTGAAGGAAAGCATGGGTATATGGGTGGATAGATAGGTGGACAGGCTGAACTACTAGGTATGTCTATGAAGTGGGGAGTGTACCCAAGAACATGTATAGGGTTGGCAGACAATGGTCCTATAAGTTTATGTGTATGATCTGAATTCCCAGATGTATAGTACAGCTGACAAGGGACAAGGTTGTAGTCACTGCTTAGTCACAGCCAGCTACCCAGAGGGACTGAATAGTTGAACCTGTGGGCTCGGGACCATAGTTACAGGGGACATCAAGCTCAATTGGCATAACATACTATACAAAACATTGTTCCACCTCCTACTTTGGCAAGTAGTGACTGGGATCTTAAAAGTTTGCAAGCTGCCATCTAGATGCAATGATGGGTCTCTCCTGGTCCAGAGCAAGGAAGAATGAAGAAAACCAAAAATTCTGGAAACAATTAGTCCCAGTGACTAGTAAACCATCCAATCTTCAGCGTATATGACTGTGAGAGCAGACGAACTAGATGGTGCCTGGCTACCACTGTTAACCACTTGGAAGGGATGTAGGAGATCCTGGATAGAGAGGGAGAAAAATGTGGAACAAAACTCAAAATAATTTGGAGGGAAAGCAAAAAATGTGGGGACCAGGTTTTCTGGTCTGATAGAGCCTGGTGGAACAACTGAGACTATGACCCCTAGCTGCCCTTCAGGTCTGGAATTGAACCCACACCTGTGGCTTCCAGCCAAACAAAAGACAGGCATATCAGTTGAACATTTGTCTGGGGTAAATACACTCCTTGGAGAGAACAATCTTGGAAGAAAGAAGGGCTGCTTATGCACAGGGAGACAGCTCAGGGGGCAGGAGTGCATGGAGGGATGGACAATAGGGAAGAGGTAACTATGGGGAGGAAGTGGGAGGGGAGCTGTTGCATTGTTTTAAATTGTGGTCAATGTCATGAGACAAAGTGTATGTGAATTGTTGCATGGAAAGTGAATTTGCTGTGTAAATTTTCACTCACATCACAATTAAAAAAAAAAAAAAAAGAATTTCACTCTTTGGGTAAGGCCCTGGATTTTTGCTGGATTTATTATCCAGCCTCTATTGGTCATGTGGGTCACCACTATTTTCAAATCTGTCCTAGCCTGTTCTTTTGTGTTTGATATCAACATAATGTCATCAGTGTAATGTATCAACATACTTGAAATCTGCACCAAGTCCAAGTTTCTCCTAACCAAGCCATGACAGTAAGCTGATGAATTCAAATAACTCTGGGGCAAAACTCTGAAAGTATACTGAGAGCCTTCCTATGTGAAAGTAAACTGTGACTGACTCTTTTCCGAGATTTGTATGGAGAAAAAGGCATTTGTAAGATCAATCGCTAAATACCAGTCTCTTTGTCCTGTTGTATTTTCTGTACCACCAATACCATGTCTGAAACAGCTGAAGCCACCAGTGGCACTACTTTATTTAGGCCTCAGTAGCCTACTGTCAGTCTCCATGAGCCATCTGCCTTTTTCACAAGCCATATAGGGCTGTTATACAGAGAATTTGTTAGCACCAACACTCCAGGTTTAGCATGTCTTTAATAAAAGCAATAATTTCCTTCTGTCCACCAGGTATCCTATACTGTTTCAAGTTAACAACCTGAGTGGGTTCAGGCAATTCTAATGGTTCCCATTTAGTATCCAATCAATACTGGCCTAAGGGCAGATTTGCACACCTTCACTTTTACAATATCAGGTAGAGGGAGATTTCTCCAATTAGATGTAATATCCATACCAATAAGACATTCAGGTAAAGGAGATGCAACTACTTCATACATCTTTTTAAATCTTCCAATTCTCATCCAAACTTTCACCTTAGTCTCATCAACTGTTGCATGCCCAAATCTCCCTAGTCTAACCTTAGGCTCTTTCAACATTTTATTGACAAGTTTTGGGATGATGGTACATTGGGCTCCTGTGTGCAGGAGTCCTAAGAAAGTCTCTTCCCCACCCCCAGGTCATTTTACCCACACATGTGCATATAGCTTCAGGTCCCCTGCTGGGGGCTGGACTAGAAGACCCTGGCCCCCTTGTCAGTTTCTGGTTTCATCAGTTAGCTGAGTCTCTGCTTCAACTGGTCCCAGGTGGGGGTTCCTATTATTAAATTCCTCCTGAGTGGAATGAATAGAATGAACTTTTCTAGGCCTCCTTAAGGTGGGGGGACCAGCAGGAATTTCCATTTGGTCCACCCAATCTCCTGTAGTGCTGCATCAGCACCCTTGTCTCAACTCCATCAATGTCTGCTATGTTCATCCCATTCCTTAACAACCATCAAAAAATCTCCAACCCGCTGAGATAATTTCTTTCCCTATTGCGCCTTTCCATTCTACTATTAATCACTCTTATGCTTCTTGGATTTGTAAGACTCATGTGGGGAAGTTGTGTTGATAGACCTGACACAGCTTCTTGAATTGTTGCTTTGTTTTGCAATAGCTGAGTTACATGAGGTGCCCCTGTAGAAGGGTCTTCCTTGATTATCATATCTTCCATGTCTGGTGTAAGGGGAATTCTCATTGGGTGAATATTCCAATCATCATAAAGCCATTCCAGCATGGCTTGCATAAGCAGCACATAAGCCACTTACTTTGGAGTGTTCCAGGGGGTACTTAGAGGGGGAGAGGGCCAGTTTCCCTTTTCAAGATACACAAACCTGACTGCAAATTTTGTCCATTCCAAGAGACTAGCTGCCCTCTCTGGGCTAACCTGCCTTGTAAATGGATCTTGGATCAACATCCGGGCCTGTTCCATAGTGAGTTGTGGGTCTTGCATCAATCCAAACGTACTCTTCCACTCCGCAGTATTCAAAACTAAAGACGCCACCACTAAATTAGTCACTCTAACAATCTATTTTAATAAAGGTTCCTCAGGAAGCTGACGATACCAATCTACAAACTGAAGCAGCTCTTTCACACTATACCCTCTGCTTTCAAAGGTTTCTTGGCTTTGCTTGTTCCCTTCCTGGACTACGTTTTTGGTGACCAGTGGTTGTACTGGTACTGCCTGTTGTTCTGACACAATTTTTCCTTTCTGGGTAGGCCCTGAAACTAGGGGTTGTAGCTCTAATTGGACTGGATCTGAGCTTGATTCAGTGCTACAACCCGGCTCTACATTCTTTTCCCTGTCATTGCAGGTATTGCTGATAAAAGCAACCAAGTAATTGTAAGTCTCACCTTTTCTTCATCATTCTGTATTTCCATATACATACAACTAGACAATTCCTCAGGAGTTAGATCTACCCCTCCAAATCCCATGAATAACTTTTGCCTTGGGTGACCAATCTCAACAAAAGAGCTGCTTCAATCCATGGGTGTCTTTTATCCTATCCAGAAGACAAAGGTTTATTATTTTCCCATTTATCTCGTTTTTCCCAATACCACATTTTCCAATGAGTCTGGGCCACTGCAGTGAATCACATCGTTCTGACACCAATTGCTTGAACAATCTCTCTCAGAAATATCAGCACAAGGCTTCCCCATGAGGCAGAAGTTAAATATGTCCCAAATGTCCAAACTACCATGCTACTCCATCATTTCAGACATTAACTCCTCCTCCTCCTCCCAGTAATTTCCCCCATCTTAGGGTTCTGTATTTTGCTGTAACGCTTCACAGAACTCACAGACACCCAAGGGATTGTTTCATGTTAGTAGTGGTGGAGGCTGGAAGGTTGGCGAGTCCCAGGTCCATGAGTGGGTCTGGAGGATTCTCCCAATTCTCACGGTTTGATGAATCTCAATCAGCAGATCAGATGATGGCTGCTGTCCCAAATCCAGAGGTGAGATGAGGATGAGCCAAAACACAGAACCAAAGCAAGAGGAGGGCGAACCTTCCCGGGAGATTTTAGGTATACCCTCAAGGAAGCTAAGAGTGGTGATTTGAAATATACCCTCCAGCAAGGCAGGACGCAAGATACATTCCACCTGTATTGCTCCAACAACAATAACCCAAGTGGATGACTTTAACAATCAGCAGCTCAAGACAAATCCCACCACAGAGCCGAATGCCAGTCATTATAGGAAATGATTACTACCAGCTGCCCAGCCAAGTTGACACCTGACCTTAACTACCACATCACCCAAATAAGCATGGATAATAGGATTTACAATACATCATAGAATGGAGGACAATGGCTAGAATGGCCACATCAAGCAATTCACCGCACAATTTAATTGGCGTTGTAATTCAGCCACCCTTACAATAAGATTCTGGGTTTGGTTTTTGGCAATATCAGCTCTGTTACTAGAAGAAATAAGGTTTTCTTTCAGAGAACAGCTGGAATTATTGAGGTCTTTTATGCGGCACTTAAACTGTGACTCAGCAGCCCTGTGCTCATCTCACTTTTTTACCACTTTGTCTAGTGTAAGTAGGACCGACTAACCAGCTTCCTTATACTTCTCATGCTGACAAAATTGCAGAAAAGTATCAAATATGCAATCACACAGAGGCTCACTTCTCAAAATTACTCGATCTATTGGTGGTGCTATTTTGCATATTAATGTTGCCATCTCACACGATGGATTAGCAGGACCCTCTTTACTAATGGAGACAAGGTCACCAGTGCCTTTACAATTAGTCAAATTGAAGAACCAAAACAGAATCAGTAAGAACCAATTTAGGAAGTCCATTCCTATGATTTTTGTCTCTCTAGAACCACTCCCCATACCAAATGTGTTAGGCCGGCTTCTTTAGAGAAGCAAAGCCAGTGAAGCTTATATATACATATAGAGAAAGATAAATTTATCTTAGGAAAATGGTTCACATACTTATAGAAGTTGGCAAGCCCAAGTTGTTAGATCAAATGTCAAGCTGGAGGCTTTTCATGAATCATGCAGCTGCAGGGGCTGACAAGCTCAAGATTGGCAGCAGTATACTGGCTGTTGACTCCAACGAATGACAAATCCAAGATATCCAGGCGGAATGGTGGATTGTTTGCTCACAGACAGTTTTAGGCAGCACCATAGGATCCCAATCCGGAGAAGAGTGTCCCTTCACCCAGGATGTCCATAAATATATTGGAAGCAAGGCCATACTCCTAGGCAAACTCCCTTTCAATGGATTGGCTGCTCAAATCATACACATCCTATCCCATCATGGGAATAATCCACATCACAATTGCTTAAACCACACAGAATTGTGGTCCAGCCAAGTTGATACACAGCTCCAACTATCACAGATGCTTTGAAGTATTTCGATATTTTTGAACATCGTGGCCTAACACTTGATCTATTCAGGAAAATGATCCTTGTGTACTGGAAAAGAATGTATATTATAGAGTTTTTGTTAGATGGAGTGTTCTTTATATGTCCATGAGGTCAACTTGGTTGATCGTGTTGTTGAGATTTTCCATATATTTGTTGAATTTTTTTCTACTTATTCTGTCCATCATTGAATGTGGAATGTTACAGTGTTCTACTACTATTGTAGAATTGTCTATTTCTGTTTTCTATTCTGTTAATTTTTGCTTTATATATTTTGGATCTCTTTTATTGGGTGCATAGATATTTATTAGGGTTGTATCTTCTTGTTTAATTGATTCTTTTATCATTATGTAATTCCTTGTCCTTTATGTTGTTTTTTGCCTTGAAGTCTTTTTCATCAGAAATTAATATTGCCACTACTGTTCTTTTATGGTTGCTAGTAACATGGTGTATTTTTTCTATTCCTTGATTTATAATTTATTTTTATCTAAAATTATTTTTATTGTCTAAGGTGAGTCTCTGGTAGACAACGTATTGATGAGTCTTGTCTGTTCTGCCACTCTCTTTCTCTTGACTGGTACATTTAGTCCATTCATATTCAGTTAATTAATGATAAGTATTAATTCAGAGCTGTCATTCTTTTGTGTTTTTTGTTGTGGTGTTGATGGTTTCTTTGTTCTGAATATTTTTCTGTGCTGTGTTCATTTTGTTATTGTTTTTCCTTCTCATTTTCTTCAGTGTTGTTGATTTTGCGTTTACTATTTCACTGAGTTTTTTTTTTTTTTTTTGGTTAAAAAGATTATTAATTTTCTTTGTGCTTACCCAGTAGTTAATTTTTATCTTTCTAAGTTTGAACAGTCTGTTTTATATTGCTATCATCCTGACTTCCTCTACACTTGGAAATTCTGTTGTTACACCATTTATTCCCTCTTTTTGCTTTGTGTTGTTGTCATTGACAGATTGAAGTCTCTGCTTCTCTATTTTCAGATTTGTAAGATTATTTTAATTTTGAGAATTCATTCTCTGGGTTGGTTTCTGGGTGATGATGTCATGTGTTTTCATCTTAGCTTGTTGTCTTCCATTGTTTGTATTCTGTCTGAAGGACACCCCTTAGCATTTCTTGTAAGATTAGTTTGGTTGTACAGAATCCCCTAATTTCTGTTTATCTTGAAATATCTTAATTTTACCACTATATCTGTGAGATAATTTTGCTGCACATATAATTCTTAAGGAGCTCTCATGGCATAGTGTCTAATGCATTTGACTGCTAACCAGAAGTTTGGTGATTCAAACCCAGCAGTCACACCATGGAAGGAAGACTGGACAATCTACTTCTGTAAAGACTTACCACCTTGGAAACCCATAGGGGGTCACTCTGAGTTGAAATTAACTCGATGGCAGTGGATTTGGTTGTGGTTTATGTAATTCTTGGTTGGAAGTTTTTTTTCTTTCACTCTTTTATATATGTTATCCCATTGCTTTCTTGCCTACATTGTTTCTGCTGAGAAATCAGAGTTTAGACTTATTGGCTGCCCTTTGTAGGTATCATTTCATTTTTCCTAAGCTGTTCTAAAGATTCTTTCTTTATCTTTTATTTTGGAGAGTTTGATTATGATATGTCTTGGTGACTTTCTCTTGGGGTCTATCCTGTATGGAGTTCATTGAGTTTCTTGGATGGATATCTTTTGTCTTTAATAAACTGGAGAACTTTCTACATTTCTGCTAACAAATCTTCAATAGTTTTCTCTCTCTCTCTCTCTCTCTCTCTTTTTTGCCTCGCCTTGTTCTGGAATTCCAATCACATGTAGGCTATTTCTCTTGATATCATCACTTATAACTTTTAGATTTTCTTCATTATTTTTTCTTATTTTTCCTCACACAAGCTGGTGTCAAGGAATGTGTCTTTTAGCTGGCCTATTCTTCATACAATTCAATTTTACCGTTTTGTCTTTTCAATGTTAAATATCTCCATAATTTTAGTGTTTATCTTCTGGATTCCTAATTGCTGTTTTTGTATGATTTCTAGTTATCTATTTATTTAGTCATTTTGCTCTTGTATTGTTTCCTGAATTTTTCAAATGTGTTGTCTATATTTTCCTTGCTTTTTTACATTTTTTCCTTGAACTTTTGTAAAGTTATATATATCTCTCAGTGCCATCGAGTCATTCCTGACTCATACCAACTCCCATTGTGTTTCCAAGGCTGTAAATCTTTATGGAAGCAGGCTACCTCATCTTTCTCCTGTGGAGCTACTTGTGGGTTTGAACTGCCAACCTTTCAGTTACCAACCCAAAGCCATAACCACAGCTCTACCAGAGTGTGTATATAAATATAAATATTCTTTTGAATTCAATATCAGATAGTTCTATTTCCGGTTCTTCCTCAGGAAAGTTTCCTTTTCTTTATTTTGGTTACTTGCTTCCACTATCTTGTCCTGTTTCTTTGTTTGAACTGAAGTTGTCTATTGTGTCTGAAATATTTTTAAATTATTATTTTTATTTGTTGATTTTGTGTTGGTTTGTTTCACCCCGTTTTCTGTTTTGTTTTACTTTGTTTTGATATATCTAGATGGGTGGTACAGGTGTGCTTCTTGGGTTGTTAGTTTGGCTTAGCACTAGGACACTCCCAGTAAGACACCCAGCTGTCTCTGGGTGGGTGGAATAACTGATGTGAATGTGGGTGTAAGTCCTTGTTTGTTGTGAACAGAAGCTGCAGGTGGGATTAGCAAGTTTTGTCCACTGTCTGTTGTTGATATGATAGTCCAGGAATTGATTGGTAGTGCTCATCCATTGGGTGACATGGTAGGTGCAGTAGATATGGCTGACTAGTTTGAGAGTTAATGTCTTCTTGCCATTGACTGGATCAGAGAAAGAAAAAAAAAATAAGATGGAGAAATAAAAAATAGGAAAAATTGAGGTGAATGAGAAGAAAGATTGGTAAAAAATAAAAGAAGAAGAAAAGGAAGAAGGGGGAATAAACAAATAAAGAAGAAAAAAGTGAAAATAAAGATAAGGAAAAAAGAGAAAAAAGGAAGATGAGATGAGTAGAATAAAAAAGCAAAAGAAGAGGAGTTTTTGTAGTTATGGTCAGCGGGCCACTTTCAGAGAAGGTAGCTGTGGTGAGATCCACTGATCCACTGAAGTGCAAAGGTAGGAGAAGCCTCATGTAAATGAGTTCTGTGAGAGAAAGTTCAGGGCACTTCAGGGTGAGATGCAGACTATGGCTCTGTCTGCTTGGGGCACATTATGGGGGGATGTTGGACTGCTGATGAGGTGGCCAAGGGTCTGAGTGGGTGGGGGTAGATAGGAGGACTTCTCTAGGCTTTGGGCTAATGGGCGTGGAAGGAGGGTCACCCCTACTCACAAGGAAGGTATGTTTGTTAAAATGGAGAATGCAGCGATTCACTGGCATGGGGATGGCACACTTCTGGGTGAAAGCAGCAATTTATCCAGCCCATGCTCAGACTCAGTCAAGTGGGAGGCAACTCTGAGTCTACCTTCTACAATTGCCATGCCACAGACATTTTCTCTAGCTTGGATCCTCAACCCAAATGGCTAGTGTTTACTAGTGGTGCATTGTTTCATCCCCCGTGTCTGGCTACTTCCTTGCTCTGTGGTCATCTATGCCACTGGAAACAAGACCTGCTTTGAGGCACTTTTTTCTCCCATATACAGCACATATTCTGGTCACCTTATTTCCCTACAGGTTTGTCCACACTGTGTTTCTATTGCAGTGTGAACTTCATGAATTTAGTTTCTCCTTGCTCATGTGTGATGCCTATGTGCCTTAAAATGGCCATGCTTCTTTGGGTCCTGGCCTCTTTTCTCATCCCAGTCACTGTCCTTGCCTTGATTCCCTTTCCAACCATTGGACAATCTAATCCTTTATTCTCTCATTTGGTGTTCAGAATTCCAGGATCAACATTTGTATTTTTCTTACTCCTTTTTTTCTGGGTCTTTGTTGTAGAAAAATTGGGCAGGGTGTGTTAGCACCTTGTCTCCACCTGTTATATAGCCTTTTCATGAATCACCCCTTTCACGGTGGAAGCCTTGGAGAAAGACGCAAAGGAAGAAATAAAGATGAGGCTGAGAGGAATCTGATGTCTTAATTCCCATCGTCAGTAATCAGAGGAAGACAGGGTAGTGTAGTGGCATGGACAAGGCTAGGTCTGCTATTGTTAGGTGCCATCGAGTAGGTTCTGACTCATAGCAACACTATGTGCTACAGAACAAAACACTGCCTGGTCTTGTGCCAGCCTTGCAATTCTTGCTATATCCGAGCCCATCATTACAGGCACTGTGTCAATCCATTTGGTTGAGGGTCTTCTCCTTTTTCATTGACCCTCCACATTATGAAGCATGGTATATTTCTCCAGGTATATTTCTCCCTTTAAATAACATGACCAGAGTAGATGAAATAAAGTCTGGGTATTCTTGCTTCCATGGAGCATTGCAGCTGCATTCTTCCAGGACAGATCTGTTAGTTCTTCTGGCAGTCCGTGGTACTTTCAGTATTCTTCACCAACACTACCATTCAAAAGTGTCAACTCTTCTTCAGTCTTCCTTATTCATTGTCCAGCTTTCACATGCATACGAGATGATTGAAAATACCATGGCTTGGGTTAGGTGCACCTTAGTCTTCAAAGAGACATCTTTGCTCTTCAGTACTTTAAAGACATCCTCTGCAGTAGATTTGCCCAATGCAATGCCCCGTCTTTCTTCACTGCTGCTTCCATTGGTGTTAATTGTGGAGCCAAGTACTATGAAATCTTTGACAACTTCAATTTTTCTCCATTCATTGTGATGCTGCTTATTGGTCCAGTTGTGAGAATTGTCATTTTCTTTATGTTGAAGTGCAATCCATACTGCACACTGTAGTCTTTAATCTTCATCAGTATGTGCTTCAAGTCATCTTCATTTTCAGCCAGCAAGGCTGTGTTGTCTGCATATTGTAAGTTGTTAATGAGTCTTCCTCCAATTCTAATGCCATGGTCTTCTTCATATAATCCACCTTCTTGGATTATTTGCTCAGCATACAGATTGAATGAGTATGGTGAAAGGATACAACCCTGATGCACTCCCTTACTGATTTCAAACCATGCAGTATCTCCTTGTTTGGTTTGAATGCTTTTTTCCTGGTCTATATATTTATAGGTTCCTCATGAGCATGATTAAATGTTCTGGAATTCCCATTCTTCTCAATGTTATCCATAATTTGTTATGATCCATACAGTTGAATGCTTTTGCATAGTCAATAAAACACAAGTTAAAAAAGCTTTCCAGTATTCTTTGCTTTCAGCCAAGATCCATCTGACATCAACAATGATATCCCTTATTCCACATCCTCTTCTGAATCCAGCTTGCAATTTTGGAAGTTTTCTGTCAATAAACTGCTGCAATCATTTTTGAATCATCCTCAGCAAGGTTTTACTTGTATGTGATATTAATGATATTATTTGATAACTTCCACATTCTGTGGGATCACCTTTCTTTGGAACAGGAAAAAATATGGATATCTTCTAGTCAGCTGGCCAGGTAGCTGTCTTCCAAATTTCTTGACATAGACATGTGAGTGCTTCCAGTGCAGCATGCATTTGTTGAAATATTTCAATGGGTATTCTTTCAATTCCTGAAGCCATGCTTTTCAAAAATTCCTTCAGTGCAGCTTTGACTTCTTCCTTCAGTACCATTGGTTCTTGATCATATGCCACCTCCTGAAATGGATGAATACCTATCAATTCTTTTTGGTACAGTGACTGTATTCTTTCCATCTTCTTTGCATGTTTCCTGCATCATTCAATATTTTGCCCATAGAATCTTCCAATATTGCAACTGGAGACTTAAATTTTTTCTTCAGTTCTTTCAGGTTGAGAAATGCTGAGCATGTTCAACCCTTTTGTTTTTCTAACACCAGGTCTTTGCAAATTTCATTATAATTGACTTTGTCTTATTTAGCTGCTCTTTGAAATCTTCTGTCCACCTCTTCTATCTTGTCATTTCTTCCATTTGCTTTAGCCACTCTCCATTAGAGAGCAAGTTTCAGATTCTATTCTGACATCTGCTGTGGTCTTTTCTTCCTTTCCTATCTTTAGTGACCTTTTGCTTTCTTCATGGATGATGTTCTTGATATCATCCCATAATTCCTCTGGTTTTTGGTCGCTGGTGTTGAATGCATCAAATCTAATCTTTAGATGGTCTCTAAATTCAGGATGGATATTGTCAAGGTTATATTTTGGCTCTTGTGGACTTGTTTTAGGAGCGCTGGTGGAGCAGTGCCTGAGGCATTTGACTGCTAACCAGAAGGCTGGTGGTTCAAACCCACCAGCCACTCCTCAGAGGGAAGGTTTGGCAACCTACTTCCATAGTGATACTGCCTCAGAAACCCAAGGAGGGATTGCTATGACTTGTATCTGACTTGATAGCAGTGAGGGTTTTGTTTTGTTTTTGTTTTTCTGGATTTGTTTTCATTGTCTTCACCTTCAACTTGAACTTGTATATGAGCTGTTGATGTTCCACCATCAGCTCTTTCCTTGTTTTGGCTGAAGATATTGAGCTTCTCCATTGCCTCTTTTCACAGATGTAGTTGATCTGATTCCTGTGTACTTCATCTGGTGAAGTACGTGTATAGCTGCTCTTTGTGTTGTTGAAAAAAAGGTATTTGCAATGAATAGGTCATTGGTCTTGCAAAATTCTATCATGTAATCTCCAGCATTATTTCTATCACCAAGACCATGTTTTCCAAGTACCAGTGATTCCTTTTTGTTTCCAACTGTTGCACAGTAATCAACTCATCTTGATTGCACACTCAGTCAATTTTTGACTGCAGAGGTTGGTAGATGTCTTCAATTTCCTCATCTTTGGCTTTGGTGGTTGGTGGGTAAATTTGAATAATAGTAGTGCTAACTGGTCTTCCTTGTAGGTATATGGATATTATCACTGACAGCATTGTACATCAGGGTAGAAACATTCTTTATGACAACAAATGTCATGCCATTCCTCTTCAATTTGTCATTCCAGCATAGTAAATCATGTGGTTGTCTGATTCAAAATGGTCAAAACCAGTTCATTTTAGCTCACTGATACCTGGAATTTCAATTCATTTCTGACAACTTTCAATTTTCCTAGATCCATACTTGATATGTTCCATGTTCTGATTATTAATGAATGTTTCCAGTTGTTTCTTCTCATATTGAGTCATCCCACATCAGCAAATGGAGGTCCCAAAAACTTTACTCCATCCACATCATTAAGGTTGACTCTACTCTGAGGAGGCAGCCCTTCTCCAGTTGTATTTTGAGTGCCTTCTGACTTGGACCTGAGGGGCTCATCTTCTGTCACTATAATGGGCAATGTTTCAGGGCTATTCATGTCAGACAGTGTTTCACTGCTATTTATAAGTTTTTCATTGACCAGTTCTTTCAAAAGTGGATGGCCCCTTCCTTCTTCCAAGTCTGTTTTAGTCTAGAAGCTCTGCTGAAATCTATCCACCATGGGTGACCCCCGCTGCTATTTTAAATACCAGTGGCATAGCCTCCAGCTTCAGAGCAACACACAAGCCACCTCAGTACTACAAACTGACAGATGAGTCGTTGTGGGTCTGTGAGGGAGAAGGAAAAAAAGACCTGTAGAATTGGCATTGTGGAATATCTTAGTTATTTAGTACTGCCGTAAAAGGAATACCACAGGTAGAAGGCTTCAACAAACAGAAATTTATCCTCTCACAGTTTAGGGGTTTATAAGTCTGAATTCAGAGCACTGACTCTAGGAGAAGTCTTTCTCTGTCTATTGGTTCTAGGAGGATCTGAGCACAGGGATCTTGGGTCCAGAAGATGCTTTCTGCTCCTGGCTCTTCTTTCTTGGTAGTAATAGGTACCCTCCACCTTGCTTGTCTCTTTTTATCTCTTGCAAGATTAAAAAAAAGGGGGGGTTTACAGTCCACACTGCCACCTTATATTAGATCAGGGATTTGATGGGATTAAGTGTGTTGCATCCTACTCGAACTTTTTACAACTGATTGGTTTATGACATTATGGGAAATCTTTACTGCCATATTATATCATTATGTGACTGTCAAACTACCGAGAATCATGACCCAGCCAAGTTGACATATATTTTTAGAGGGCACAGTTCAAGCCATGACTTTGGAGGAAAATGGATCAGAGGAAGATTCCAGTGTTTCCCTCTTTGGCAAGTGGAAGAAAGTTGTGTAGGTTGAGACCTACAAATTCCAAATACTTCACCTGAAACTCCTTATCCTTCCTCTTCCTAAAGCCAGTAAAATGCACTCAAATCCTTTTTTTGGATGTAAGCAGCCATCTAGATGCAATGATGGGTCTCTCCTCATCCAGAGCAAAGAAGAATGAAGAAATCCAAAGATTCATAGAAACAAATAGTCCAAGCAACTGGTACACCATGAGATCTGCAACCTATATGACTATGAGGCCAGAAGAACTAGATAGTACCCCGCTACCACTGTCAACCACTCAGAGGGGGATCTATGTAGAAGATCCTGGATACAGAAGGAGAACAATGTAGAACAAAGTTCAAAATCATTTGGAGAAAAAAAGGAAAAAAAAAAAAAAAAAAAAAAAGAGGGGACCAGGTTTGCTGGTCTGGTAAAGCCTGGTGGAACAACTGAGATGATGACCCCTAGCTGCCCTTCAGGTCTGGAATTGAACCATCACCTTTGGTTCCAGCCAAACAAAAGACAGGCATTTGAGTTGAACATTTACCTGAGGTAGATACACTCCTTGGAGGGAACAATCATGGGAGAAAGAAGGTCTGTTTATGCACAGGGAGACAGCCCAGGAATCAGGAGTGCATGGAGGGATGGACACAGGGAAGAGGTAACTGTCAGGAGGAAGTGGGAGGGGAGTTGTTGCATTGGGGTAAATTTAGTCAATGTCATGAGACAAAGTGTATGTAAACTGCTGTATGGAAAGTGAATTTGCTCTGTAAACTTTCACCCAAATCACAATTAAAAAAAAAAAAATTATTTTGTTGGCATAGTGCTCTCTATCCAAAGACCTCAAAGGATATTATCCTCTCAATATGAGAGAAAGATATGACAATCTGTCCTTGTAAAGATTGTAGCCTAGAAAATCCTATGGGGTAGTTCTACTCTGTCACACAGGTTACTATGAATTGGAATCTACTCGATGACACCTAACAACAACAATATCCTCTCAATGCCCTTGAGGTAGATAGGGAAATTATCAAAACACCCTTTTTATAGAAAGAGAAATAGATGTTACATGACTTTCCAGGTAGCTGGACTCTGTTTTGGTAAGGTATGCAGGCATCTTTATCTTTAGTTGAAGAGCAAAGTGGGGAAGTTCAAGAACTGATGTGGGGGTAGGGAAGTGGTAGAGGAGCAACAGTAAAAGGAACTGGTAGAAATAGTAAAGATTCTTAAAATCTCATTACTATTTTTGATTTCCTGCTAGGTGCCCAGAGACCATTTTCATTTTGTTTCTCAGGAATATTTTTACTTTAGTTTCTTTCTGAAAGTTATTTGTTGCTCCTGCGTGAACTAAGCCTCAAAAGGGCAGTTCAACCTGTGACCTTTTTATGCTGGAAATCCTAGTGTGTTCAGTGAGCTGTTTTCCTTTTCTTTCCGCTTGTACTCTGAATTTTTTCCTTTATGCTCTGCATGCAAAAGGCCCTTTCATCTGACAAGCTTCCCCCACCCCCTGGTGTCCCCCCAACATGTATACATCTCCCTTTAGTCACTTTCTTTCCTTCTCCCTTTGGACAACAAAAATTGAGAAATGTAGCAAAAGGCAGAAATATGCACAGACTCAGACCCATAAAAAGTAACATATAAAATGTAACAAATTAAATGCTACCTAGCAAGGATGTTGTTGTTATGTGCCCTGGAGTCAGGAGTCAGACCTGACTCATAACGACCCTTCCTTGGGTTTCTGAGGTGCTATCACTATGGAAGTAGATTGCCCAACCTTCTTTCTGAGGAGTGGCTGGTGGGTTTGAACCGCCAGTGTTCTGGTTAACAGTCAAGTACCGTAGGCACCGTGCTACCAGAGCAGAGAGATAGGGTGGGGGAAGAAAATGCAGATTAAACAAAGCAAAAGAAGAGTCCTCTTGGTCGTCAAAGTCTCTGGGAACAGAGGCATAGCACAATGGTGAAATAATTGTGCCCTCCAGATGAAGTCCTCCACTGCATCCGGGCTGGCCATGTCAAGTCTGCCATCCTCCTCTAACTGTGGTAGTATATTATTTCATGGCAAGAGGTCTACTTCACCCAAGATGGAGAGGACTTGATTATTAGCAGAGACCTCTTTCAAACAGACAGCCAACTTGGTGGGCAAGCTGGAACCGTTTAAGGATGAAGACATTCAATGCTGGCAATAGTTCCCTCCCCTTCTGCTTCCCACCTTACCCTCACCTGCTACATGGACCCTGTGCACACACATGTGTACAGCTATGTAGATACACCCTCCTCCACTTGCCAAGGCAAAAGAAATTTCATTTCTTCTTTCCTGGGTTATTTCTTAGGACCTGGGAATGAGAAGTTTTGGTGGAAGTAGCACTTTCTCTGTTGGGAAACAGAATAGGATATTTGAAGGGCAATAATTGAATTAAGTGGAAGAAAGGATGAGATCTTTCCAGCACTAGGACTTTTGAAATAAACCAAACATTCTCTACAAGCTGTCAAATGGGATAAAAAGCAGGAGAAGTTGAGGGTAGGAAAGGAGGAAGAGAAGGTAGCCTCTCCTATTGTGCTTCCCACATACACTTTCTGAACTAGAGCAGGCATAGATCCACATTCTCTAGCCCCTCTATCCTCTTCTTTATAGCTTTGCCCCATGGAGGAATCTTGGAAGTTCAAGGTTTACCATTTTCAGGACAAATGCTTCAATCTGGAATGCTATGTGAGGAGCTCCTTACACTGCTCAGCTCATTAAGAACAAGCCCTGCTTTGGAGTGGCATGGGTAATGAAGTGGTGACAGGGTGCTTGCCAGCTCTAATTAGATTGAATGAACTGAGAAAAGAATTAACCTGGTAGGATTTGTTTACTGTGCAGAAAGATGCTGAAATCGCCTCTTACACTCATGCTTAAAATCTTAAACAATCATTTGTCAGGAGGAGTGAGCTGGGGTGAGCACATCTGGCAAGGCTGGGCCAGAAAAGACAAGTGAGGCTACAGGGCAGAGACATTGGAGTCCAGGGCCTGCAGGCACAGCTTTTCTGGGAGTGGTCAGTTTTTACACAGGTAGTGCCTCCAAGTGCAGAGCTGAATTATCAAAGTATAGGCTAGGAGCCTTCCTGCTTTGTTCAACCAGCTTTCATTACTGATGATACAGGTTTGGCCAGGGCTAATGGAGAAAGGGGAGAGGTCTTTTCATGGCTATGCTGCATTTGGTATGCAAGGATGGCTTTGGCACCAAGTCCAAGTTTGAAATTGCAGGACTTGGCTTGAAATTCTGATTCTAATTCAAATGTCTCCTTAGTCATGAGAAAAGGTGGAAATAACAAAGTAGTACAACACAACCCTAAAAGGCTAAAGATATCATAGTTCAAAATTCGTTTGTGTGATTGCTCCATGCCAGGCACTGTGCTGGGTGCTGGTTATAGATGTGAATAAGATATATCCTTCAACCTCAAGGAACTCACAGACTGTAGGATAGGAATATGAGCATACAGCTCACACATCTCTAGTTATATGCCAAAACATTCCAGAATCATTGTGGGTGAGTCAATTAATTCTGTTTGGCAAAATGGATGAGGATAGAAACCTTTATAACAGAAACAGGTTTCTCAATTTCTTTATCCAGATTATGCTGCTATGGGAGCACTGGGGACATAGTGCCTAAGGCATTTGACTGCTAACCAGAAGGCTGACAGTTCAAACCCACCAGCCACTCCTTGAAAGGTAGATTGGGCAATGTACTTTTGTAAAGATACTGCCTCAGAAACCCAAGGAGGGGTCACTATGTTGCTGCATCAAATCAGAGGATCAGAGAATATGGAAATTAGAGGAGGTCTCTTAGACAAATAATTGATCATAAACTTTGAGATTCATCCTGGGTTTGTGTTAAACATATAGATTCCCAGACCTCTATGTTAAACTGACTACCTCAGAATTTCCAGGGGAGGAGACAAAGAAATCACTATTTAGACAAGCATTCCAGATGATTCTCATAACTAGCTTAATCTGAGATACATTAAAATAAACCAGGAATATCTGGGTGGTACACATGGTTAACACACTCATTTGGCTGCAAACCAAAATGTTGGAGGTTTGAGATCACCTAGAGGTGCCACAGAAGAAAGGCCTAGTGATCTACTTCCAAAAAGTCAGCATTGAAAACTCCATGGGGTACAGTTCTACCCTGATACTTGTTGAGTTGTCGTGAGTTGGAGTTAACTGAAAGGCAACTAGGAAGTGGAGAAATCAATTTAGATTCAAAAGTGGATGGAGAGGGGAGAGATTGTGGTAACTGGCTCAAGACAATCATCTGGTAAATGGTAATGCTGGAATTTGCCTTCAGATTTGTTATCTCAAAATTTCACTAAGGCTTTTCATTAAGGAGATCACACATCTCATTTCACAGCAATGGAATAGGTAAGGAACAAGCTATAGTTATCCACAAACTGTATATAGTAGAGCAAAGACTTTGGTAGTACTTGAGATACATATTCAGAAAAGGGGACGGAGGGTGTGAAACAAATTTCTACTTGCTTCTGGCTCAGGCTGGCCATATCCTCTGTTAGCCCCACCTGTTCCAGACAGAAGCCTGCCTCATTCCTAGAAGGTCATATTTTCCTACTTGGAGACAGACAAACTGATGGGTCTCATCCTTTAAATACAGAGGTGATGACTTTTATGAGTAAAGAAAACCTTGCACAGAAAGATGTCAAAGACTTGTCTCTAGAGAGAACACTGTTAGAAAGTCAAGGAGCAAAAGTATAACTTGAGGACATACAGCTTTCCTGAGAGAGCATGTTTACCTTTTTGTCCTGGAGTGATACCTTTTGTAAAGCTTTCTACTTGTTAAACTAGGGGCTGCAGTTGCTTGCCAGTGTGTGGCTCTAGCTTATCGGTCATCTTGTGTTAATATGACAAAAGAAATATATTTCCACAGGTTATGTCCCCTGTTACATCCAAGCTGAATAATGTTCTCTGGGCAAGTGCTTCAGCCTGGTTTACAAACTTTCCACTATCTGGCCCACTCCACACAGTCTACCTCCCACTTCCCTCCTTGTGTATGGTAGATACATGGAAGAGATCAAAATCAACATCTTGAGTGTAGAGCATCTCTACATATAGTTCTTGCTGGGACTCCTACAAGGGCTCTGGGAAGGAGGTAAGTGAGTATTCAAGAAACATTTTTATTTAACAGGTAAAGAAAAAGGCTGAGGGGCAAATACCCATTGTGTAAGTGGTAAATTAGAAACTAAAACCCAGATATTTTTGTTCTGAATTTTTCCCTCACCACTAGCCATTTCTGCCAGTTCATGTTCATTCCAACCTCTGCGACTTTGCTAATATTTTCCCCTATCTAGAATGCCTTGTTTTTTTTTTTTTTTTTTTTTTTCTGAGCTTTCTATAACCTTCAATATGTAGCTTGAGACTCCTCCAAGAAAGCTTTCCCAATTACTCCAGCCTCCATCCTCTCTGAACCTGAATGACACTATTTAGTGCTTAATTATGCACTGTCATATTGTTTGCTAATTGTTAATATATGTATACCATTTTTTCTCAGTGCAGTTGGTTCATACATTACAAGAGAGTGGTCACTTTCTGATTCCATGATCAAGTTCTGCTCAATTCTGAGCACAGAGCTTAAAACTTTTAACTGAAAATTTGCATATGGAAAGCCCAGGGAGTTTATCTTCCTATGAGAATTATAAACGATGACCACATTTAGCACATTTCAACATGTTTGGCTTTTCCTCATGCTATTAGTTTAGAGACAGAAACTATCTGGCTAGGAAAAAGCAATCCAGCTGTTCTGAGCAGCTGGGAGGCAAGTAGGGTTATTTTTGGATGAGTTATTTTGTGCTTCTCAAGCCCTCTCCAATAATATTGTCTGAGATGGAATTACTTGATGGAGAGGGCTCTCCTCAGTCCCACATGACTGTAGTAGAGAAATTGCTAGAAAAAAGACCAAAAATCAGCTAACAGAGGAGGAAGTGAGATAGCATGCCTTGCACAGCCAGATATGGTAGGATCTCTTTCTTCCTCCCCATGGCTTTCTCTGAACCAGAGCTGCTTCTAGTGGACTGTAGGAGATAGCTAATGGCTTCAGAGACTGCAGTGCTTCAACAAAGCTCACTAAATCCTGCATCCCAATTATATATGAGGCTTCCTATTGCTTGTTTGTGCTAGGTCCTTGCCTTTAAGGATGCCACATTTTCTCTGGGGACATTGAAAATAAACATGTGTATAAGTAGACAAGTTCATTGAAGTGTGACAAATGCTTAGAGGGACATTATCTAAGTAATAGAGAATAGTAGTGGGTGGGTGTGGGTGGTTGCGCATGACTGTAGACAGGTGGTTAGGGAAGTTGCTTGGAGGAGATGGCATTTACACTGATACCTAAAAGATGAAAGTCACCAGGCACAGAACTGAGGAAAGGCTCTTGAGTGGAGGACAAATTGGCCCATGTTTCCAGTGCTTGAAAAACTTGTCATGGGTTGAGAGAAGGTGTGTGTGTGTGTGTGTGTGTGTGTACTGCCATTGAGTCGAATCTGACTTGTAGCGACCCCTCCTTGGATCTCCAAGGCAGTATCACTATGGAAGTAGATTGCCCAACTTTCCTTCTGAGGAGTGGCTGCTGGGTTTGAACTGCCAGCCTTCTGGTTAGCAGTCAAATGCCTTAGGCACTATGCCACCAGAGCTCCCACTATCTAATGTAGTTTTTAAAAATAAATGCTGAGGAGGCGGGGCAAGATGGCAGACTAGGCAGAAGGATTGCACAGACCCTCTTCAACAAAGAAAAGGGAAACCAATTAACACAGACACAGAAGATAATCTTGGACCCCTGAGACTTGAAGG